>NW_027476108.1:1736576-2083892 GCF_051020955.1 Megalopta genalis
TCAGTGCAGCAGTGATCAGTGCGAAGACCTCGGCGAATTTTCTCAGTTAATTTTCCCAGTGAAGTATAGTGAGAATTTCTTAGTGAACTAAAATGGAATGGTACGTACATTTTTGCTATATTCTTCCGCGAACATTCTTCAGTCACTTGTTTTGACTAATGTTTTCCGTGTGTCGGGTATAAGAAAGACAATTTATTTTTACGAATTTAAATATTTATAAATAAAATATATTTTTCATCGAGATATGAGTCAACCTCTATTTTGGCCGGATACGGAGAATTCTCCCTAATTGACGCTCGGATAGTGCACGAAGATGGACAAGTCGGGAAGAGGAGATACGATTATTCAAATTTGTAAATTGAAATCTTGAAAATTAGAAAATTTAAATACTAGATAATTTAAAAAATGTACATTTATATATATATAGAAATCGGAGAACTTAAAAATCGTGAATTTGTAAATCAAAGAATTTAGAAATTAAAATGATAAGATTTAGAAAATTTGGGAAGCAGATGATTTAAAAATTTGTAAATTTAAGAGTCGGAAATCTTAAAAAGCGTAAATGCAGAAATCAAACAATCAGAAATTGAAACGGTAAGAACTAGAACATTTAGAAACCAGTTGATAACAATTAAAATTTCAGAAAACTGAAAAATCGTGAATTTATAAATCAAAGAATTTAGAAATTGAAATCTTAAAAATTTGATCATATAGAAATCAGCTGACTTCGAAATTGTAAATTTATAAATCAGAGAATTTAAAAACCGTCAATTTGATTTGAATTGGAATTGGAATCTTAAAAATCAGAAACTACAGAAACCAGATAATTTCGAAATTATGAATTTAGAAGTATGCGCATTGAAACATCGTGCCATTCGAAACGGATGGATCGAGAAATTGCAAGTTTTTCGGAACGGAAAAATGTGTTTAATCCTGGCGTATAGATATTTCCAATCTATTCGCTTATAAAAACGAGTCGTCTACAAAGTTGTCGATTCACCGATAACTATAAAAACGAGCCGCGAGGCTCGAGTAATCGTGTCTCCTCTTCCCAGATTGTCCATTTCTGTGCGTAATCCGAGCGTCAGTTAGGGAGACATTACTGTATCTCCAAACGTTTCTGCAAACTTGATTCGATTAAAGCTTCCGTCGTTTAATATACCGTTTAATATTACTATACCACACGCCATCAGAAGCTGCAAGATACGTGCATACTAATTAATTGTTTCTTTTCGTTCAGTTCCAGAACTAATACTGAATCCTGCATTGAGTGGGGCTCCATAGAAGGTGGAGAAATCAAGTTCGAGTCTCTGACGGAGAATACTTTGGAGGGAGCATTAGAAGTAATAAGGAAAAGCTTTTTCCCCAACGAGAGCATCTGCAAAGGCATAAATCTGTTATCGGATCCTTGTAGCGTCAAAGCGCTCGAGGAGGTGTGTTTGGCAGTTACTAGAGACGGTGTCAGCCTTGTTGCAATCGAAGTCAAGACTCAGAAAGTTGTTGGTGTCGTTCTCAATAAAATTAAGAAAATAAAGAGAGATGAAATTGACCCGCGGTGGTTGTGGGGGCAACCACCGTACGATCGACTTCCCCCGATCATCAGGCATCCTCCTGAAATGACTTGGCTTGAGAGCTTCAGAGAAGATTGTGAACATCACACGGCCAATGCCTACCTAGATTTGATGATTGCTATAAACGACCAGATAAATTTATTCGAATATTATGATGTTGATTGTATTATGGAGTGTATGTTCCTGGCTACGCTGCCGGAGATGCAGCAGCGAAAAATTGGCGAGGGCTTAGTGTCCGTGTCCGTGGAGGTTGCCAATGCGCTGAATAATGGACAGCAAGTGAAAGTACCGATATCTGACACTGGAATTAATAGCGTGATCCATAATTTTCTGAGCATACCGAAGTTAGTGACTGCAATCATGACTTCCAATTACGCGCAGATCATCGCGAGGAGGTGCCGCTTAAAGGTCTTGGAAAGGATTAATTACAGGGGCTTTCGTTATAATGACGTATCGTTCCGCAAGAGAATAGGGAAGGAGCATCGTGACTTTACTGTTGTAGCCAAGAAAATAAAGAACTAATCGACGGTTCAGAAGATATCGCAATGTCAAGAAAATTATATTTTATTTAGTATTTGCTTGTATTTAACAGGATTTCTATAATTTCGACCGAAATTGTCAATTATTATCTTCGAAAATATCATCTTTGAAATTATTAATTCTGAAATTATCATTTTCGAAATTGTTATCTTCAAAATTGTTATCTTCGACATTGATATCTTCGAAATCATTATCTTCGAAATTACTATCTTCGAAATTATTACCTTCGAAATTATCCCAGAAATTATTCTAGAAATTATTATTTTTGAAATTGTTATCCTAGAAATTACTATCTTTGTAATTGTTATTCTAGAAAGTGTTGTCTCCGAAATTGTTGTCTTTGGAAATATAATTCTCGAAATTATTATCTTTGAAATTATTATCCTTGAAATTATATTGTCATTAAAATTATCATCGAAATGATTGAAATAACACCAATTGGCCAAAATATATTCGCTATGCAATCTCGTCGATGTAACACTTATCAATGAAAAGTGTAGAAACAAAACAATGAAATTTATACTTTTCTGCCAGGTTTCTCGTCGTTTCAGCCACTTCATGAAGGAACGGAGATCAGGCACTCGCGATCGGGCACTAATACTAAATAATCCAAACGGCGCGAAAGCGAAGATTTCACCCTTTGAAATTTATCTAAGAACACCATTCTACAGTTTTTTTTGTTAACAAAGTTACGGTATTTTGAATTTCAGAATTTCATTCGGAAGAGAATCCAAGGTGCTATACGATGGCAAACAAAAATCATAGATCAATACTTTCGGGCTCATTCGAAAGGGGAGACTTCGTTCGTTAAAATAATTGTGATTGCGTTTGCCAAACAATTTTTTGAACCACTCAGATCTATGCGAATATGAGAAATCGACAGGATGGAACCATTTTTATTTACAGTGCAGGGTATTAACGAAATAAAATTTATAAAACAGGAGAATTAAGATGCTACGAAACTGGGAAATTGGACTTCTAAAATGAGTAGAAAAACACCACCCTACGATATTTTTTAACGAAGTTATGGTATTCTGAATTTCGAAAAATGTTCGCCTAGAATTCCACGACCTCAGAAATCACATTAATCTTGTATACTTTTTTTCAAAACTGCTATAAATTTGCAACAAAGTATCGCAGATCAACGTTCTTGGATTCGTTGGAAAGGGAATACTTCGTTCCACAGAATCACGGTGATTTCATACGCCGGAGAAACGTTTCGAACTTATCAGAAGCACGCGAATTTGAAAAATGACCAACAAAGTTTCATTTTCGCTTATCGCTCGAGTTCCATCGAACCATTTTTCGTTTCGTGCGATTTATGGTGTAGTGCCGGCCGTGCGTAGAGCCAAAAATATTCGCGCTGAGTCGGAAATGTGATTATCATGTTCGCGCGACCTTTACGAAGGCGGCTGGCCACCCCCGGCCGCCGAAATTCAATTGGTCCAGCAAGTTTCGGTTGATCCAGCGAATCAGAATTTGGTGAAATATCGTTGGCGCACTTGTAACAATGACACGGAGTCACTACAGCTTCAGATGATCGCGATTAGGGCAAATTTCGCAGGAGTTAAACGATTACGCTGATTCTGGCTCGTGAGCACGCGTCGCGACGGATAATTTACGATTTCTCGATGATTTTTATGTTGAAATTATGAATGTCGGACAATTTTATTTCATAATTTTAATTGCTCCTGAACAAAAAATTTTCATCCCCTTTTTATTTTCTGCACGGTGAAACTGCCCCTTTAACAACGACATCCTGATGTTATCCCATTTTCTTGTATATTTTGCAAATTTATCAGGTATTAAAATAATGCGTATAATAAAATTTGAACTTTTTATCCCCTTTACCTATTTTTTTTAGAGCGGAACAGCCCCTTTTTAATTGCGATATGTAAATGTTACCCTATTTTTGTATATGTTATCAAAATTCTCATGACATTAAAAAGCTGTTTATAACATAAATTAAATTTTTCATGCCTTCCTTACTTTCTTCAGGGTGAAACTACCGCCTTAATAACGATGTCTAGATATTACCTATCTCCATGTTTATTTCTAAAATTTTACCGTATATTAATAAAATATTTGCAGTGAAAATTAAATGTTTCATCCCTTTTTATTTTTCGTAGTACGAAACTACCCCCTGAACGAATGTGGTATCTTGTAGATGTTTCCCTCTCTGCATAATTATTTCTACAATTTTATTGGATATTAAGAAATTACTTCCAGCGAAAATTAGATTTTGCACCCCTTTTTATTTTCTTTGAGATAGAACATCCATATTTTTAAAATTGCACCAGATATTAAAAAAATTTAAGATAAAAATTTAAAGATATTAAAAAATTGAATTTCTTTCCTTCGTTTATATTTTTAAGGGTAAAACTATCCCCTCCTTGCTCGAATGATATATATTCGATATGTACTAAATGTTCAAAAATATGTTACAATAAAAATTGAATATGTTGTCATTTAAAACAACGCAGTCATATAATGTAACAAATATAAATTTTCTGTCTCGTGTAGAATTTATTAACGACAGAGTATGCTAATCAACATGACAATGAAAGAAATCGTATTTCAAGGGGTTAATTACGTCGGAGAATCTGTAAAATTTTTTCTCCGAGGAATTTATAAATAGCCCGAGGCTATACGAATATTAAAAACTTTATAATGAAGGGATCGGAATAGTTGAATTTTGTGGAAGGGTAATTATTCCTCAGACGAAGTTTGGTTGTTGACAAGAACAGCGATTCTTCGAACGAAATTTAAAATAAAAATTGAAATATCATAAGAATTTTATATTGTTCAACATTGTTGATAATCATATTTTATCAATTTATAATGGTAAATAATATAAATTATAACAATAGTAAGTTCTAGCCAGACCACATAGCTTATGTTAATTTTATAGCAATTACAATTTAAACGACACCAGTTAATGTTAGATTAATACGAATTTTAATTTCAGCAATGCTAATGCGAAAATTTACAGCAATTTGAATTTCGATGATATTAAATGATATGTTATTAAGGAATTTCAATAAAAGCAAAATGTCGAAGAATTTTCAGAGTTGTTGTATACTGTTGATAATCAAATTTCATCAATTTATATTGTCAATTGATTGTACAAAAAATTAAAATATACACGCGAATATTTACGCTAATTTCACGCACTATATTCTCGACATATGTAAATAACAATCTCAATCGCCTCTCACTTCTCAATCATCAGCCGATCATTGAATACATTGATTTTCACTTCTCTCGCATCATTCGATTCCGCAGTTATATCAATTATACAATTTTAATAAAAATAATCCCGAAAATATTATATAACTAATTAAAAATTGTTTCAATTATTGTTTTCATTCGTGATACACTAAATACGTAGCTTTCTCGTTATTAAATAAATGAATTTCCTTGTATATCAATTATGGAATTTATATACATCCATATTTCGGTTTCGTGAAATACTAAATAGAATTGATTCTCATATTATACAATAATTGAATTTTCGAACGTGATAATTATGGCATGGAACTCTTGGGAATTATAGCTGTGTTTGATTATTGAAGCACATTAGCGAGCCGAGAGATGACCAAGCAATATTAATTATAATTTCGAAAGTTTTCTTTTCGAAAGAAAATTACTGCTATATTTTTAGACACAATTTTTTTAACTTTATATTTATGTATATATGTACAAGAAAACTTTAATTCTGAAGATTTCTACTTAATTACCAATGAAATAATTATCAATTATGAATGATTTGAAAATTAAATAAACATTGAGACAATCTTTAACAAAAATGTACGTGTACATATCCATTTATTACTAATGATTTTATTCTCCACGATCTTCATGAAACTTCTTTGAAAATAGGTTTTAATAATTATTTCATATAAGTTCGTAACTAAAATAAATATTATAATTAAAATAAATATATTTATTTATGGAAAATGTTTTCTGTTCTTGATTTTCACGTAACTTCAACCAATGTAATATTTAATTATCATTACACATAAATTCAATTTAAATGAATGTTGAAATAATCGTAAGAATAATACGCGGTTGTATTTGTTTATAGAAGGTGATTTTCTCTCGTTAATTTTCATCGAACTGCAGAGGAAATAATAATAATTATTATTATTATTATGAACAAATTTCATTAAAATGGTTCCCAATTATTAAAAGGAGAATACGTTCGATAATGAATTTCTCCTGACGAATTGCACAGAGATTATTACAACAACAAATGTATATTTTATATAGACATGTAAAATCAGTGGCCTAATCGAAGCTTATCAAACATTCACGAAACCAGTACGAAATAATCCTTGCGCTGATAGCTGGCTCATTATCAATCCATCAAATCCATAATCCCCTATGCAACAAATACGACGTGAACTCGAAAGTCGATCATTCTCTTTCTCGTCGATCAATACCGTTGAGAGTTTCGCAAAATTTTCCGCGAAATCTCGCATCAAACATAATTCCGCTATTCGAGTTTAGTTAAATGTGAATTCGAGCCGAATGATTTCGCACGATCCATCAAATGATAAATGTCGTCGACTGTAGAAATACTATACATTAAAAAATCACAGCAGAAGCTCAATGATTGTAAGAATCGTTGTAATACATGGCAGAATTCCGATACATGCAAAATACAATTAAGAAGATAATGATAGAAATATTAGAAACTTGACGAAATACAATAATCAAATATAAAGATAGTAAAATGTAGAAACTATATAAATTCAGTAATCAAATGTAGATATATTCAAATATGGATACTATTTATTATATATTACTATATATATTATATTTATTATATTATTATATTATAATATAGATTATTAATATACAACAAATATAGAATTTACTGAATTTTTGAATTCATGTAGCTTCTACATTTTAGTATTTTTATATTTGGCTATATGTATAAACAATATAAATAGAGTATACGTAATAAATAAAGAAATATTAAAAATATAAAAACTGCACGAATGTAATAATCAAATATAGAAATACTAAAGCCATAGAAACCACTAAAATGCAACTGGCGAATATAGAAATACTAAAATATAGAAACTACGTAAATGGAATAGTCAAATACACAAGAACTAAAAATTTAAAAATTATGAAAGATGCAAAATAGGGGAAAACTATAAAAAAAGACCGGTGTAAGTTGTGATTACGAAAAATATAGAGTCTACAGAAAATGCAATAGTCAAATCTACAAGTACTAGAAATTTAAAAATTGTAAGATATGTAAACTGGCGGAAAACTATAAAAAATACCCGCTGTAAATCGTGGTAGTACTAATATAAATGACAAATAAAATTAATAACTAATTACCAATGATCAAATATAGAAATACCAAAAATTTTAGAAAGTGTAGAAGATATAAAATAGGCGGGGAATATAACAAACAATATTATAAATGATAAAATTATCGTTATCATCATTTTACACTTTTAAACATTACACGAAGCAAAATTGTGTAACTTAACAAAAAAAAAATTATTGTGTGTGTATTATACTATTTTCTATATTTAATATACATATAATTGGGTTGATGGTTTTCATCAATCATCTTCTCCTAATAGCATGTAATTACAGTCGCATTACAATATTCATCATACTCCAATCACAATCACAAATGGCGAGTTCTAATTACATTACAGCCAATATCGTATAATATTATATGTACATAGTCACCTTGTCACCGTCCACTCACCACAAACCACATCCAGTCTCTCACGAAATCAATATTAGCTTATAAGAAATTTATATTTCGACAACAGGAAACAATAATACCTCTCATCATATTAGTTTATGTCAATTTAACAGCAATTTGAATTTTAACGACACTAATTAATGTTAGAATAATATGAATTTTAAGTTCGAGAATATAATATTTTAATATATATAATAACATATATAATAATAATTTAATAATATTTTTTGTAGAGAACTTCAACTCTCATGATATTAAATAATATTTTTTGTTCAGGTATTAAAGCTCCAATAATATTGAACGGAATTATAATAACATCGATACGAATTTTATATTAAATTTATGGGATATATGATGCTCAATGTTATATTTTCATATGATATTGTTTAAAATTGTCTCATATTGTTCTTTTTAACAATGTTTGTTATATTGCGTACAATGATTATTTATTGATATCACATTTATGAGGAATTTAGATATCAATAATTACTATCGCATAAATAACGATAACTAGATTGTTGCATCATTAAAATATTTGAATAATACAACGAGGAACTCAAATTTCCATGATTTTAAATAATGTTTAATTTATTAGGAATTCCAGGATCAATAACATTATACACAATGTAATCGTACTAAACCATTCTTATTAGGTTAATGCATAATTTAATACGGTAATAATGTATTAAATGCTGCAGCAATAAAAAAATATAAAAAATGTAAATTTGATAATATTATTAATTATATATATTTTATATATAAATATATATATATATATATAATTAATAAAATATTATTAAATTAACATTTTTTATATTTTATAATATATAATTATAATTATGTATATATATATATATACTATATAATATACAGTATAATATATATATGGTATATAAATATATATATATATTATACTGTATATTATACTAAATTATTATATCGTGTATTATATAGTATAATTAAATACATTTATACTGTATATCATACTAAAAACTGTACATTATATATAATATAATGTAATACATTAAATACTATTTCTAGTATTTTACATAATTGCCAAAAGCTGAGTAATTAAATTATATTACGTTCGCTATCAGCATAGTTATATTTATTGTATTTATTGCATTAAATACATTGTATCATCTTACGCGACATGATGAAAATGCCGCCAAAGTGAAGGCATCAATTCTCTAAATATCATGCTGTGTGCTATAATTTTAAATAATTATATTCAGAACATTAATATGACGTTCTTTATGCTGCGGGCGAACGTGTTAAGCAATGATCCAAACTCCACGGGTTGAAATGACCTCGACGGTCTATAAACCAAAAATAATATTCTTCCTAATTGATCGCATTTTTTAATTCGAATCTTAACCGTTAGAAGCGATAAGCAATTTCAATGCGTTCCTTTTAACGCTGCCAAAAACCTGTTCCCAGTCACGTCCCACCAAAATTGATATTCCCCGCCGTCGCCACAAATTTCCAATAAACTCGCCGCACCAACAGCGCCGCCGAAACCGAAGAAGGAAAACTCGATCGACACTCGCGTGTTTCCCGGTAACGAATCGTCGCTTTCGCCACTCCAACCACGAGTGCAAACACTACGTGGCTGCATCACCGACACCTTTAGGTGCTGGATCGGGGTGGGGTGGGGGGTCGTCGTTGGTGTTCGCTAAAGGTTGCCTCTGTGTTGTAAATAAACGGCGCGATCCGATCGTACTGAAGATAGAAGCCAATCATCCAGCAGGATTTCTGGTTTCCTTTAGTTCCGTCCCCCTCCACCGCTTTCTTCCGTACCTTATGGAGCATAGCTGTACTACCCCCCCCCCCCCAAAAAAAATTTGCCGGAAAGCGATATTCGGAGTACGTATAGACTAACGGTCGTAAGACGTTGCCCGCGACCATCGAAACCGTCTTCCGACGGTTAATCCGATACATGGAGTTGCGAAATTTCAGCGACACGGTTGTTTTTATGTTTCTGGTCTCCTGACTTCTGCGAACGGCGGATTACGATCGCCGGATATCCATCTCGGTGGACGTAGAATAAAGCAGACCCGATTTTCTGAAGCTTCGCAGATTATGGTATTCGGAAATAAAAGAATTTCGTAGCTTGCTTTCAAGAGCCTTTTAGAGTGTAACGTACGGAGAATCTTCCCACGAATTTTTTATATTCCCTCCTGAAGGCATACGCCAGGCTGGCGCCAGCCAGCCGGGGATTCATTTGTATATCGCGAGTCGAGTACCTCCGAGAGAGTACGACGACGAACATTTCTGGAGTCGGACCACATAGGATCATCCCCACTACCATTTTTCCACAGAAAAACTGACTATATAAAGGGCCCAAACGCGACCGGGAATTGGGCTAGTTTCGAGTCATTCGTCGACGCGGAAACATTAGTAACATCGAGTTTCAATTCTTCTTCCGCGAAAACTTACTTACAGTTGTAAAACCCAACGCGTAATAATTTAGTTTTTACCAGTTTTCTTTGGTTTCAAGTTTAATCATTTCCACCTCCTGTTTCAAACCAGTAGTTGGTATAACCCACCAAGATATATCTTAACCGCTCGAGGTATATCTTTATTTCTTTTCTAACCCTAATATCAATTTCTCCAAACACCTTATCCTAATTTTAAAGGTAGCTACCCGTGTCGAAATAAACATCGGCTGGTCTACGCACCTCATCCAAAAATTCCAATTACATGCAACCTCCGGCCACCCAAACTGCCTGGCCCTCGGCTCGTAACAAGAGCATGATAAGACGAGTAGTATTGTGGTCATTTAATCCTGAGATAGTAGCGTCTGAAAGCAGAGGAACTTAAATATTTTTGATAAATTATTTTCGTTTAATTTTAAATAGAATCGTACGTGTTTTGATGAAGGGCGAAGAAACGAATCCAACAAGTATAATGATTGAATACTTTCGATTGTTTAACCTCGATATGTTTGCGTTTGAAAGTTGATTACTTAATGTTTCGGACACGATATTGTTACAAGAATTATATCTCTTTTTTAATGTTTATGATAATATTGTTACGGCGACTTGTCCAAATCAAGTGGCTGTAATGTGAAACAGCCCTGTTGTGAACACCTCCTTAAAGAATAATAGAAGAGAGGGGTTGCCACGGAGGTGTGTTATCAACGGACAATCGAAGAGTCGGGATCGGACCGTCGAGCGGTCCAAAGATCTCAAACATAATTGAATTGAGTTGTATTATAGTTTATGTACTTTATTGTAAATAAAATGCCGCGACGCGAAAGAAATGCAGTAATTCGCAACAATATTATTGAATCAATTGTTTTCTCATATAATAAAGCACTCCTTAAAGTAAGTAGAAACATAAATTTTGTTTATTTATTGCACATGTCCTTTTGTATAATAAGCGATAAACAAGATAGTGACGAAATTTAACGTCACAAAAATAATCGGACAGTCCGTAGGTATAAGTGAACTAGTTTTTATCGATGGTATTATGGATAAAATGAAATATTTGGACATTTTTTAAAGAAAATTTAATTACAAGTGTTATAAATATGGGTGTACGTACAGTTTTAAGTTTTATTAGGACAGTGATCCTAAACACAAGGTCAGAATTGTACAGGAATATTTGTTAAACAATTGTCCAAAAGTACTGCATCCTTCTCCTCAATCGCCTGATTTAAATCCAATTAAAAATTTATGGGATCAATTGGACCACAAAATTCGTACAATACTTACAAAGACAACAACAAAGATAAAACAACGTTTGTTAGACGAATGGAAACGAATTTCGTCGGATTATTTAAATAAAGTCATCTGTAACATGCCCAAGCGATTACATGAAGTAATAAAACAAAAGGGTCAACCGACAAAATATTAATATTATGATAACGTGATTAAAAAGATTTTCATTTTATATAAAATTAATGTAATTCATTCACTGTCCGAATATTTTTGTGACGTTAAATTTCCTCACAATCTTGTTCATCGCTTATTATACAAAAGAACATGTGCAATAAATAAACAAAATTTATGTTTCTACTTACTTTGTATGAGAAAACAATTGATTCAATAATACTATCATAAACAATAAAAAGGAGCAATTGTTCTTGTATCAATATCGTGTCCGGATATTAATGCGAGTCACTGTATATATTCATTATACTCGTTGCATTTGTCTTTCGATGCTCTACAAGAATATCGGTAACAATATACAGAGTGTTGTATAAAAGTGTGCTGGAAACAGGAGTAGACCTCAGGAGTAGTATCTTTTTTTCAGATACAAATATCAAGCGGATTACGAAAAAAAACCGAAAAAATGGACGTCGGATCTGTTGTACATACGAAAACCACACAATGGAGCGATAGAAAAAGACATATCCCTAGTTAACAATACATATGTAACAATAATTTAAACAATATTTATAATTGATTATGTTTTTCTTATTACATTGTCTATAATCATATTGTTCATAACTGATAATATTCTTTATTACTACTTTAGACAATATATTTGTACTACGTGACCTATAATATTATTTAAAAAAAATTGGTTAAGTAAACATTTTTATCACAATTAAATACAAAAATTACTTAACACGAAGATCGTCGTATGAAATTTTATATTCCAATCATATAATTGTAGTCAAAAATCGTAGGCAAATATTGTAGCTAAAATAGAAAAATATTGACATCCACAAAAAATAAGTACTTGGTCAATGAAAATATATAAAGTAAAATGTACAACTAAAATGTTTAGAATAAAATGTTCAAACAAACTGTTCGATAAACATGCTTAAAATAAAATGTTCAACTAAAATGTGTAAAATAAAGTATTCACAACCAATATGTTTAAAATGAAGTGTTCAAAATAAAATGTTCAACTAAAATTAACATCTACGAAAAATAAGTTCGAAACAATGCTTGTGTACGTCGATAGCGTCTGGTGTCGCATTTCGTATCGACAGCGCATTCAAATTCAGGAAACCTCGAAAACATGAAAACACCGATTTTCATAAAAGTCGCACGAAGTTGTGGATTGTGGCCAACTCTTTGAGCGAAAAGTGCGACGTGTGGCGTCGGGTGTCATCTGTCGAAGGAACGTGCAAACGTCGGAATACAAAAATTCTCCCCTCCACACCCTCGCCGATCCCATCGCACACTCTAACCGCCATTTCTGGCGCGGCTCCTATCGGGTCCCTTATTTCGTCGACGAAAAAATGGGGAGGTGGGTGAACTGGAAGAATGCAGTCTCAAGCCTCCGCGACCTAACCCAGTGGAATGAATTGGAGGATCGTGCCCCGACCGTGAAAATCGACGCCAGAAAAATATTTTCCTGGCCTTCGTGCTCCGGGCAACGAACGATGCCGATCTTTTGCGTAAGCCGCTTCCAGATATCTCGCAGAGTCGCTGAGATCGCTCGGTCCCCGAAAAATTCCGTTGGAAAAGTCGTTCGCCCATCGATAGCAAAGATTTCTCGCAGACGGAAGTGGTCACGATTTTTTTTCTTGCGGATTTTAGGGTCGAAGGTTTAGGTTAGGTGGACGGGTTTTTATGGAGCTTGGTGGATGGCGTATGAAATGGAGGGTTCGGGGTGTAGTGAAAAAAAAAGATTGCAAATTGAATTGATATTTTATATTGCTAGTAATAATAAAATTATTTATTTCATTAAAAAATCATTCAAATAATTCGACAAATTATTTATTTATTATTGCAAATGATAAAAAAAATATTTATTATGCAAATAAAATGTTATTTTTCATTTGGGTTTTAGAGAGGGACGAAAAGATTTAGAATACTATTTGCGCTGATATACATATGTATACTTAGTGAATAAATTTAGGATAATGTAAATTAAAGGGTTGGAACTTGAGTTCCAATATATCAATTACTAAAGAATTGAATTTGTATTACAAAGTTTCAATTATTTAAATCTCAAAATTTTAATTTTTTAATTTTAATTTAAATATTAAGTTACACTTCTGCTTATGTCTACATGCTCCTATGTATTCAATAAATAGATTTTGGCTAGATTTTCTTTCTAATGTAAATTAAGGGTTGTTGACCAAGGTGATAACTACTGAAGGGGTGAATTCGGAGTGCATAGTTAATATTTAAAATAATTTCGAAATATTGATGAGTATTGATTTATTTTTGTCAATAGATTTAAGCTAGAACTCCATTTCCTTATAAATTTAAAGGTCCAGGGTTAATGACTGACGTGTATTAGTTACTGCTGAAGTAAATTTGGGGTGTAAGGTGAGTATTTTAAATTACTGTGAAATATTCACGAATGCTGATTTCAGTCAATAAAGGTCCGGCTTCCCTTTTCGATCTGAATGGAATGGTCGAGGGTTAATGACCGATTGATCGTGGGCAAAGTGAACATTTACAATCATTCCGGAATATTTCTGCATGCCGACGTATTTTTATAAAATCGACTTAGACCAGGTTTGCTAATACATTTCTATTAAATACGTTAAATAAATTTAAGTTAGCTTTCCTTTATTTTCTGAATCAGGGCGCCGAGGCTTGATGATAAAGATATCAACTATTGAAAGGGTGATTTTGAGGTGCAAAATTGACAGTTAAGATTATTCTAAGACACTCCCTGCGCTCTGATAATATTTTCTTGTCTACACGTATTCTGTAAGCAAGGGTTCGAGGTTCCCCTCTTGTACACAAGTTACCCAAAGGGGTGAGTTTGGGGTGCAAAGTTGGCAGTTTGTATTATTTTGGAAAGTTTGTTGATACTAATATTATTTCTGTCATGTAAATTTCGGCTGGGTTCTCCTCTTTTTAATGTAAATCAGCTGGTTGCGGGGCGGTGTTGTACATCTAATTTACAGAAGGGACGAATTTTGGGGTGGAAAATTCACATAATTTTCGGAAGCTCGCAGATACTTACATATCTTTATTATGTAAGTTCATGTTGTACTTCCCTTTTAATATAAATCGGGGGATTGAGGGTTGAAGCTTCAAATGTTGATTGCCGAAAGGGTGAATTAGGGGTAGAAAGACTACGGTCTAAACTATTCCAAGATATTTCTTCGTTCTTAGAAAAATTAATTGACTAAATGTGTCGTAAATTAGCTTCCCAATATGCGTGCAAGGGTTGAGTGCGGTATGTTTAAGGCATCAGTTACTAGAAGGGTGAATTTAGGGTGCGAGGGTTTACGTAGTTTCCGAGGAGGTCGTAGACTCTATTTTTATGCGGGTACGTTTATGTGGTAGCCAGTAATTTTCATGACGTTGTAATGACCAGAACTATAATTCTAGGCAATCATAGGTCTGTTGAAGCTGGTGATACTTCTGATTCTAACCGCATTCCTGTTCTCTCTCGCTGCCGTAACACGGTTGATGGAGCTGACTCTCATCGTAATGTATCCGGTGCCCATTTTCGTGCTCAGACTGTTTTCGAGAGTAGTCGTGAGTACATGTATAAAGGCAAATCTTACTTTCTGAAACATTCGCTCTTCCCATAAATCATCTTAATATTATGCTAATTTCTTAACATAACATTGGCTATTAACTTTTTAGTTTATCTAACAAGTAACTTACGTGGTCAGCATTAGTAAAATTAAGAAACTATTAATCACTGTCTCGAAACCATTTTTATGCAAAATAATCGAATATTCTTGGTAGTTGATTGTGATAATTTTTCAGCATTTTGCTAGTGGTTTTTCGGTTGATTTAGTAACTTCTGCGGTCGTCGTTAAAAAATTTAATATAAATTATATTATTCATAATCACTAAACCATTTTTATGCAAACTTCTGGTCAAAATATTTTAAAAGTTGATGGACAATTTTGTCGTGCCTCGCTAGTGACTTTTCAGTTTACCTAGTAACTTCTGTGATCGACGTTAATAAAGTAAATAATAAAATGAATTGCACACTACGAACGTGGTCCAAAAGTATCAATAACGTCGGGGTAATTATACATACTCGATCAGCAACAAGCGGTCCGAAAGCGTTCGTTGCTCGCTTTTTATTTAAACATTCGCGCTGGTGTCGACCCCGTGTATTTTCTCGCGGCATAAGCGCCCAGGAAAATGGAAAACTGTCATCATGACTGAGGGAAGTCTGGTGAAATATTAGGTTATTACGCGATTTGGTAATCCCATATTGTCCCAGAATCCGTCGCGCGAGTAATTCGGTGAAATTAGATCAGCCATTATGCCGATCCGCAAAATTCCATCTTAAGAGAGATATTTCGGGCATTCGAAGGGATCATTAAACTCTCTAATTGTAAGTCGGCTTCATCAAAAACATCACTGACTTCTAATTTTTCTGAAATTTTAATTTCTATAATATTTTCAGACGCGTTTATAAATTCATTTCAAAAGGACATTCTATTTAAGCGTTTCTAATAAAATGTTTCACTAAAATGTTTAATTAAAATGATCATCTAAAATAATCACACACACACACACAACTAAAATGTTTACAATTAAATGTTTGAAATGAATCATTCGTCTAAAATGTTTGAAAAAAGATTATCAATGAAAATGATGAACTGAAATGTTTAAAATTAAATGTTGAACTAAAATGTTTGAAATAAAACATTCAACTGAAACGTTAAAAATAAAATTATCAATTGAAATGTACAACTAAAATGTTTAAAACAAGATACCAAAGAAAATGTACAACTGAAATGTTTAAAATTAAATGTTCAACAAAAATGTTTATTTAAAATGTTTAAAAGAAAATTTTAAACTAAACTGTTTAGAATAAAGTTGTCAATTGAAACGTTTAAGTCTCCATCAGGTGCCTGCCCCTGGTGTCCGGTCTGGGCATACCCCACTCCACCGCCTTCGCGTTGAGGTCCCCCCCGACGACGCATCCCCCCTCCAGCTCGCGGATGGCGTCCTCCAGGGCCCCGACCTTATCGCGAAATTCCGCGATGCGATCATTGGGGGAAAGATATACGCTAATCAGCGTCAGGCCCTCGCCCTTCACCCAGACGTATCCCGCCCCTGCACCGCACGTCTGCACCCGGAATCTGGACGGGTCCGGAATCCAGATGGCAGCAGTTCCTGTCACATCGGAAAACCACGCAGGGCCCTCTCGAGATCTGTACGGCTCGCTGAGCAGAAGAATATCGATCTTCCGCTCGAGCCGCATTTGCTCAAGGAGGGCATTCGCGACTCTACTCCGGTGCAAGTTGGCTTGGAGAACTCTAGCCATTCCCGGAGAGTCTCGCCTTCGCCGCCGTCAGGGCGTCGCGGTACGTCTTACAGGCGCTGGATCCTGTCACATGCCCCAGCCTGGCAATGTCCACCCCGCGTTCCGCGCAGATAACGCACTTGGGGGTCGCCTTGCACGACGTTGCTTGATGGCCCTTGGTGCCACAGCGGAAGCACGCGTCCCTCCTGTCGACTCCTTTGCACCACCGCGCAAGGTGCCCGAACGCCAGGCACCTAAAGCACTTGGCGACTGCAGCTCTTCGCCGGGGGTGGCATCTAACCAAGCCGATCCGGACGGGGCCACTGCTGAGCAATTTGCTCGCTGCCCCCTCGCCCAGCTCGACGATGGCAAGTCACTGGCCCCTTGTATTGGCCTTAGTGACGATCACCTTGGCGTCACCACTGGCCTCTCCCAGGACCTCTCTTAGGGCATTAGTAACCTCTTCGCTAGTTGTGAGGCAGTCTAGATCCCTAATTTCCACCGTAGTCCGGGGCTCGATCCTCCTCACGGAGCCCTCCTGCCCGATTGCGCTTTTGATCGCCTCACTGAAGGCGACTTTCTCCTCCTGCTTCGTCTTCGCGTCGAGCTCGAGGATCATATCTCCTGTGCGGGCCTGCCGAACACTCTTTACTTGCACCCCGGTCAGTTCTGGGGCGACCAGGGACCGGAGTCTTCCAAGTACTTCGGCATAGGTCTTCCCTTCTGCCGGTCGTACTATCACTGCGGCCGTTCTCAGCCGCCGGGGCCGTTTCTTCCTCTTCTTCTTCTTCCTTTCCCTCCCTGCTGTTATCGCCCCCTCCTCATGCTTCCTGCAGGAGGCACACACCGTGACCGAGGGCAATTTCGGCCCGGCAGAGACGGGGTGAGACTTCAGCTTTTTTTCCCTCCGTTTTTTTTTGAGACGACGCTCCATGGCCCATCTTCTTCTCCTTTGCTCTTCTTCTCTGGCGGCGATGGCTGAGAAGAAGGACTTTCCCGGATCTTACGGGGGCGCTTCCCCGACTCCTTGTCTTGCTCCCGCGCAGGCTGAGCTAGAAGCGCAGCCTCCATGGCGTCGAGCAGCTCGACGCACCTCGGTAGCCCGCTCTTAATCGGCATGGCCACATTTCTCTGTTTTGTGGTCGCCGTTTCCATCTCGACCATGATGTCGCGGCATTTGCCAAGCAAATCGCGTAGCGAGCTCCGCAAGACATCAAGATATTGCAGTTCCGCCGCTATCCTCGTCAGTTCGACGGGAGCCGAGCGGTCCACTCCTGCAGCACTGCGGTCGTTGGATAACGACGTCTAAAAAACCACTAGCAAAATGCTGAAAAATTATCACAATCAACTACCAAGAATATTCGATTATTTTGCATAAAAATGGTTTCGAGACAGTGATTAATAGTTTCTTAATTTTACTAATGCTGACCACGTAAGTTACTTGTTAGATAAACTAAAAAGTTAATAGCCAATGTTATGTTAAGAAATTAGCATAATATTAAGATGATTTATGGGAAGAGCGAATGTTTCAGAAAGTAAGATTTGCCTTTATACATGTACTCACGACTACTCTCGAAAACAGTCTGAGCACGAAAATGGGCACCGGATACATTACGATGAGAGTCAGCTCCATCAACCGTGTTACGGCAGCGAGAGAGAACAGGAATGCGGTTAGAATCAGAAGTATCACCAGCTTCAACAGACCTATGATTGCCTAGAATTATAGTTCTGGTCATTACAACGTCATGAAAATTACTGGCTACCACATAAACGTACCCGCATAAAAATAGAGTCTACGACCTCCTCGGAAACTACGTAAACCCTCGCACCCTAAATTCACCCTTCTAGTAACTGATGCCTTAAACATACCGCACTCAACCCTTGCACGCATATTGGGAAGCTAATTTACGACACATTTAGTCAATTAATTTTTCTAAGAACGAAGAAATATCTTGGAATAGTTTAGACCGTAGTCTTTCTACCCCTAATTCACCCTTTCGGCAATCAACATTTGAAGCTTCAACCCTCAATCCCCCGATTTATATTAAAAGGGAAGTACAACATGAACTTACATAATAAAGATATGTAAGTATCTGCGAGCTTCCGAAAATTATGTGAATTTTCCACCCCAAAATTCGTCCCTTCTGTAAATTAGATGTACAACACCGCCCCGCAACCAGCTGATTTACATTAAAAAGAGGAGAACCCAGCCGAAATTTACATGACAGAAATAATATTAGTATCAACAAACTTTCCAAAATAATACAAACTGCCAACTTTGCACCCCAAACTCACCCCTTTGGGTAACTTGTGTACAAGAGGGGAACCTCGAACCCTTGCTTACAGAATACGTGTAGACAAGAAAATATTATCAGAGCGCAGGGAGTGTCTTAGAATAATCTTAACTGTCAATTTTGCACCTCAAAATCACCCTTTCAATAGTTGATATCTTTATCATCAAGCCTCGGCGCCCTGATTCAGAAAATAAAGGAAAGCTAACTTAAATTTATTTAACGTATTTAATAGAAATGTATTAGCAAACCTGGTCTAAGTCGATTTTATAAAAATACGTCGGCATGCAGAAATATTCCGGAATGATTGTAAATGTTCACTTTGCCCACGATCAATCGGTCATTAACCCTCGACCATTCCATTCAGATCGAAAAGGGAAGCCGGACCTTTATTGACTGAAATCAGCATTCGTGAATATTTCACAGTAATTTAAAATACTCACCTTACACCCCAAATTTACTTCAGCAGTAACTAATACACGTCAGTCATTAACCCTGGACCTTTAAATTTATAAGGAAATGGAGTTCTAGCTTAAATCTATTGACAAAAATAAATCAATACTCATCAATATTTCGAAATTATTTTAAATATTAACTATGCACTCCGAATTCACCCCTTCAGTAGTTATCACCTTGGTCAACAACCCTTAATTTACATTAGAAAGAAAATCTAGCCAAAATCTATTTATTGAATACATAGGAGCATGTAGACATAAGCAGAAGTGTAACTTAATATTTAAATTAAAATTAAAAAATTAAAATTTTGAGATTTAAATAATTGAAACTTTGTAATACAAATTCAATTCTTTAGTAATTGATATATTGGAACTCAAGTTCCAACCCTTTAATTTACATTATCCTAAATTTATTCACTAAGTATACATATGTATATCAGCGCAAATAGTATTCTAAATCTTTTCGTCCCTCTCTAAAACCCAAATGAAAAATAACATTTTATTTGCATAATAAATATTTTTTTTATCATTTGCAATAATAAATAAATAATTTGTCGAATTATTTGAATGATTTTTTAATGAAATAAATAATTTTATTATTACTAGCAATATAAAATATCAATTCAATTTGCAATCTTTTTTTTTCACTACACCCCGAACCCTCCATTTCATACGCCATCCACCAAGCTCCATAAAAACCCGTCCACCTAACCTAAACCTTCGACCCTAAAATCCGCAAGAAAAAAAATCGTGACCACTTCCGTCTGCGAGAAATCTTTGCTATCGATGGGCGAACGACTTTTCCAACGGAATTTTTCGGGGACCGAGCGATCTCAGCGACTCTGCGAGATATCTGGAAGCGGCTTACGCAAAAGATCGGCATCGTTCGTTGCCCGGAGCACGAAGGCCAGGAAAATATTTTTCTGGCGTCGATTTTCACGGTCGGGGCACGATCCTCCAATTCATTCCACTGGGTTAGGTCGCGGAGGCTTGAGACTGCATTCTTCCAGTTCACCCACCTCCCCATTTTTTCGTCGACGAAATAAGGGACCCGATAGGAGCCGCGCCAGAAATGGCGGTTAGAGTGTGCGATGGGATCGGCGAGGGTGTGGAGGGGAGAATTTTTGTATTCCGACGTTTGCACGTTCCTTCGACAGATGACACCCGACGCCACACGTCGCACTTTTCGCTCAAAGAGTTGGCCACAATCCACAACTTCGTGCGACTTTTATGAAAATCGGTGTTTTCATGTTTTCGAGGTTTCCTGAATTTGAATGCGCTGTCGATACGAAATGCGACACCAGACGCTATCGACGTACACAAGCATTGTTTCGAACTTATTTTTCGTAGATGTTAATTTTAGTTGAACATTTTATTTTGAACACTTCATTTTAAACATATTGGTTGTGAATACTTTATTTTACACATTTTAGTTGAACATTTTATTTTAAGCATGTTTATCGAACAGTTTGTTTGAACATTTTATTCTAAACATTTTAGTTGTACATTTTACTTTATATATTTTCATTGACCAAGTACTTATTTTTTGTGGATGTCAATATTTTTCTATTTTAGCTACAATATTTGCCTACGATTTTTGACTACAATTATATGATTGGAATATAAAATTTCATACGACGATCTTCGTGTTAAGTAATTTTTGTATTTAATTGTGATAAAAATGTTTACTTAACCAATTTTTTTTAAATAATATTATAGGTCACGTAGTACAAATATATTGTCTAAAGTAGTAATAAAGAATATTATCAGTTATGAACAATATGATTATAGACAATGTAATAAGAAAAACATAATCAATTATAAATATTGTTTAAATTATTGTTACATATGTATTGTTAACTAGGGATATGTCTTTTTCTATCGCTCCATTGTGTGGTTTTCGTATGTACAACAGATCCGACGTCCATTTTTTCGGTTTTTTTTCGTAATCCGCTTGATATTTGTATCTGAAAAAAAGATACTACTCCTGAGGTCTACTCCTGTTTCCAGCACACTTTTATACAACACTCTGTATATTGTTACCGATATTCTTGTAGAGCATCGAAAGACAAATGCAACGAGTATAATGAATATATACAGTGACTCGCATTAATATCCGGACACGATATTGATACAAGAACAATTGCTCCTTTTTATTGTTTATGATAGTATTATTGAATCAATTGTTTTCTCATACAAAGTAAGTAGAAACATAAATTTTGTTTATTTATTGCACATGTTCTTTTGTATAATAAGCGATGAACAAGATTGTGAGGAAATTTAACGTCACAAAAATATTCGGACAGTGAATGAATTACATTAATTTTATATAAAATGAAAATCTTTTTAATCACGTTATCATAATATTAATATTTTGTCGGTTGACCCTTTTGTTTTATTACTTCATGTAATCGCTTGGGCATGTTACAGATGACTTTATTTAAATAATTCGACGAAATTCGTTTCCATTCGTCTAACAAACGTTGTTTTATCTTTGTTGTTGTCTTTGTAAGTATTGTACGAATTTTGTGGTCCAGTTGATCCCATAAATTTTTAATTGGATTTAAATCAGGCGATTGAGGAGAAGGATGCAGTACTTTTGGACAATTGTTTAACAAATATTCCTGTACAATTCTGACCTTGTGTTTAGGATCACTGTCCTAATAAAACTTAAAACTGTACGTACACCCATATTTATAACACTTGTAATTAAATTTTCTTTAAAAAATGTCCAAATATTTCATTTTATCCATAATACCATCGATAAAAACTAGTTCACCTATACCTACGGACTGTCCGATTATTTTTGTGACGTTAAATTTCGTCACTATCTTGTTTATCGCTTATTATACAAAAGGACATGTGCAATAAATAAACAAAATTTATGTTTCTACTTACTTTAAGGAGTGCTTTATTATATGAGAAAACAATTGATTCAATAATATTGTTGCGAATTACTGCATTTCTTTCGCGTCGCGGCATTTTATTTACAATAAAGTACATAAACTATAATACAACTCAATTCAATTATGTTTGAGATCTTTGGACCGCTCGACGGTCCGATCCCGACTCTTCGATTGTCCGTTGATAACACAACTCCGTGGCAACCCCTCTCTTCTATTATTCTTTAAGGAGGTGTTCACAACAGGGCTGTTTCACATTACAGCCACTTGATTTGGACAAGTCGCCGTAACAATATTATCATAAACATTAAAAAAGAGATATAATTCTTGTAACAATATCGTGTCCGAAACATTAAGTAATCAACTTTCAAACGCAAACATATCGAGGTTAAACAATCGAAAGTATTCAATCATTATACTTGTTGGATTCGTTTCTTCGCCCTTCATCAAAACACGTACGATTCTATTTAAAATTAAACGAAAATAATTTATCAAAAATATTTAAGTTCCTCTGCTTTCAGACGCTACTATCTCAGGATTAAATGACCACAATACTACTCGTCTTATCATGCTCTTGTTACGAGCCGAGGGCCAGGCAGTTTGGGTGGCCGGAGGTTGCATGTAATTGGAATTTTTGGATGAGGTGCGTAGACCAGCCGATGTTTATTTCGACACGGGTAGCTACCTTTAAAATTAGGATAAGGTGTTTGGAGAAATTGATATTAGGGTTAGAAAAGAAATAAAGATATACCTCGAGCGGTTAAGATATATCTTGGTGGGTTATACCAACTACTGGTTTGAAACAGGAGGTGGAAATGATTAAACTTGAAACCAAAGAAAACTGGTAAAAACTAAATTATTACGCGTTGGGTTTTACAACTGTAAGTAAGTTTTCGCGGAAGAAGAATTGAAACTCGATGTTACTAATGTTTCCGCGTCGACGAATGACTCGAAACTAGCCCAATTCCCGGTCGCGTTTGGGCCCTTTATATAGTCAGTTTTTCTGTGGAAAAATGGTAGTGGGGATGATCCTATGTGGTCCGACTCCAGAAATGTTCGTCGTCGTACTCTCTCGGAGGTACTCGACTCGCGATATACAAATGAATCCCCGGCTGGCTGGCGCCAGCCTGGCGTATGCCTTCAGGAGGGAATATAAAAAATTCGTGGGAAGATTCTCCGTACGTTACACTCTAAAAGGCTCTTGAAAGCAAGCTACGAAATTCTTTTATTTCCGAATACCATAATCTGCGAAGCTTCAGAAAATCGGGTCTGCTTTATTCTACGTCCACCGAGATGGATATCCGGCGATCGTAATCCGCCGTTCGCAGAAGTCAGGAGACCAGAAACATAAAAACAACCGTGTCGCTGAAATTTCGCAACTCCATGTATCGGATTAACCGTCGGAAGACGGTTTCGATGGTCGCGGGCAACGTCTTACGACCGTTAGTCTATACGTACTCCGAATATCGCTTTCCGGCAAATTTTTTTTGGGGGGGGGGGGATAGTACTGCTATGCTCCATAAGGTACGGAAGAAAGCGGTGGAGGGGGACGGAACTAAAGGAAACCAGAAATCCTGCTGGATGATTGGCTTCTATCTTCAGTACGATCGGGTCGCGCCGTTTATTTACAACACAGAGGCAACCTTTAGCGAACACCAACGACGACCCCCCACCCCACCCCGATCCAGCACCTAAAGGTGTCGGTGATGCAGCCACGTAGTGTTTGCACTCGTGGTTGGAGTGGCGAAAGCGACGATTCGTTACCGGGAAACACGCGAGTGTCGATCGAGTTTTCCTTCTTCGGTTTCGGCGGCGCTGTTGGTGCGGCGAGTTTATTGGAAATTTGTGGCGACGGCGGGGAATATCAATTTTGGTGGGACGTGACTGGGAACAGGTTTTTGGCAGCGTTAAAAGGAACGCATTGAAATTGCGTATCGCTTCTAACGGTTAAGATTCGAATTAAAAAATGCGATCAATTAGGAAGAATATTATTTTTGGTTTATGGACCGTCGAGATCATTTCAACCCGTGGCGTTTGGATCATTGCTTAACACGTTCGCCCGCAGCATAAAGAACGTCATATTAATGTTCTGAATATAATTATTTAAAATTATAGCACATAGCATGATATTTAGAGAATTGATGCCTTCACTTTGGCGGCATTTTCATCATGTCGCGTAAGATGATACAATGTATTTAATGCAATAAATACAATAAATATAACTATGCTGATAGCGAACGTAACATAATTTAATTACTCAGCTTTTGGCAATTATGTAAAATACTAGAAATAGTATTTAATGTATTACATTATATTATATATAATGTACAGTTTTTAGTATGATATACAGTATAAATGTATTTAATTATACTATATAATACACGATATAATAATTTAGTATAATATACAGTATAATATATATATATATATATACATAATTATAATTATATATTATAAAATATAAAAAATGTTAATTTAATAATATTTTATTAATTATATATATATATATATATATATAAAATATATATAATTAATAATATTATCAAATTTACATTTTTTATATTTTTTTATTGCTGCAGCATTTAATACATTATTACCGTATTAAATTAAGCATTAACCTAATAAGAATGGTTTAGTACGATTACATTGTGTATAATGTTATTGATCCTGGAATTCCTAATAAATTAAACATTATTTAAAATCATGGAAATTTGAGTTCCTCGTTGTATTATTCAAATATTTTAATGATGCAACAATCTAGTTATCGTTATTTATGCGATAGTAATTATTGATATCTAAATTCCTCATAAATGTGATATCAATAAATAATCATTGTACGTCATATAACAAACATTGTTAAAAAGAACAATATGAGACAATTTTAAACAATATCATATGAAAATATAACATTGAGCATCATATATCCCATAAATTTAATATAAAATTCGTATCGATGTTATTATAATTCCGTTCAATATTATTGGAGCTTTAATACCTGAACAAAAAATATTATTTAATATCATGAGAGTTGAAGTTCTCTACAAAAAATATTATTAAATTATTGTTATATATGTTATTATATATATTAAAATATTATATTCTCGAACTTAAAATTCATATTATCCTAACATTAATTAGTGTCGTTAAAATTCAAATTGCTGTTAAATTGACATAAACTAATATGATGAGAGGTATTATTGTTTCCTGTTGTCGAAATATAAATTTCTTATAAGCTAATATTGATTTCGTGAGAGACTGGATGTGGTTTGTGGTGAGTGGACGGTGACAAGGTGACTATGTACATATAATATTATACGATATTGGCTGTAATGTAATTAGAACTCGCCATTTGTGATTGTGATTGGAGTATGATGAATATTGTAATGCGACTGTAATTACATGCTATTAGGAGAAGATGATTGATTAAAACCATCAACCCAATTATATGTATATTAAATATAGAAAATAGTATAATACACACACAATAATTTTTTTTTTGTTAAGTTACACAATTTTGCTTCGTGTAATGTTTAAAAGTGTAAAATGATGATAACGATAATTTTATCATTTATAATATTGTTTGTTATATTCCCCGCCTATTTTATATCTTCTACACTTTCTAAAATTTTTGGTATTTCTATATTTGATCATTGGTAATTAGTTATTAATTTTATTTGTCATTTATATTAGTACTACCACGATTTACAGCGGGTATTTTTTATAGTTTTCCGCCAGTTTACATATCTTACAATTTTTAAATTTCTAGTACTTGTATATTTGACTATTGCATTTTCTGTAGACTCTATATTTTTCGTAATCACAACTTACACTGGTCTTTTTTTATAGTTTTCCCCTATTTTGCATCTTTCATAATTTTTAAATTTTTAGTTCTTGTGTATTTGACTATTCCATTTACGTAGTTTCTATATTTTAGTATTTCTATATTCGCCAGTTGCATTTTAGTGGTTTCTATGGCTTTAGTATTTCTATATTTGATTATTACATTCGTGCAGTTTTTATATTTTTAATATTTCTTTATTTATTACGTATACTCTATTTATATTGTTTATACATATAGCCAAATATAAAAATACTAAAATGTAGAAGCTACATGAATTCAAAAATTCAGTAAATTCTATATTTGTTGTATATTAATAATCTATATTATAATATAATAATATAATAAATATAATATATATAGTAATATATAATAAATAGTATCCATATTTGAATATATCTACATTTGATTACTGAATTTATATAGTTTCTACATTTTACTATCTTTATATTTGATTATTGTATTTCGTCAAGTTTCTAATATTTCTATCATTATCTTCTTAATTGTATTTTGCATGTATCGGAATTCTGCCATGTATTACAACGATTCTTACAATCATTGAGCTTCTGCTGTGATTTTTTAATGTATAGTATTTCTACAGTCGACGACATTTATCATTTGATGGATCGTGCGAAATCATTCGGCTCGAATTCACATTTAACTAAACTCGAATAGCGGAATTATGTTTGATGCGAGATTTTCGCGGAAAATTTTGCGAAACTCTCAACGGTATTGATCGACGAGAAAGAGAATGATCGACTTTCGAGTTCACGTCGTATTTGTTGCATAGGGGATTATGGATTTGATGGATTGATAATGAGCCAGCTATCAGCGCAAGGATTATTTCGTACTGGTTTCGTGAATGTTTGATAAGCTTCGATTAGGCCACTGATTTTACATGTCTATATAAAATATACATTTGTTGTTGTAATAATCTCTGTGCAATTCGTCAGGAGAAATTCATTATCGAACGTATTCTCCTTTTAATAATTGGGAACCATTTTAATGAAATTTGTTCATAATAATAATAATTATTATTATTATTTCCTCTGCAGTTCGATGAAAATTAACGAGAGAAAATCACCTTCTATAAACAAATACAACCGCGTATTATTCTTACGATTATTTCAACATTCATTTAAATTGAATTTATGTGTAATGATAATTAAATATTACATTGGTTGAAGTTACGTGAAAATCAAGAACAGAAAACATTTTCCATAAATAAATATATTTATTTTAATTATAATATTTATTTTAGTTACGAACTTATATGAAATAATTATTAAAACCTATTTTCAAAGAAGTTTCATGAAGATCGTGGAGAATAAAATCATTAGTAATAAATGGATATGTACACGTACATTTTTGTTAAAGATTGTCTCAATGTTTATTTAATTTTCAAATCATTCATAATTGATAATTATTTCATTGGTAATTAAGTAGAAATCTTCAGAATTAAAGTTTTCTTGTACATATATACATAAATATAAAGTTAAAAAAATTGTGTCTAAAAATATAGCAGTAATTTTCTTTCGAAAAGAAAACTTTCGAAATTATAATTAATATTGCTTGGTCATCTCTCGGCTCGCTAATGTGCTTCAATAATCAAACACAGCTATAATTCCCAAGAGTTCCATGCCATAATTATCACGTTCGAAAATTCAATTATTGTATAATATGAGAATCAATTCTATTTAGTATTTCACGAAACCGAAATATGGATGTATATAAATTCCATAATTGATATACAAGGAAATTCATTTATTTAATAACGAGAAAGCTACGTATTTAGTGTATCACGAATGAAAACAATAATTGAAACAATTTTTAATTAGTTATATAATATTTTCGGGATTATTTTTATTAAAATTGTATAATTGATATAACTGCGGAATCGAATGATGCGAGAGAAGTGATTCAATGATCGGCTGATGATTGAGAAGTGAGAGGCGATTGAAATTGTTATTTACATATATAGAATTTTGAGCGTGAAATTAGCGTAAATATTCGCGTGTATATTTTAATCTTTTGTATAATCAATTGACAATATAAATTTATGAAATTTGATTATCAACAGTATACAACAATTCTGAAATTTCTTCGACATTTTGTTTTTATTGAAAATTCCTTAATAACATATTATTTAATATCATCGAAATTGAAATTGCTGTCAATTTTCGCATTAGCATTGCTGAAATTAACATTCGTATTAATTACTATAAAATTAACACATAAGCTATGTAGTCCGGCTAGAATTTACTATTGTTACAATTTATAGTATTTACTATTATAAATCGATAAAATATGATTATCAACAATATTGAACAGTTATAATTAACAACACCGAAAGTTTTTCGACGGCTCGATTTTTATTTCGAACATCATGAATTTCACTGGTAAATCGATATATGTATAGCTGTGTAAACAGAATTCGTGCACAATCTGAGCGTCAATTAGGGTGGATTTACTGCACCGTACGGTAAATTGCACGGGAGACCGAGCGGCCGGGCACGGTCATTAGCCAAGAAAACGTAGATTGTTGCGTACATTGTTTTCTTGTTCATTTACAAGAATGCGGATTGGGCAGAGGAAACGTTCACCCCTTAAGGTACCGTTACGGCCATTCACGATCGAAGAGAATACAAATAAGAATTTCTTGGTTAATCTCCCCCACCATTATTCACCCGTAATCAATAGACTAGAATGCCGTGCTGATGATGGGCAGAACATTGTCCGATGGGGGAGGGGGCAAGCAGAAATTAAAATCAGAAATTCTAGCATACCCAAATACGTGACATGAACGGTCGGTTCTTAGGACCGGTTGTAAAATTATAAGGACTTTCAAGGGGCCAGACCCAGGATCTCGACTTTGATACTTTTACGACCGGTCCTCGAGTTTATGGCACGCATTATATTATTATATATATATATATATTTAATGATAAAAGTTCTTTCTTTTTCACTTAAAAATCGATGTAAATATCGACATTAAGATGCGATCCTTTGCGATCATCGAGAACGAATCTTTAACCCAGGCACGGTTGTTCTAGTCGACGACTTTTCGAATTGTATTGTAAAAGTGTTTACATACCTCACTGATTAATATCTATACGATGGAACTTGAAAAATCGATGATTATATCGAGAAATAACGAATAGTATAAACAAATAGTTTTGTTGAATAGCATGTACAAAGCATCGAATCTGATCATCGATATCTTATAATATTCGTTTTAAAACATTGTTCGTATCACCCATATTTTTTAGATATTTCCACGTTTCCATATACATTCATAGTACATTGTATATTAAATTCTTCCCAATTTTCTTTCGGCTTCTAAAGAAAAATGGGCAATTTGGAAAGAGGAGATACGGTTATTCGAGCCTTGCAGCTCCTTTTTATAGATACCGATTGTCAGCAACTATAAAAACCAGTTGCAAGGCTCGATTAATCGTATCTTCTCTTCCCAAATTATCCATTTTTGTTTCTAAGCTGAGCATCAATTAGGGAGAATTTACTGTACACATAACAATTCCATACCTGATATATAAGGAAATTCATTTATTTAATAATAAGAAAGCTATGTATTGAGTGTGTTAAGAATGAAAAAAATAATTGAAATAATTTTTAATTATTTATTTAATATTTTCGGGATTATTTTTATTAAAATTGTATAATTAGTATAAATGCGGAAACGAATGATGCGTGATCAATGTATTCAATGATCGGATGATGAATGAGAAGTGAGAGGCGATTGAGATTGTTATTTACATATGTCGAGAATTTTGTGCGTAAAATTAGCGTAAATATTCGCTTGTATATTCCAAGTTTTTGTATAATCAATTGACAAAATAAATTGATGAAATTTGATTATCAACAGTATTGAACAACTCTGAAAATTCTTCGACATTTTGCTATTATTGAAAATTCCTTAATAACATATCATTTAATATCATTTTTTTTAAACATATAAAAAAATAAGGTAACATCTACATATCGCAATTAAAAAAGGGCTGTTCCGCTCTAAAAGAAAATAGGAAAAGGGGATAAAGAGTTCACGTTTTATTATACACATTATTTTAATATCTGATAAATTTGATGAATATACAAGAAAATAGAATAACATCAGGATGTCGTTGTTAAAGGGGCAGTTTCACAGTGCAGAAAATAAAAAGGAGAATATTTTGTCCAGGAGCAATTAAAATTATGAAATAAAATTGTCCGACATTCGTACCGGCGATTCTTGTCAACCAGCGCTAAAAATCATCGAAAAATCGTAAATTATCCGTCGCAACGCGTGCTCTTATTATCCGTTTTATTATCCGTCGACGACGAGCCAGAACTAGCGTAATCGTCTAACTCTTGCGAAATTTGCCCTAATCGCGATCATCTGAAGCTGTAGTGACTCCGTGTCATTGTTACAAGTGCGCCAACGATATTTCACCAAGTTCTGATTTGCTGGATCAACCGAAACTTGCTGGACCAATTGAATTTCGGCGGCTGGGGGTCGCGCGAACATGATAATCACATTTCCGATTCGGCGCGAATATTTTTGGCTCTGTGCACTGCCGGCACTACACCATAAATCGCACGAAACGAAAAATGGTTCGATGGAACTCGAGCGATAAGCGAAAATGGAACATTGTTGGTCGTTTTTCAAATTCGCGTGCTTCTAATATGTTCGAAACGTTTCTCCGGCGTACGAAATCACCGTGATTCTGTGGAACGAAGTATTCCCTTTCCAACGAGTCCAAGAACATTGATCTGCGATATTTTGTTGCCAATTCATGGCAGTTTTGAAAAAAAGTGTCCAAGGTTAGTGTGATTTCTGAGGTCGTGGAATTCTAGGCGAACATTTTTTAGGGTGGTGTTCTTCGACTCATTTTAAAAGTCCAAGTTTCCAGTTTCGTAGCATCTTAATTCTTCTGTTTAATAAATTTTATTTCGTTAATACCCTGCACTGTAAATACAAATGTTTCCGTCTTGTCGATTTCTCATATTCGCATACGTCTGAGTGGTTCAAAAAATTGTTTAGTTCACAATTATTTTAACGAACGAAGTCTCCCCTTTCGAATGAGCCCGAAAATATTGATCTATGATTTTTGTTTGCCATCGTATAGCACCTTGGATTCTCTTCCGAATGAAATCCTGAAATTCAAAATATCGTAACTTTGTTAACAAAAAAAACTATAAAATGGTGTCCTTAGATACATTTCAAAGGGTGAAATCTTAGCTTTCGCGCCGTTTGGATTATTCAGTATTAGTGCCTTTGTATCTTTAAGACCCCCCATTCTAAGTAGAGATGGTAATTTTTTGGTTATTTTCAAATTCACATTTCTCTCATAATTTAAACTTTTCATAGCGATTGAAATGACTATGATCTGATAGAATGAAGTCTCCTCTTTCCATTGGGACCAAAAACAGTGATCTACTAGCTTTCCTTGCCATTTTCTGCCATTTTACACCATTTTATGCTACTTTATCCCATTTTATGCAATTTTAGGCAATTTTATGCTATTTTATACCATTTGATGCCATTTTCTGTGTACGGAAATTATTCAAAATTCAAGCAATGGATTTTCAAAAACATGTAATTCGCTATCCTCTCTACAATGATTGCAACTCTGTTACATAACGAATGTATTAGAGGCTGAGCAAAGCCGCTAATAGGATTCACGTCTGCATGCAATTCTGTTAAAGGGGTTTAATTGATTATTTTAGTTGCAGTCTGTTAATATCCGTTTTAACACGAGACCGCAAGCTTCTGTTAATCCATTAGATCGCGACGCGGATCGGAAATTACAGTGAGAACGCAGCAGTCAATCGGATGTGTGCACCACTTTGATTATTCCTCTATTGTAACTACATATCCGTATTTACAAACTTCCCTTTTTATTTATCATCGTATTATATTCATAAAATTCTGAACATTTCTTTATCGTTGCGTCAATATTTATTTTTAAAGAAATTGAAAACATACTGCAAAATTTGTTATCAATGAAGCAGACTGAGAATTTATTAATTGCTCAAGAATTTGTATAGATTTGTCTACGACAAATGATACAAATTATTAACATTATATTTACAATGAATTATGAACAATTTTGTTACAGCAACAATTGTTGACAATATATTTACAATGAATTACGAACAATTTTATCACAACAACAATTGTTAACAAGCCACAATTATTAATAGCGAGAACTTTGTATAATTATGATATTTGCATATTTTGAAAGCGTACGTTGCTAAACAGTAATTGTCGATTTTGGGTTAGCTTTCGTCATAGAGCATTTATTAGGCGATAAAGTCGTTCCAAATCCTGTTCTTTTAATAATAATCTACGAAAAGTAAGATCAATTGTTAATAATGGCAATAGAATTTTATAAATTTATGACGAAACATCATTATTCAAATGCAAAATGGTGGAATCATCGGAAGCCAAATTCGGTCATATTTTAGAGTATTGTATTTGTATGTCGCGATCGACGTAGACAATTTGTATTTAACACAACCAAGCTGTGGATAATAACACAAGATAATAACAATAGCTAATAACGAAAAGAAAAGTGCTAATCGTGCGAACCGTTCGGTTTCCCTTTGGAGCGGCTTCGCGGATTGAATCCATTGAATCTGAATCGTCTAAACAAACTGCAGTCAACCGAATTGTTACTGCTAATCAAATCGGACGCACCAAAACCGCCGTCGCGCCGGTGTAAATGAAATTCAACGTGGCAGGCGAATTGGATTGGAATTATACGTTTCTAATTCCGCGTGTACGCGGGACATTACCAAGGTTCGATTAACCGCTGGCTAGTTCGAACGTGAAAACGACAAACGTCCGGACAGTGTTAATAACGGCGTCGTTTAAACCACTCTACAATAATCCATAGATCGCCGATTGGAATACAAACTGTTCCGAAATAACAATCAAGATATCGCATTTCAAAAATCGAAACATTTAGGTACCATAATCTGAAAAATTAAAAATTACAAATTCGAAAATCGAAGAATTTAGAAATCGGAATCTCAAAAATTAAAACATTTAGGAATCAGATGACTTCAAAATTCTAAATTTAAAAATCAAATGACATAAAAATTGTGAATTTAAAAATCAAAGAATTTATAAATTGCAATCTTAAAAATCAAATAACATAAAAATCGAAGAATTTATAAATTGAAATCTTAAAAATCAGGAAATTTAGAAACCAAATGATTTCAAAGTTGTTAATTTAGATATCAGAAGACTTAAAAATCGTGAATTTATAAATCGGACAATTCAGAAATTGAAATCTTAAAAATCGGAAACTACAGAAACCAGATAATTTCGAAATTGTGAATTTAGAAGTATGCGCATTGAAACGTCGTACCTTTCAAAACGGCTGGATCGAGAAACTGCAAGTTTCTCGGAAAGGAAGAATGTGTTTAATCCCGGCGTATAAATATTTCCAATTTGTTTCTACGGCGGCATCGTTCCGCTGATATTTCACAGAAAAAGATGTTGGTTCCGAAGGAACGGACGCGACTTATTCATCACGACCATGAATAATAATCAGAAAAGAATAACTGCGATTCCGTGCGAACTTTATGAATTCCGGAATTCTCGGCGATTTGCTTTATTTATTTTACGTCGGCGTTGCGCCGCAACAATGCAAATGTTGATGCAAATGCGCGAGTGCCTGATCTCCGTTCCTTCATGAAGTGGCTTAAACGACGAGTAACCAGGCAGAAAAGTATAAATTTCATTGTTTTATTTGTACACTTTTCATTGATAAGTCGATTGATAAATCGACGAGATTCCAATAGCAATGCATAGCGAATATATTTTGGTCAATTGGTGTTATTTTAATCATTTCGATGATAATTCTAAAGATAATAATTTGAAGGATAATAATTTCAAGGATAATAATTTCAAGGATAATAATTTCAAGGATAATAATTTCGAGATCTATATTTCCAAAGATAACAATTTCGGAGATAACACTTTATAGAATAACAATTTCAAAGATAATAATTTCTAGGATAACAATTTCAAAGATAATTATTTCTAGGATCACTTCGAAGATAATAATTTCGAAGATAATAATTTCGAAGATGATCACAATGTCGAAGATAACAATTTCGAAGATGATAAGTTCAAAATTAATAATTCCAAAGATAATTTCGAGGATAATAATTGACAACTTCGGTCAAAATAATATTATCGTAATCGTGCTAAACACACGTAAATACTAAATAAAATATAATTTTCTTGATATCGCGATATCTTCTTTAAGAATCGTACAAGTTCTTTATTTTCTTAACTACTACAGTGAAGTCATGATGCTCATCCCCGATTCTCTCGCGGAACGGTACGTTATCCCAGCCAAAGTTCCTGTAATTGATCCTTTTAAAGACCTTAAAGCGGCACCTCCTCGCGATGATCTGCGCGTAATTGCAAGTCATGACGGCAGTCACTAACTTCGGTACGCCCAGGTAATGACGGATTATACTATCACCTCCAGTATCGGCTAATGGTACTTTCACATCTTCTCCACTACCCAGCGCATTGGCAACATCCACGGACAAGCACACTAAGCTCTCGCCAATATTTTGCTGCTGCATCTCCGGCAGCGTAGCCAGGAACATACACTCCATAATACAATCAACATCATAATATTCGAATAAATTTATCTGGTCGTTTATAGCAATCATCAAATCTAGGTAGGCATTGGCCGTGTGATGTTCACAATCTTCTCTGAAGCTCTCAAGCCAAGTCATTTCAGGAGGATGCCTGATGATCGGGGGAAGTCGATCGTACGGTGGTTGCCCCCACAACCACCGCGGGTCAATTTCATCTCTTTTTATTTTCTTAATTTTATTGAGAACGACACCAACAACTTTCTGAGTCTTGACTTCGATTGCAACAAGGCTGACACCGTCTCTAGTAACTGCCAAACACACCTCCTCGAGCGCTTTGACGCTACAAGGATCCGATAACAGATTTATGCCTTTGCAGATGCTCTCGTTGGGGAAAAAGCTTTTCCTTATTACTTCTAATGCTCCCTCCAAAGTATTCTCCGTCAGAGACTCGAACTCGATTTCTCCACCATTTATGGAGCCCCACTGAATGCAGGATTCAGTTGTAGTTCTGGAACTGAACGAAAAGAAACAATTAATTAGTATGCACGTATCTTGCAGCTTCTGATGGCGTGTGGTATAGTAATATTAAACGGTATATTAAACGACGGAAGCTTTAATCGAATCAAGTTTGCAGAAACGTTTGGAGATACAGTAATGTCTCCCTAACTGACGCTCGGATTACGCACAGAAATGGACAATCTGGGAAGAGGAGACACGATTACTCGAGCCTCGCGGCTCGTTTTTATAGTTATCGGTGAATCGACAACTTTGTAGACGACTCGTTTTTATAAGCGAATAAATTGGAAATATTTATACGCCAGGATTAAACACATTTTTCCGTTCCGAGAAACTTGCAATTTCTCGATCCAACCGTTTCGAATGGCACGATGTTTCAATGCGCATACTTCTAAATTCATAATTTCGAAATTATCTGGTTTCTGTACTTTCTGATTTTTAAGATTCCAATTTCTGAATCGTCCGATTTTCAAATTGACGGTTTTTAAATTCTCTGATTTATAAATTTACAATTTCGAAGTTAGCTGATTTCTATATGATCTAATTTTTAAGATTTCAATCTCTAAATTCTTTGATTTACAAATTCACGATTTTTAAGTTCTCCGATTTCTAAATGTACATTTTTTAAATTATCTAGTATTTAAATGTTCTAATTTTGAAGATTTCAATTTTCAAAAATTTGAATAATCGTATCTCCTCTTCCCGACTTGTCCATCTTCGTGCACTATCCGAGCATCAATTAGGGAGAATTCTCCGTATCCGGCCAAACTAGAGGTTGATTCGTGTCTCGATGAAAAATATATTTTATTTATAAATATTTAAATTCGTAAAAATAAATTGTTCTTTCTTATACCCGACACACGGAAAACATTAGTCAAAACAAGTGACTGAAGAATGTTCGCGGAAAAATATAGCAAAAATGTACGTACCATGCCATTTTAGTTCACTAAGAAATTGTCACTATACTTCACTGGGAAAATTAACTGAGAAAATTCGCCGAAGTCTTCGCACTGATCACTGCTGTTTGCTGATTGCTGGTTGTTGCTGCACTGATCGCAGAATAAGTGTTTCCGTTGACATCGGCAGGCTATTTATACTGTCTTTGCTAAAGGACAGAACGTCCTAATCAGCAAGGACGAACAATGACAAAAGGATACTACCGGAAAAGATGCGCCAGGTATAAAAACGTCTCCCGTGGAAAACCATTAGCCACCGCTGCCGGCTATCAGGTAAGCACATGTACCTGCGATGACCGGTCGTGTCATACGGATTTTGCAAGGATTGGCTCGTTCGGTTAAATTAAAAAAAAAAAGAGAAGCGGCGGATTAGGCCGAGCCAGTGCAAATGAGTCAATTGAAGGAACCATTGTAAACAGGCTCGCACCGTGCCTTGATGAAAATTATGATTTGCAAGGGAAAGCAGAACCTACCGGGAGTAAACAGGGTCTGGTTATTTACGGTAAATAAATAATAACAATATCTTATTTTAAGTTTAACAATATATAAATATATTTGGCGTTCAAAATAAGAAACGAGACTCCTATTTTATTTATTGTTATTATTAATAAACAAAATTATATGGATTAATAGAAAATATATTTCAAATGATATTTAAAATTTCATAACTGAAATTAAATGATTATTACAATTGACTAATTATGAAAATGATGTAAGTCCATTTAAAGCCAGCAAACATGTATTATTTTGATTAAATTACATATTGATAAATTAGTAGTATTTTATTTTTTTTGTACATAATATAACAGCTGTCTGTTGAAACGAGCGACGTGATATTATTTCATGTAGTAAAATGATATAAATGCAATGCATATGCGACAAATGAACGCAAGTTGCTAGCTGAAATCTACACATGCATTCGACTGTGCACTAGCAAAAGTCCCGAAAAGCTGTTATTGAAATTAATTTCTCAATGCCATAAATAAAGTTTTTATTTTCAAATAAACTTTTTTTAATAATCGCTCTATTTGTCATAGCGTGTCATAGCGTATTGGGGATCTCAATTTTGTATCGCGCCTCGGGCACCAGTACGCATTAATCCGCCAATGCTTCGGAGGACTATTCATTTCGCCCTTGCTGAAGAACAGAGAACCTCGTATTCGTCAAGGGCGAACAATGCCGGCGAAAAAGATGCCGGGCATGAAAATGCCTCGCGAATACAACCCTTGGTCGCCGAGGCTGGCCATCAGCTATATGTATACAGTGACTCCCACTGATATTCGAACACTTTTCAAGGTGCTATTTTAACTTTTTTAAAATTAGAGTAGACGATTTGAATTTTTTTTAGATCATAGAGGGACCTGTATAATAGATAATGTTACAATTTTGCTATTACATAGTTGGAATGTCAAAACGAAGTAAAAAACTCTCGTTGTTTAACTTTCTTATCTAAGGAAGCTACTTTTGATCACTTTTGGGCTAATTTTGCCGATTTTTCGAACTTCGAGATATTTAACTAATAAATGTTCAATAAAATATATATAAATGATTTAAATATACAGGGTGTTCCACAAATTATTCTAACAGCCGAAAATGAGGGGTAGCTGAGGTCATTTGAAGTAACTTTTTCCTTTGCGAAAATGCAATCTGCGTCTTTGTTTACGAGTTATTAACGGAAATCACTGACCAATGGGAGGTGACGGCGCGAAGTTCGAGAGCCCGCAGAAAGAGGCTTTGACAGATGGTCGGGACGGACTCGAGCCGCGTTCGAAGTATTGAACAAATCACGAAGCGAGAACTTTCCGGATTTTTTTTACAGTGATATTTTTAAGAAAAACGCTGTTCACCTTTACTTTAGAACGTCTGAAGAATATTTACTAATTTTTCGGACCCGAAATAGTAAGTAATTTAACCGTGACGGCCGTTTTAATTTTCTAGTGTGCATGACACCTTGTGTGTAACGTATGAAATTTTTAAACATGTGGTGTACAGTGAAGATTAACAAAGTACGTAAATGTGGTCAATGCACTATCCCCCACACATTTCCGTGCATAAAGTGGATTTTACAACTAAATGGGTGAGTATCTTATTGATAATATTCTTCATATTTCTCTAACAAACATATCCCTCACGTCCTTTAACACGATTATTATTTATTAAATTAGCTTTGAGAATCATTCGAGCCATTGCTGCATCAAATAACCGTACTAAAAACCATACAACATAAAAACAACGTTAAATACATAAATAACAATCGACGAATAGAACCTGGGAAATAGAAAAGAACGGACTAAAAATTCTACGAAAACGTTAAAATTTTCCAAAAGAAAGATACGTGGCGATCATATTTCACGGCATATTCTGGCCGCATGACGTACCGCCAAATTTCCAGAAGAATTCATGTTCGTCCCGATGCGCGCATCAACCAAAAAACTAATCTCGTTTCGAATGGAATCGAGCGAATTGTTTCACGTCGGGGAGAATGATTCTCGGCTGGCGGGGCGCGATGAATTTAAAGTTGATTTCGCATAAAACGCGCACAGGGTATCGCGAGAGAGCTGCCCTACTGTCCCATTATTTCCCGGCGGCCATATTGGTTTCATGGGGGTCCACGGGGGTCCACGGGAGCTAGCGGGAAATCGTAAAATCGGTGACGATTGGCCGGCCGCGGCCGGTTCGGTATCAGTGTTTCTATTACGCTCCTGTCCCGGTGTCTTTCGCGGAATCACGTTATTTTAACAGCGACAGTGGGACAAAAGACTGTATCGAACGGTCCTCTCGATTTGTGCACGCGTGCGTGCTGCGCATCGTGGGAAATCTCGTCGTTAAGCGAATAGGTTCGCATCGATGCCGGAAATACAGACGCGACCCGCGTCGTAACCTACCGTTATCTCGATGGACCCTTAAATTATTCGGTTGATTGCTGTTGCCGCACCGCGGACGCGCTGGAACCCCGTTCGAATTTCCCGCCAATCGGCCGTGATCGCCGCGATGGGCGCGCAGAGCTCCAAGAGGTGAGCGAAACCACCCGCTCGAGGACACTTATTAGGCCGCGGTCACGCTTCCGGCCGTGATGATAACCGACGATGAATTTTATCTCGTAGATTCCGATTTCATTTACACGTCGCGAGACGATCTTTTCTCGATCTCGTTGTCGGTTCTTCGAAGATTTCAGTTTGAAACTCGAATTGCTGGGAGATGAGTTTCTTTTTCAGCAGACAAATTATCGCGTTTGAGAATTTTTCCCGGTGTAACTTGTGACGCTAGAGGCACGAATTTTTCGTAGAACGATTCTGTAGACTCTCGCGATCGTAACCGTATATTTTTTTACTATATCATGGAGCAATAAACATTTTTAAATGACGCTCGAAGAATGCCAGACACCGCTGACGTACGATTGATTTTAAAAACTAACCCTTTGCACTCGAATGGCGACTCCGAGGCGCCAACAAAATTTACCGTACCGCTACCAATATTTTAGGGCATCGTTGGTCAGAATTAAAATTTTTCGTTGAAGATGGTCTCAATTTTTATTTCATTTTCAATTCATTAATAATTGATGATTATTTCATTGAAAATTCCATAGAAATCTTTAGAATACAAATTTTATTTTACATATAAATAAATATAAATTTGAAATGATTATGTCTAAAAATATAGCAGCAATTTTCTTCCAAAAAGAATGCTTTCGTGTACTTGCGGCTCGCTTTTATAGCTGGTGACGATCGTTAACTATAAAAACGAGCCGCAAAGCTCGAATAATTGTATCTCTTCTTCCCAAATTGTCCATTTTTGTTTCTAAGCTGAGCATCAATTAAGGAGAATTTACTGTACCTATTACGGAACGCTTTTCAGAGGGTATAATATTATCATCGATTTTACGACGATTAAAAATGTTATTGTTGAATATTTATACTACTGTTCGATGAATTGATGTTTGTAGATAAGATTATACATTTTGGAATATTTATTTAATACTAGATTTTTAGACAAAAAACAGCTGTTTTAAATGAGTTTATAAAAGTAACAATAAGACGTTTATTCTGATTCTCAACAAGTGTTATTGTAACATTTGCCGTAATCGTAAATGAAAAAATTGGTGACACGCCATTTTAACGGGTTCCGTAAATCTAATGTTAATATGAATAAAAAATAGTCGGAATAATGCGGTATAAAAAGTTTCAGAAATAAGTGTTTTATTCCAAAAAATTAAGGTCACCTCCATTTTCTTAAATTGCATCTTATATCTTTTACTTCATATCATTGTAGCTTGTGCCAAGACGAATCCAACGATATGTTACACCATGTCCTACGGACAACCTTGACGCACAAAAAATGCGATCAACGAAGTGATATGTTGTCATTGAAAACTGTGTTACGTCAAGGTCATCCGAAGGTCGTGGTATAACAGGTCATCGAATTCGTCTTGTGCAACTTAAAAAAAAATGAAAGTGACCTTGATTTCTTTACGTAAAATATTTCTTTCCGAAGCTTTTTATATCGCAATCCGTAGCCGGCTAAAAACCGAGTAACATTTGTTCGAAACGTTTATTTGTTAGACCGCCGGAGATGCTGGAAAAAATCGTGGCAACGATTACGTGGAACACCCTGTACACGCTGAAAATTTCATTGAAATCGGTCGATTGAAATTGGCTATAAAACGGTTCCAAGTGGGAAGACAGCCTAAGTCCTCCTCCAGCATCGCCGCGAATCCCGTGGACGTCGCGTCATAAAATAATTAACGGGCGCGCCCGGTTCGGATGGCTCGTCAACTTGCAAAAAGTCCTCTATTAGTGCCCGGTACGCGGCTGAATTTTTCAAAGCGGCGCGCCGCTCGGAAACGGTTCCTCACAGGAGAATCCATCCGATAAAGCCGCGCCGGTGTGCATAAGCGATCAATGATTCAGCGACGCTTTAACCCTGATAGATTTTTCATACGGCCCCCGTAAAAAGCTAAGCTGACCGACCATCAGGAGATTAGAACCTCGAGAATCCTCTTCCTATAACCCCCGGGATTCTTCTCGTCTCTTATGGAGAGGGGGGGAGGAACGGCTGCCGAATCAAACGGGGGGTTGAACGTAGCCAGATACTAATTCTAGGTGGAAAAACCGATATCGCGCTCGCGCGTGGATGGGCCATCGATCGCAAATGGCCTTCTGTCATTCGAAACTCTTTAACAATCGTTCCCGGGAGAGGATCGCGGATGATAGATCGCCGGGTGCTCGGTCTTTGCCGGCTGACAGCGGTCCTACGGTGCTATCTGCTCGATTCCGAAGAGCCTCTCCGTCGCTTTCCGAGGCCAGACAGCCGTGACGCGTTATGAGCCAAGCCAGACTGGTGACACCGCGGTTTTATGGATTGAGATCGAACGTCTCGATCTAGGGACCGCGCTCTTATTGAGAGATTGTGTCGCGTGGGCGTTACGTCCTTAGACCGTATATACATGTATAGTAGTGTCTCTCTTCCTGGCGCGACTTAAGTATGCCACTTCTGACACCGAGATATTGCGCGAACCTGTAATTTATCGATTTTCTCGCTATGCGAGTCGGTGAACACGTGTGCTGCGGCACGCGCCCCGGCTCCTTTGACTCGAATTCCCGGAAGACAGCTCATAATACAATGACATAGATTTTTTTTAATTTTAACATTTTAATACTGATTTTTTTTTAACATATTGCTGATGGATTTCTGATTCAAATGAGACCAAACGTGATATAGTTTGGACAGATATTTCTGTTGCCAATAGAATCAAAGACGATAGACGTTGCGCGTAATGCGCTGCCAAGATGCACGTGGTGTGCGATGGTGAAAAGTTTAGGCAATGATGTTTATTTGATTCTCCCAAAAAATTCAAATTTGTCGCTTTAAATGCTATTTTCCGATGGTTTGGTACAATCGATCAGATGCAAATTGGTGCGCTGCTGTCACAGTTTTCGCAGGTACGAAGGGTGGTCAGAGAGTTCGCGATCGCTGGTACCACCCTGGCTATGGCAATCGGGATGCGTCGCGTAGTCACCGGGTACACCTAAAATACTAAAACTTTCACCTTTTCGCAATAAAATAATTTCGTTCTTTCGGATCTTCTTCCTGAATACGGAAGGAAACCGAAACAGATTTCCAGCCTTGCAATGAGACTGAACAACATTTATTTACTTGATACTTAATCTGTAATTCATTTTATTTTAGTAAATTACGTAATAAATAAAATACGTCGTTATAACAAGGTGGTGTTTTTCCTCTATTTTCTAATAACAAATAATGTAAAAAAAAACATTAATTTGTAAATAATTCATATTCAAATTGGCTGCAAATTTTTACCATTGTATATGAATACATATGTACTTACTTATTTAATTTATCCTTGCTCAAAAGATATAATTTTAATGCCTCCATAAGGTGTTGTATGTAAGGTGGTTCTCTTTTACTGTAAGATGTCAATAACTTAAGGACCGCATGTAATTTATTGTGGTTGTTTGGTTCATTTTGCAGTTCTGTTTTTTCGTTTTCGTTCCTTCTTTCTTCCTCCTCACAGTCTAATAAAAATTGTGTGGCATGTATCAGGGTGCATTGCTCTCCTGTAATTGCACTCATTATCTCTGGCCAATCAGGTTCAAACTCTCCCATGTGTGATTGAATTGAAGGGCCAGCAGGATTATTATTATGTAGCAGTTTATTCCATGCATTTTTTATGTTCTTTATTGTAACTTTGAACCACGAATCCGATAAAATGTCAATACAGGTTTTTAATGTGTAATCGTCATAAAATTCATTTATTCCTTGATCATATGTTAAAACAAGTCGCAAAAGCTTGTGCCGGAAAATTCTTTTTATTTTTCCTATGATCCCTTGATCCATTGGTTCCAGGACAAATGCTGTATTAGATGGTAAATATATAATTTTAAAATCTTCCTCTTCTTGTAGCGAAATTTTGTAGGCTTCGCAATCATTTAACATCATTTTACGTTCTCCGATATTTGTTTTTCCTCCTGATATTGTTTTACTGATGGTTTGAAATGGTTTTCAAATCAATCTGAAAATAACGTTCTACTCATCCGTGCATTTGACTGCGATTTAAAAATTACAGGTAATGAAAGTACATGTTTCAAAGCTCTTAGCTTTTTATATTTATAAATTACAATAGGCATAATGCTATGTGTGCCTAACGCATTTGCACATACGCCAATTGTAATTCTATCTTTCTTCGCCCCATGTCCACTAAGACTTTTTGTTGAATGACACAATGACACAAGAAACGAAGAATAGAAATTGATTGACCAGTGACGCAATGAAAGGGGATGTAAAAGTGACGTAGCACGCAGTGCCGCAGGTAGCAAGAAAGCCTGGACGGGCGACCGAAGCGGTGCGTGCTAATGACCCTATTATAAAAAATGCTGCCGATGAGGCGTGCATTACTCGAAAATGCAGAAATGACTTTATTGCCGGAAAGAAGACGGCTCGAAAAAATCATCAACTTAGAACCTACAATTGTTCCGCGTTAAAAGTATTACAGAAGCTATCTATAGTAATAAAGCATACGTGGCTCGACCGCTCGACACAACACCGTCCCTACCATACAATAGATTCCGAAAATTACCAAACGACTCCATCTGTACTGCAAGCGTCTTTCCACAAACAAATAAGCGACCGTAAAAATAGTATCTAATTATACCGAAAAGCCGTTATTTCCTGCCTGTAATATTTCCTTCAACGCTGCCTACATCTGGTCGCCAAAATTCTCTCACCGTCACGTATTCCCCTTACTTTCTGCACAACACCAATTACCCAATTACCCACTTTTTCCTCAGTCTTATTACCTGCGCCACGGTCAACCTTCGAGACGCGCGGATTCTTCGTGAGATTCACTCGCAGGTACGATTCATACCTGCAAGTGACTGTTACTTCGGGGCGGTCACCTTTTTGTTTTTCCTATGATCCCTTGATCCATTGGTTCCAGATCAGATACTGTATTAGGTGATAAATATATAAATATATAATATAAATATATCAAAACGACTGCCTCTCTTTCTAGATCCGGAAAACTTGAAAAAACATTGAATCCGAGTGTCTCATTGAAAACCTCACGCCCCTAACGAATCTTCTTAAAAAACAAAACAGACAACGAACGGATAGATACTAACCAGACATCAACGCGTAAAAAATTCGGTTAAGACTCCGTCGATAGTCTCACCATCAACTCAATTCATTCTAAGCCAAGTACAGTTAGTCACCCTAGCGTTAAAAATTGTTATGTTATGTTAAAATATAGTGTTATTGATATCAGCCAATGTTAAAACCATTCTTTATCAACTTACCATCCGTATCACTCGAAAGAGTCATAGGAAATCGCGCAGACTCGGTGTCATACACGATTTAATCGGAGACTTACGACCTCCGTAGATCTAACAGTTCACTGTTCGATCTCGCCGGGAACGTTCTTCTCTAGCCAGTATTCTTGTTGGAAGTGCTTTCCATACAAGTCCACCTTCGTCCATATTGTAAACATTTTCCAAACTTATACTTTCTTCCTCTACCATCTTTTCAAAATCGATTATAAAAGCATTTGATGCATCCTGATCAACACTAGCTTTCTCCCTGTCTATGTTTGATAAGCGTATGCCATGTTGTCTCTTAATCTTGTTAACCACCCATGACTCGCTTTAAATCCCGAATATGACGGAAAATTTTCTCTTAATTCCGCCACCTTGTCTAATATAAGAGCATCGGTTATACGGTCTCCTAGTATCCCTCTTTGTACCAACCATGATAATAATTTTTTATTTAGTATATCGTAATAATGTAGCTTTACTATTTTTCTTCGCTGAAGTTCGCGTTTATTTTTGTTTCCAAGCGCATTCATTTTTGTAGCATCCTGTGAATGCGTTGAATTGTTCTAATGCCAATGCCATAATTTTTTCCAATATTTTTAATTGACAGACCTGTTTCTCGAAGATCTTTCAAAGCGTAAAAGCGTTGCTGCACGTTTAATGACGTATATTTTTATGTCGATGCCATAATATTAATAGTAAAGCTATGTGTATGTAATTTAGAGTGTAAAACGATTTTAAAAAACGATATTAATTGTCACAATTTATATATCACTAATTACACTGTCCGACAAGATTGTGACACTCCCTGAACAAGAATCCGAAAACCGAATTGCTCCATCACCCTCAGTTTTTTAAATAAACGAACTTTTGTAAGAACCCAAAATTTTCGACGAAAATGAGGTATTGCATGAAAAGTAAAAACGTTAGAAAGTTCTAATTAGTGTTAAAAGATAGAGGAGAGTTTCCCGAATATAATGGCATGCAATTTATTAATTGTTTTTGGTCCTAAATAACAATAAATTAATGTGAAAATTTAAAAAAGTGTCGACGTGAGCAGTTTCTGCGCAATATTTTTGTATTTTTACGAAAAGTTTTTTGTTCGGCACGAAAACTCTACCCAGGATCGGATTCTGTAGACATTTCTGAAGAAGAAACGGCCCGGTAAAAGCGTCGGAACGATATACATTTCGAGTAGATCGAGAAAATGTTCGACGGCAACATGTACACGACGTTTTGCCGCCATGAGCTTCGCTGCTCGCTTCTCTCTGTCTGACAGGGCCGAAACTACGCGTAATCGACACCGATGGAGAGATCCAATGGGGCATCCACTTTTCGTAAATAATATTTGAATTTTGTTTAGTACTTCAATGTTCTGTTTTTTTTTACATATTTCTGTGGATAATAATCACCAAACTGTGTTATATTTCACACAAAAAATCACACCAGAGTATTTGGAGTTGGTAACTCCTCTATCTTTCAACACCAATTAGAACTTTCTAACGTTTTTACTTTTCTCTTGCAATACCTCATTTTTGTCGAAAATTTTGGGTTTTTACAAAAGTTCGTTTATTTAAAAAACTGAGGGTGATGGAGTAATTCGGTTTACGGATTCTTGTTCAGGGAGTGAAGCTCTACAAGAATTTCATAGTGGCTATAGGAACCCAAAAATCGTGTCGGACAGTGTAAAAGTATGCCAAGTCTGCCCAAAGTATGCCAAATTTATAAAATTATATGCTTATCCATCGCTCGAAATTAATTTATATAAAAGTCACAAAATATATAGGAGCCTACTACCTTTTTTAGCTTAATTTTGCGAAATTGTTTAAATATTTCGTAATAGCGATACCTTCCATTTAATAAATTATTTAAACAACGATGAGAATAGAAACTGAAAAGAATTAATGGCCGGGGAGTGTGTTAAAATCGTATCAAATGTTCGAGTCATTATTAAAAGTACGGCTGTTCGTTGTTTAATCAATGACGTAATTGTAGCAAGTATGAACGTAATGAGATAAATTAAACGGCGTGTAATTATTTCACGTGAAAAGCCGCCGAACCGAAAAGCGTAATTTAAAATAAATAGAGGGACCGAAGATTTAAATATTGGTGAGGAAACTTCCGATGGGGAATTAAATTAGCTCGTAGGAAATTTATTACAGGGAGTTGTTGGCTAATTAGCCGGCTGAACAACGTGATTGTATCATCAAATTTTTCATTTTATTTGATCTCGCAGAGCGTACAGAAGCATTACATCGGAATCTACTTTTAGAGTCCTACAGATCGATCGTCATCGCGTTCGCTGTAGAGTCATCAGAAAATCCAACGTGTATTGCTCATCTGCGATACAGAGAATGAGCCGAAATTAAATTTCGCAATTTCACCAGGCTCGCTGAAATAAATCTACACATTGTTGGAATTATTATTCTCGCATCGGATAACGAATTTTTGCAATGTTAATTTAATTCCCTCTTTTAATGTCCCCGTCTATTTAATATCCTTAATAATTATTATTTAATAATCCCAGAAACTTCAATAAAAATCACTCAGGATTAATGAAATAAAGTTTTGAATTATTTTGTTTCACATGAATTGCTAAAAGTCCACATTTTGAATCCCCTAGGCGCTGTTGCCAGCACATAAACCAATAATTCCCTAGCCTTAAACTGCCACGGATTCGTGAAAGGTCGTTTAATATTTTTTGATTTTGCCCGAACCCCATGAATCATGCGTTTAATTAAACATCTTATAGAAGAAGAGAAGAAATTTTAATTTTGTAGTGTAAGAAATACGTCGTGCTGCAAAAGTATCCAAACGTAACCTCACATTTACTAGATTCAGAGCTAAAAAATCAACTTTTCGTTTGAATAAAGATTAAAATAGATATTTACTGTATAGATGGACTTATAAAAATAACATTTTCACTAGACCACCACTCTGTCCCCAAACATTCTATTTATAAATCAAATCTATAGCTTACCACACACTGAATATCCAGAGACAAGCCAGCAATTTATGAAACACAAAATTTCCTGGACTGAAAAACTGAAAAATCTCAAGCTGAAAAACCATTAATTTACTTAAGCTTCTGTCACGAAGGAATCCCAATATTATAATGTCTGAAACTGTTAAACATAACCTCACATTTTTTACACCTGAAGCTAAAAAGGAAATCAACTTTTCATTTGAATATGGGTCCAAACAATTCTGCTCTACATAGTACAAAATCCCCTAGAATTTAATATCGTAAGTAACCTGCACTGTTATGAATTTATAATCCAATAATTCTCTAGTTTGCCACTTTGCGAATCCCTGTGGATAGCCACCAATTCATAAAACAAGAATTCCCCAAACTGCTAGACTCAGAATTGAAAATTTTTCCTTCTCAACCCTACGAACTATCAATTTACTCAAGCATCTAACTTGAAGGAATCTCGATGCAGAGTGCCGGAAACTGACAAACATAACCACACATTTCCTGAACTTGGATCTAAAAAAGTCAACCCGTCCATTTGAATTAAGTTCCAAATAATTCTGTTCTGCATTGATGCAATTATAAAACAGAATTTCCCCCAGAATTCAACATTGTGAATCTCGTAAAATCAGGTTAACAAATAAACAAAAACTTCCCTAACCTGTTTTACTGTGAATCCCCGAAAGATAGCCACCGATTCATGAAACCGAAATTCCCTAGATTCATAAAATTGCCTGAATTCATATTTCAATAGCACCCCCGCGTTGGTTAACACTCCGAAGTCCCTAAATAATGCTCATTTAACACATTTCCTCACCTACCTCTAAGCTTTTGGGTCCTTGAGGAAACGAAAGTCAGTCATCATCTTGCCAAGGTGCATGGGATGAGTATGAGCCCTCATGTGCATGTGATGCATGTGATCAACAGGCCCTACGGCGGCAGCCCTTATCGCCTGTTGATTGCAGTTGCAGGTCATCCCTTCGCTTTGATGAGTGCAATGAGGCACCTTGACGATAGTTGGCTCAGGAACGACCACCATGGGCTTGGAGGGCACGACAACCAGTTTATTCTTGCAAACTGGGGGCACTGGGACCAGCTTAATGGTCTCGATCACCTGAGTCTGCGGTTCCACGATCCTCTCGGGCTGGGGCTGGGGCTTTACAGTGACCACTTCGGGGACTGGAGTCGGTGCTGGGACCTCGACTCTCCTTTCTACGATCTGCACCTTCGACTCCTGAGGGCAAGGTTGAGATGGCTGGATGATCTGCAGAGTCTGCACCGAAGGGACCACCTGCTGGTGCATCATCTGCTGGGGAACCACCTGTTGGGGAACCACCTGCTGGGGAACCACGAACGACTGCTGGGGCACCACGTATGCCTGAGGATGGAAAACTATTTCATAACACACACAAGCTCCGTCGGTACGAATTTTTAAGAACTATCAATTAGCGTTGAAGTTTGGAGATCGGTACTACGCCAACAGAATTCACAGTGGCGACGAAATCAACGATATGGCGGAATAGCAGAGTTGGACATTATACAAGTAGAATTTCATTTGAACAATTCGAATAAATTTTATGAATATTTTTTCGTACAGTTTGAAAATAAATTTTACGGATAAAATTTTATTCGACTAATCTTTCGAATAAATTATTCAAATATAACTTTATTCAAATAACGAATTCAAATAATGATTTGAATAAAGTTTTATTCAAATAATGATTCGCGAATAAAGTTTCTTTCAAATAATGATTCGAGTAAAGTTTTATTCGAATTATGTTACATTCAAATAATGATTCGAATAAATTCTCGAATAACGTTTCGAAGACATCCTTTGAATCAATTTTTCGAATAAATTCTTCGAATCACCGAGAAATTAAGTGTTACTGTAACCATAAGCGATAAAAAAAACTTCGAACGCATAAGTTCTCCCTTTAAATTATACAAATAATTACAAAGACTTATGACACAAAATGGAGAATTACGTGTACATTTTCATCGATCGAAATTAACAATCGATGAATTATTTACTAAATGAGAGCTCTTACGAAAAACGAACAACTTTTGTCGAAAACTTTAAATCTCTCACGATTCTCAAGAAATAACACAAAATCAAGATACATGCAGATCATAGTGAATTTATGCGTCGAGAGAAGCACGGTAAATTAGAAAGCACGACGCAATTGCTACCTGAGGAGCCTGGAAGACTCCCAGAGACTGCACAGGCTGCGGGGCCTGCTGGAAGCTGTAACTCTGCATCTGTGGCGCCACCTGCGATTGTTGCACCACGCTCAGGCCCTGCATTTTCATCTGCGACCCATCCTGAGACACCTGCTGTCCATTTTGAGCACCTGGACGGATCTCCACGCAGAAGGACGCCTGCTTCTTCAGCCTGTCCTTCTCAGCACCCGCATCCTCCAAATGGAAATCCTTGGGACTGATCGCCGAGGATTCGGCCATCTTGGTCTCCAGTTTGCCAGCTGGCATTGCTTGCACTGCCATCGCAGCTACCAACAAACCGCACAGACATGCTGTTAACGAATTCATCGATGTAGAATCGGTTGAACAATCGTAGCGAACTGAATGCTTGGACGATTTGGCTGGCTTTTAAACCGATTTTTCGGTGTGACGACACCGCTCACGCACTTTTTTCCGGAACGCAATAGTGCTGAGCGTGCCGAATTCCGACGTAGAGCAGCACGGGCGGGGACTGGCTTCGGGAAATGAGGATGAGGGCGAGAATAAGAATAAGAATGAATCTGAGAATGAGACTGAAAATGGGACTGAGAATGGGGCTGAAAATGAGGCTGAGAATGGGATTGAGAATAGGTCTGAGAATGGGTCTGAGAATGGGTCTGAAACCGAGAATGGGACTCAGATTAAGACTGAGTGTAAGACTGTGAATGGGAGTGAGTCTGAGAATGGGGCTAAGAATGAGACTGAGACTTAGACTGAGACTTAGACTGAGGCTGAGAATGAAATTGTATATGCAATAGTCGGAACGATGGTATTTCGAGAGAGCCGCTGTTTCTGTAGTAAATAGGAGAAAGTTGAACAAGGTAATTTTACATTGTGTGTCAAGCTCAAACGTCGGGGAGTGTGATCTTTTTTCCAAGGAGTACGTCCCTCCACTTGCAAAGTACACTTTTCTGTTGAATGAACGCTGCGGTTTTATTTACTTATTGTTAGCTTGCTTCTTTACGACGGCCTGAGGAGGGTTTGTTCAGAAAGTTGAACATGTTAATGTTTACGGTGATATTTTGGAAATGTCAACGCTAGTTATACAGGGTGTTCTATTTAAGACAAGCCTCTTAAATTATCTTGTCAAGGAGTTATTATAATTTTTATCGAGTTTTCATATAATTGTAATTACTAAACTGCGGATCTTTATGCAAAATATCAATTTTCCAACACGGTTGTAAGAAATATCTACATTGTGTAAAAATAAATTGTTTCTTGGAATAGTTTTGATAAGTCGAAAACAGTGTGACACATTTTTGCCATAAATGCATAAAAGTCTGCAGTCTGATAATTACAGTATATTCAGTATAATCGACACGGTATATTCGAATTACAGTATATTCGAATGTATTGGATACTTGTAGTTATTGTAAATCATAATTAAATTACAATTTTTGTTCTGAAGATAATGGTAGTAAATTATAAGAGATACAATTAAATGTGCTATTAAAAGTTGCAACATCAAATGAAGGAAAAGAATTAAGATCATTCAAATACAGTTCCTACACAATTTTTATTGAAATCGTGCCCAAAGTAACTTGAAAATTACAGTAATAATAACATTGAGGTTACCGCAAATTTTTAATAAATATCGATAATTGAAATCAAAGTTCTGATTGAAATTAATTGATTGAAATATCAATGATATTAAATCACAATTAACTTACAATGAAAGTTGCTGTTAAAAGTTATAATATTAAAGAAGCCAAAAAGAAAAGTCATAGTCTTTTATATGATTTTCATTGTAAGTGTGCCCAAGTTAGTAAGATTGAATATTACAATCGTACTAATATATAAAGTGAAATAATATCGAATTTTCAATTAACATTTATAATCACAATTGAGTTACAATTCCAAAAATAAGAAACAAGTATAATAAATCAGATACTGACAAAATTTATCAACGAATCCATTGTCAAAAATTTGCCAATAAAGGCCGGTATAAACAATGTTTAAAAAAACATCCGTCCAATGAAAGCTTCCACAATTTCCACAAAGTCTTCGTTCAAAATACGTCCGAATTCATGAAAGAAACCAATTTAAATAATAAAAATAATAATAATTGCTTATAACGTTGCTAATAATATTTTCTCAACAATTAAATACGGAATCACGGGAATTGGCACGGAATCGCGGTAAAGGTCGCCCGCGTCGCGTTTCAAGGCCCGTATTTAACAAACAACGTTGCAAATAACGATTGCAAAGCCATATTTCGGCAGGCGGTGGTTTCTGCTGGCACAAGTTATTTGCAGCTTCATCGTATTTCGACATCGCGGCGAGCCGAATTTAGGGCACTTTTGACCGTTCTTGCCGGCAACACACTTTCATTATCGTCAGCATATTATGGTTGCGTTCCCTTTATCCCGGCGCGGCGCGGCGCCGTTCGCGCTTGTTTTCATACACCGACAATACGTAACGCACAATACATTATACGGTAGACGCCGGCGATTTAATAATGCCGGCAGAGGAGGAGGCATTCATGGAGTTCTTTCGCAAGTGCTAAATATTCATGGAATATTGACCACGGAGCCGCTTCTGCTCCAATTTCAATTAAAGCGTTCCGCACGTCGAGCACGTTTCACCGCCAACAACCCAATAAAGTAATTATTAATTGCTGGACCAAATCGTAAACGAGCGCTTTTTCTCCAAGAACGTTGATTCTCGTTCGATTTTTAAAGAGATCGCAGTCGCTCGGTGTCCGGGTGCTTCGTACACCCCCCTACAAAAGTATCAGGGGGCTTGCAGAAAATTCGATAGGAAATTGCCTGAATTATTTTAACTTATTCTTAAATTTACTTCTTCTTTATTTCTTCTTTATTTTCCATGTTTGTTTATTTTTAATATTATAATTTATGCTAAATAAATATAGTCCCAATACTTTTGGACGAGGATGTACATTATTTTATAACGCTCAATGTGCTCTAGAAGAATGCACTCTAACGTGCACTGTAGGGTAAGGGTCCCAATTACCGACACATTAAGCATGATTTTTTGTTCATCTGTTGCATATATATATATATTTATGCTTTCTACAAGTATTATTCTACAAGTAAATACTTGTAGAAAGCATAAATTTGATGTGAAATTAATGAAGAATAAAAATAATGCAGATGTCCCAATTACCGACACTTGAAAAAGCTACTTGTACCAATTATTTTGACCCAAACACCGATAAGATATTCATTTTCGAAATTATTTATACAAAAATTAACTGTTAATTCTAACGTATCCAACTTAAGTGAAACTATTAAATTATATTAATTGCATCATTAACACTTTGACTACGTCACCTGTATGCGAGTGACAAAATTATTTAAAATCTAATTTCTATGCTCATTCATAAAAGTTTCTTAATTCTATTAAGATTTGCAATAGATAAGAATGTTGAAATAATAATCGATGTCATATTACTTTGCTTTGCAAGTTTAATTTAATTGATTAATCAATTAAATGATTAATCAAATATATGAAATTTTGAAATGTTTTAGTATTAATAATAAAATGGTTAATATATGAATAATATTAATATTAATAATATTATTAATGAATAACTTTTAAATGATCTAAAAGTATCCCATTCTCGCTGTTTATTTAGGAAAAATTATACGAACGTACGAATATTCTTTTATATAGAAGTGTTTTTCTAAAAATCGGAACAACCAAAACAGAAATTGATCTTCGGTCATTTTTCGAAACGAGAGTAATAAGATCATGGACTTAAAACTTTGTGGACAGATTAGCTGAAGCCGGAATAGTCTGTAAAATTCTTTCCACGCCAGAGGAATGGTTCTGTCGGAAATTATACTGCTTCTTGCAACGCGCTCTCGAAAGATTGCATGGCGGCCATAAAATCAACCTGCTTTGTTCTCCGAACGAGAGGAGAAACAAAAAGATTGTTAATCTGCTGGAGTGTAGCGGTTCCCCGGCGTGGAATATATGAAAAATTCTAAAACAGTACGGTAAAAGAAATGGATAAAGCTGGAAAGGGAAATTTGATTTTTATCAAGAAATGGAGCCGTTGTTTTGTTACTCGAAGTTCTAAGTTTGCGGATGTCAATTCAGTGTTCCGCTCAAATGTTTGTATGCAAAATGGCTGATTGCATTTCGAGGCGAGCAAGTATTTGATTTATTAAAATAGAAATACTTTCAAGAATCGTTTACGCGAATGTCAATTTTATTTTTGGAATGTTTGTTGCGTTAATATATCTTGTCGAAAAATTTAAGTCAAATTTGAATAGTTACGCATAAAATCAATTTTAAAGTATAACAATTAAGACAGCATTTAATTAAAGCATATGTAATGATGCGTATATAGAACAAATAAATAAAGCATAAACAATTATGTTTATACAAAATGAATTTGAAATAAGGCGTCACTAAAATTACATGTAGATATGTATATTTTCGAGAAGACATTAATAATTATGTACATATAGAGTAAATTAGAAATAAAATATGAATAATTGTATAAAATATATCGTATAAAATATACCCTGAATAAAATATAAATAATTACGTATGTGTATATAGAATAAATCGTATAAAAGATATAAATAATTGTGTACATGTAAAAAGAGTTCTAAATGAACTATAAATAATTATGTCTATAAACTATAAATATTGAATAAACTCAAAATAAAACTAGATTATTATACACAAAATAAATGAATTGAATGCAACAAATTTAAATTTTGTAATTTTTAATCTAATATTACTGCACATTAAATCTCGTTGAAATACTCATGTTAGATTTCGATGGTAATATATGAGAAAATTTGCGCGATTAAAATCAATGCAGTCTGCAGCAACAACAGTTAGTATGATATGCATGCCAATGTATTCACGCAGAGCGAAGAGAATCTCAATCCACAGGAAATAAAAACCAAACTCACTTTTGTATTCGAAAAAAGCATTCGATTATCGGCTCTAGCTGAATCATTTATATCCGATAACGAAACGAAAATATGACAACGCAGGAGCGAAGGATTAATATTTTTCCAGAACTTCTGGATAACCCTAATCTCACGGAAAGCTTGCAAATTTTGTATCAAACTTCTCATCATTCATTTTATAAAAGTTATTTAAACATTTTATAAGAATTATAGAAACATTTTCTAAGAATTATAACTACATTTTGTAAGAATTACAACTACATTTTGTAAGAATTATAACTACATTTTATTAATCGAGGAAACATTTTCTAAAAATGATAGAAACATGATAAGAGGTATGGAAGTGAGAGACACAGGTTAATTACTTAACACAACGTGGTTTAATAAACATTAGTACAAAACGTGGCTAGCGTGCACATGGGTCCCACAGACTGTGACCATAAGAAACAAGCAGAGTGGTACGCGGTGGACGCGCCGGTGACGCGTCGGCGACGACCTCGGGGCGGCCAGGATGAGGCACTAAGGGATACGAAGATATCCCTAACAAAACATTTAATAAAGATTATAAAAACATCTTACCAAAATTATAAACGCATTTCACAAAAATCATAAAAAATTTTATATACAAAATTATATATTTGATAATCGTCGTATTTATAGAATATCATTCGTAAACAATTCTATTATAACATTATAATATAATTATTTAGTCTAATCGTATTATAATAACATTACAATTATAAAACATATCTAATTAGATATGTCTAATTATAAAATTCGACAGATTTACTTATTATTCATTTAGTTACTCATTTATTATTAGTGCTGGTTCCTAAATTCAAGAAAACATATAAATTAACAAAGGATTAACAGCGTTTTTATTTTATTTTTATAATGAAAAATCTTTTCGATGATAAAGGAAATTCTCCAATTTTAATTTTTGTAATATGATGTACGAGGACGAGAATTTCCATGAATATTGTAATTATGTAATGTATTATTAAGTGTTTTATTCAGTCACGTGGGAACAGAAATGAGAGATTAATGAAATTAAACGGTTAACATTAAAAGAATGGTATCAATGGAATACTGTTCGAGTCATTGCAATTGGAAATTAGATCGTGAGCAAGTATTTATGCAATATTATATAACAGGCCTGTTTTAGGAAATATTTTAAGACATTCGTCCAGATAAAATATTTAACGAAACATTGATTAGGAAATTAAATATGCTACAATTTTTTTAACGACATTAAATTTAAAAAATTAACTGTTATTGGCAGCCTTTATTATACGAACTGGTGTCACAGTCTAAATCAAGCTTTATACGACATACTATTGTGTTCAATAGTACAGATGTAGTATAATTATATACTATATCTGTATTATTGAATACAAAACAGTGTAATAAAAAAATTTAAGTAACTGTAAAAACACTCGAAACTTCAATGCGAAAGTATGGATTGAAATAAAATTATTATTATTATTGTTATTATTATTAATACTGAATATAATCTTATTTATTACACAAATCAATAAACACTGATTACTATATCTGAAAAATACAATAACGATGCTGCTGAACACTACAGGGTACCCCAAAATCTGCTGTATAACTAATACTAATTATACTGCTTGTATAACTAATACTAAGTAATTGTTCCATTATGCAAACGTCCACGTTGTTATAATTAATTCGCATAACCGAAGTTCTACTGTACAAAATAATTATCCAAATAAAATAGACTTTTAAACAATGTCGTACGCCATTATGGTTGTCGGTTTTGCCGCGTCGACGTTACAATTATTAGAACAAGAAATTGATCAAAAACACCAATTAAACATTTTTCAACGTCGACGTTCAGCGTTCGGACGCGGAAAAAAAATTGATTCTTGGATCTGGAGAAGCGAGGACGGTGTTCGTTTGATCAACAAACTGTTGAGAGATTTCAATACACCGTAGATCGAGCCACAGCTGACCGGGCAGAAGTTGGTTTCGTCGGTCGTTTCCGTTCACCTTAAGCTGTTCTGCGATTCCGCGCAGGGATTCTTTCTTTCATCCGCAACGTACGGATACTTTCTCCACCCTCTGTGTGTCTGTAAAACTAAGTCTCAATCTCGGGTTCTTCCTTTCATCGGAAACCATGAACTTTTCTTATCTCCGCCGGGTTTTGATTGGAACTACGCCGTCGGAACAGAGAGAACAGCTGCGACGTAGCACGTGTCAGATCGTTTCTATTAAGGGGACTTATCCAGTTGTCTATCCAAAAGGAACAGCTACATTTTCGCCGTTCATATTGTTGGGAAAACGATCTCGCATTTACTCGTGTGAGTCTTTTTTATTTTTCAACAGATTTTTAATATTTATGATTTTTACAGAACAAATCGCATTGTTCTCAATCATGTCAATTTTTTCGTTGTTTTTAATTTCAGAGTAGTTTAATTTGTTGCGTAAACCGTAGCGAGACACAGCTCATTTTTTAACATCGATATTGTTGTCTTGTCTTTATTTGTGTGAGTTTTCCTATTATTAAGCGGATTTTTAATATTCACGATTTTTTTAAATTAAATCGCATTGTTCCTAATCATGTCTAGTTTTCTTGCCGTTCTTTACTTCGAAGTAGATTAATTTATTGCATAAACCGTAGCGAGACAGAGCTCATATTTTAACTTCGACATTGCTGGAACAATTATTTTGTCTTTACAAAATGCGAGTTTTTTTATTTTGAGTGGATTTTTAATATTTATGATATTTGAAAAACAAATCGCATTGTTCTTAATCGTGTCAACCTTTTTCGTTGTTTTTCACTTCGTTGATTAATAGTTGCAAGAATTATTTTGTTTTAACTTGTACCAAATTTAAACTTTTACGGTGTTTTTTAATGTTTCTGGTTTTTCATTTTGACGTAGACTAGTTTGTTGCATAAATTATAGTGGAACACAGTCCTTGTTTTAACGTCAACATTGTTGCAAGAGTCATTTCCTGTTTCAATAAGTTTTTTGTAGTTTCTTTAATTTTGTAGATATTTTTAAACATTGCAACTTCTACATTATTGGAATAAATTATTTTGTTCTCAATTGTGTCAATTTTGTAACAGTTTGTTGCATAAATCATAACAGGGCACAACTATTTTTTCAAGTCCCGCATTATTAGAAAAATTATTTTGATTTTATTTACATTAAATTTTGTGTCACTTTCAATCGCTCTAATTGTAATATTATTAATTGGACTTGTCTAATGTTTCAATAATCAGTAATCTCTAAAAGCATATAAAATTAATTCGTATACGATAACAGTTATTGTAAATGAATCTGTATTCTATTTGCATAATAACAATAATATTTAATCAAATTTAACGACTATTACAGTATTCATAACTGACGATAAAAATACATGGAAACAGTAATTACTATTCTATTTAAAGTAGATAAGAATTCATTATTCTGTTGTAATTCTTTTAAATTCAAATTTTAATATATCAGGATTACCAGCTATACATTATTAACCTTTAAATATGATGTTAGTAAAAATAGTTATCATTGTTTGTAGGGTGCACGTCGAGTATACCCAATACTAAAACTCCGCGATTACAAAATCTCTCGGGTTGTAAGGCCAATTACGCTGAGCGACGGAATTAATTAGTATCGCTGTTCGTCTAATTAAAGATGAACAGCTGTTTTATTTTAACTGACACTTACTGAGCGAACAAGACACAAGACACCAATGGCCGATGACTAATGACACAATGACTCATAATTCATGACCAATGACAAAGAGAAGAATCGGTTTCGAGCTTTTATACCGTTTCGTGGACAGAAGACTAGAAATTGATTGACCAGTGACGCGATGAAAGGGGATGTAAAAGTGACGTAGCACGCAGTACCGCAGGTAGCAAGAAACACTGGACGGGCGACGAAGCGGTGCGTGCTAACGACACTGTTATAAAAAATGTTGCCGATGAGGCGTGCATTACTCGAAAATGCAGAAATTACTTTATTGCCGGAAAGAAGACGGCTCGAAAAAATCATAAACTTAGAAACTGCAATTGTTCCGCGTTAAAAGTATTATAGAAGCTATCTATATTAATAAAGCATACGCGGCTCGACCGCTTGACCCAATACCGTCGGGGCATAAGCATACAAAAGATTCCGAAAATTACCAAACGACACCATCTGTACTGCAAGCGTCTTTCCACAAACAAATAAGCGACCGTAACGATGGTATCTAATTATCCGAAATGCCGTTATTTCCTGCCTGTAAGGTAATGAAAGTATATGTTTCAAAGCTCTTAGGTTTTTATATTTATAAATTACAGTAGGCATAATCTTATGTGTGCCTAACGCATTTGCAAATAAGCCAATTGTAGTTCTATCTTTTTTCGCCACATGTCCACTAAGACTTTTTGTTCCGCATTAAAGGTATATAGAAGCTACCTATAGTAATAAAGCATACGTGGCTCGACCGCTCGACACAACACCGTCCTTACCATACAATAGAGTCCGAAAATTACCAAACGACTCTATCTGTACTGCAAGCGTGTTTCTACAAACAAATAAGCGGCCGTAATAATAGTATCTAATTATCCGAAAAGCCGTTATTTCCTGTCTGTAATATTTCCTTCAACGCTGCCTACATCTGGTCGCCAAAATTCTCTCACCGTCACGTATTCCCGTTACCTTCTCCACAACTCCGATTACCCAAGGCAATATCTTTTTCCCCAGTCTTATTACCTGCGACGATCAACCTTCGAGACAGGCGGATTCTTTGCGAGATTCACTCGCACGTACGATTCATACCTGCAAGTGACTATTAGTTCGGGGTGGTCACTTTTTCCCTTGTTCACAATTTTTTAACCGATCATTCTAGATCCGGATAACTTGAAAAAACATTGAATCCGAGTGTCTCATTAAAAACTTCACACCGCTAACAATTCTTCTTAAAAAACAAAACAGACAACGAACGGACAGATAATAACCAGACATCAACGCGTAAAGACTTCGGTCAAGATTCCATCGATAGTCTCACCATCAACTCAATTCATTCTAAGCCAAGTACAGTTAGTCACCCTAGCGTTAAAAATTGTTATGTTATGTTAAAACATAGTGTTATTGATATCAGTCAGTGTTAAAACCATTCTTTATCAATCTACTATCCGTATCACTCGAAAGAGTCATAGGGAATCGCGCAGACTCGGTGTCATACACGATTGAATCGGAGACTTACGACCTCCGTAGATCTAACAGTTCACTGTTCGATCTTATCGGGAAAACGTGAATAAACAGCACTAAAGAAGGCTATGGCTCTACGAAATTGAAAGCCTAATGAGTGACCTTTTGTCGATTGCACGTCGTTCGATTCCCCATTAATAAAATGATTTTTTAGGGATTTCTGCTAGAAATAATCGTTTCTATTATTAAGGTCTTTGTACAATACAATAAAAACTGGTCATGCTGATTAACAATTTAATCATTAACAATTTAACAATTTAACAATCAACTGATTAACAATTTATAACAAATTAATTAAGAACTATAATTCTCTTAAATTCGAAGCTAAATGCACAAGAATTGTCATCGATACGTTTTTAGCCTCCAAATTTCATATTACAAAAAGCAGCCATCATTATTTCACCGGTGAAAAATAATTATCATTATTGAAAGTGACAATTGCCAAACTAATGAAACTAATCCCGACTACTAAGAATTCAAATTGCCAATCTGTTAAATATAATCCCCATTATTGAAAGTGACAATTGCCAAAGTATTAAAAATAATTCCCAATATTGAAAGTGATAATTGCCAATCTAGTCAAAGTAATCCCCACTATTGAAAACAGTAATTGCCAATCTATTAAATGTAATCTTCACTATTGAAAATAACAGTTGCCAATCTATTAAAAATAATTCCCAGTATTGAAAGTATAAATTGCCAATCTATTAAAAATAATTCCCAATATTGAAAGCGACAATTTCCAATCTAGTCAAAATAATTCCCAATATTGAAAGAGACAATTTCTAATCTAGTCAAAATAATTCCTAATGTTGAAAGTAACAGTTGCCAATCCTTTAAAAATAATTCCCAACATTGAAAGTAACTAGTAAAGTAACTAACTTACATAATAAAAATAATATCCACTATAAAACACAATTGCCAATCCACTAAAAATAATATCCACTATTTTAAAGTAACAATTACTAAAAGTAATCCCCATTATTCCCATTAAAAGCAAAAACCACCAACTCTGTGAAAATAATTCCCTAGACTCTTTCTATTGTAGTCTTCGGACTGTCGAGTAACAGGCATGAAATCGATCTCCAGAGTTTGTGTGGTCGTTTACTCCGGCAGATCATAATCGATATGACTTAGGAATATCCCGTCGTTCGCGTTCATTGGAACATTTTTTTCATCCACGGTATCCTTCTTCTCCTTAGCCTCGTCATCAATTTGTCAGCCAACCTCATGTTCCTAAACTGATCGCCTTGGCCGTACCTGTTAGCCATCTTGAAGTCCTTGGGCTGAGCATCTTGATGCTGCCGGAACCTACCAGCCATCTTAGAGTCCCTAAGTTGATTCCCTTGGACATGTACAAGCTCGTGAGTCATTCTAGGGTCCTGAAGTTGATTATGGTTTTGCGCCATCCTCGACTCCCTGGACTGGTTCCCTGGCAATACGCTAAGTCTCTGCGCCATTCTGCTGTCCCGAGTTTGATCTTTCTGAGGTTTACCGACTCTGAGGTCCCTAGACTGATCTTCCAGCAACTCGACAAGTCCCTGGCTCAACACAGCCCCAAGATGTTGACTTTTCTGGGGTTCGCTTGGTCTATCGGTAATCCTGGATTCCTTGGATCGATCAACTCGGTTCTATTCAACTGTACTACTGGTCTCCTAAGATCGAAAACGTCTGTCCTCGAATCAAACTGTTTTCTGGGATAGTCCGAGTGGTAAAGGGGAACAGGATCCTCCTCACTGGAGTCGTCGTCGTATTTGTCAGCTCGGAGGACCATCGATGTTCCCGTATTAAAGTCCTCGAAAATTGATTTCGATGGATCAGATAGATCATAGTTGAGGAATCCACGATTCACCGATGTGAAATTAGGCTCTGCCGGATCGAAGAGGTCGAGCTTCCTCAATTGAGCCTTGGAGCCTAGGTCAAGGGGTTGAAATGGTCCACTGGAGCCTGAGCGAAGGGGTTGAAATGGTCCATTGTTGCCTGGGTCAAGGGGTTGAAACGGTCCATTGAGGCCTGGGTCAAGGGGTTGAAACATTCCATTGGAGCCTGGGCGAAGGGGTTGAAACGGTCCATTGGAACCTGGACCAAGGGGTTGAAATTGTCCATTGGAGCCTGGGCCAATGAATTGAAACGGTCCATTGGAGCCTGAGCCAAGGGGTTGAAATGGTCCTTTGAAGCCTGAGCCAAGGAGTTGAAATAGTCCTTTGGAGCCTAGGCTAAGGGATTGAAATAGTCCTTTGGAGCTTGGGACAAGAGGTTGAAATGATGCCCTGGAATCTGGGCCAAGGAGTTGAAACGGTGCGTTGGAGCCAGGGCCAAGGGATTGAAATAGTCCTTTGGAGCCTGGGCCTAGGAGTTGAAATGGTGCATTGGAGCAGGGCTAAGGAGTTGAAATATTCCTTTGGAGCCTGGGCTAAGGAGTTGAAATAGTCCTTTGGAGCCTGGGCCAAGGGGTTGAAATGGTGCACTGGAATCTGGATCAAGGAGTTGAAACGGTGCATTGGAGCCAGGGCCAAGGGGTTGAAATGGTGCATTGTAGCCTGGGCCAAGGGGTTGAAATGGTGCACTGGAATCTGGGCCAAGTAGTTGAAACGGTGCGTTGGAGCCAGGGCCAAAGGGTTGAAATGGTGCATAGGAGCCTGGGCCAAGGAGTTGAAATAGTCTTTTGGAGTCTGGGTCAAGGGGTTGAAACGGCGCTACAGGTGGTTTCGACATTTTTATATTGCTAAAAGGGGAGGCTGGAGCAGCAGCCAGGTCAGGATAGATGTCCCAGGACTGGAGAGCGCGGGATACCTCGCGTCCGCCGGCGCCTCAGGCCCTGCCGATTTCTGCGCCACCTCTGCCTCGAGCGGCACCGTAATATGGATTATAGGAATTGACTGATAAGGGGTTGGTGCGGTATTTGGGTTGCTGGGACCGTCCTTTGCCGCTGTACCATAGTGTAGATTCTGCATCATCGTGACGTGCAACCCTTGAGAATGGCAACGAGACCCTGAAACGAAATCAAAAAGTTCCTAGATTTCAAAACGGAACGAGGTGCCTAGATCTCGATCGATGTGTAATGAAAAACAGTAAACCTGAAACCGGATATAACGAAAATCCCTAGATTGCAAGCAAGAATCATCGAAATCATTGCATCTCAAATATAGATATTATAATAATCCCTATACCTTAAATTGAACATCATCAAAGTGTCTAGATCTCTCATACAGAAAATAATGTAAATTCCTAGATCGCAGACAAGATTTCCCATATTCAAAGGGAACATCATGAAAGTCCCTAGATTACAGCTATAATTATGCTTTTTAAACGGTATATAAAAAAGTCTCTAGTATGCAAACGAAATATCATCAAAGTCTCTAAATCTAAAGAAAATTAGCGTAAAAATCTATGTATCATCCAACGGAATATCTTTAAAGTCCCTGGATCACAAATGGAGCAAAATCAAAGTCCTCAAACAGAAAATAACAAAAATTTCTAGACCGAAAACAAGGCATCATCAAAGTCCCTACATGTCAAATAGAACATTGTAATCATATCATGGAAGCCCCTAAATTACAAATGAAGAAGAATCAAAGTCTCTAGTCCTCATACAGAAAATAATAGAAATCGCTCGATCACAAACAATGCATAATCAAAGTTCCTATATGTTTAATAGAATATCATAAAAATTCCTATATATCAAATAGAACATCATCGAAGTCCCTAGATCAGAAATGGACTTTTTTACTCCGTGAATTGTTCACTTTCACACCTTTATCCCTTAACTAGAACAATATGATTTTCACAAAAAAGACTACAAATTCTAAATAAAGCACCATTAATATTTTATTCTTAATTGATGTGCAAAATAAAAAAAATGGATGATTAAATTTTGACTACAAAATGTGTAAAATCGTTTAAAATTGAAGACTGATTTAAAATTGTCTAAAATCGCAGACTGACTTAAAATTGTTTATGATCAAAGGCTAATTTAAAATTCCTTAAAATGGAAAACTGATTTAATATTGTTTGTGATCAAAGGCTAATTTAAAATTGTTTAAAATGGAAGACTGATCTAAAATTGTTTAAAATCTATTGAATAAATTAGTTTGTTTGCTAACATAATCTTCTTACTACATATTACGTACTATCATTTATTTTATTAAAATTTTTGCTCGATACGATCCACGAATTCTCATAAATTAATTCTCAAGAACCTCATAAATGAAGAAATAATTCTGTAACATTTCATAAATGTATTCCGGTTTTATCAGCGGATAAAAATGGCTCGCGACTAGCTCGTCGATCTGCGCGGATTTAATTACAAAATCAACGCGCTGCGAAAGGTTATCGGTGCAATTAGGATCATTAAGATCGGCGATCACACGCCCGGCAACACAGTAAAGTAAGAATTATAATTGCCTGCCGAACAATAATTATCTCGGGACTAACAAGTCGGCCGACGCGGCCGAGCTTGCGTTTAATTATCGCTAGCATGAATCAGTTAAAGCGAACGTGACACGAACACGCTCTTGATTGTTTTTTCTTAGCCCGAACGCTTTGATTTCTTTCCGTTGTTTTATGCGTTTCATTTTTTCTTTTTAATAAACTACCTGACGGAATTCGGAATGGAAACGAGTCGGTCGGTCCTATCGCGTTTTTAAAAATGGCGGAGGATAATGGAGATCCGCGCCGCGCACCGCGTCCACAATGAAATATTATTTTTAATTAACCCGGCTGAATATTATTTTGCGTTATTTATGGCCACGGATCTACCCGGTTCTCAGCTTCCGCCGGGTTCCTCATATGATCGCGGACACGCGGACTTTAATGAAATTTATTGTATTAGTTTCATTGGAATTTTATAATTATGTGCTCCCCGATGAAATTTATTGTGATCGGTTGAATGAAATTATTGACTGTTCTGAAGTACTACATTCGATTTTACTGGATTTCTTGTTATTTTATAAAATTCTAACGAATATCACTTGTATTTATGTCCAAATAGACTAATTAATAAAACTCAAAGAAATCGTCAAATGTATTTAGGTTTATTGTTGTACGATTTATTTGGTTAAAATCAGTGAGAAATTAAATATTTCGTTATTTTAGTTAGTTTATTTTATTTTACCCTGTATAATAAAATATTTTCGTATTTTTGCTGATATCAAAAATATGTGCCAACTTTCTTTAGTTCAGAGCTAAGAATATTACGATTGATGTTCTTCTTTTCTTTCGAGATCATTTTCTTCCAAGTATTGAAGATCATCGCTATTTTGTGCATATTTACACATATTTTTTCAAAGGTCATTGTAATGTTTGGCTATCAAAAATCAAAAAATTTTGTAATTTTGTGAAATTCAGTTTCTGATATGTTTCTTGGCAGACAGGACGCAGACGACGATATAATATCGAAGAAATCGCTGCAGTCGGTCAGGGAGACCATAATCTTCCTCAAGGAGCGTACGTAACGATTTTTACGATTTTACCACAAATTTAGAAATCATTATAATCTAAAATTTGTTTTAGATTATAAAAATTCATTTTAAAACGAAACGTCAAACTGTCGACTACAACTTCTTTTAGCTTCTTAATTGAAAATTTTTCATTTTTCTTTAACCGTGAATGCCACACGCATGATATTTGCGTAGAATAATTCTACAGATTCTCCTGATTACGACGATACACTGTTTTACAATATTACGAACATTTAAACATGTTTAAATAATTCTTAAAGAGAGGGAGGCATTTTCCACAGTCCTTTTGTAATTTATTTTCAAAATTAAGTATCCGAAGGAAGATCCGACTAGAAAATATAAATGGCGTTTTCTAGGGTTTAAGCTAGATTTGGTAAATTCTAAAGTAACCGGAAGTTAGGTCTCCATCTTAAACCACAATTAGAAAACTATTCAAACTCAAATTTTTTAAAATACAAGTTTAGATTTCGCTATCCAATGTTAATGAAATAGCAAAAAAGTTGTGGGTCAGAACAGACAGATTATTATTTTATGCTAAGTCCGCCATTTTTATTTCCTACCTTCTCTACTTTCAATTTTCCTCCCTAATTGGCAATTGTTATTTCGTTTCATATCTTGAGTCATATTCTCTGTTCACCTTTGGTGCTCTCATTTATATTTTTTAGTTGACAATTCTCAGAATCAGTTCTCTACTTTGTGCAAATACTAACGAAAGTTTTTATTTCTATTTTCCATTCGGCATTTTTTCATTTCAGTTCGTGTTACTGTAATTTATCAGTTTCCATTTTTATATTTTATTTGGCAATATTTAATTTCCGTTTCTACACACACACGCACCAGTACTTCCATTTTTATTTTTTAATTGGCAATTTTTACTTTTATTTCTTATTTGATATTTTAATTTGTAGTATCTATTTGGCAATTTTTCATGTTAGATTCCACTAGATGTTTTAATGTCTGTATTCTATTTGACAATTTTTAATTTCAGTTTCCAAATCAGTACTTTCATTTTTATATTTTCTAATTGACAATTTTTACTTTCATTTTCTATAATATTTGGCATTTCAATTTCTGCTATCTGTTTGGCAATTTTTTATGTAAGCTTCCACTCGGAGTTTTAATTTCTATAATCTATTTGGCAATTTTTAATTTCAGTTTTTACTCAGAACTTTCATTTCTATTTTCTGGTAGACAGTTTTGTATATTATGTTGTATTTGTTATTCCAATTTTTATTTTTTCATTTGGTAATTTTTCAATTTGGTATTTACTATTAGTTTCGATTTTTATACTCTGTTCAGCAATTTTTCATTTCAGCTTCTAGTTATTACTTTCATTTTTATTTTCTAATTAGTCACTTTTTATTTTGTTCTTACTTTATTTACTGCTTCATACTTTTATTTTTACTTTCAAATTGACAATCTTTTGTTTTAATTATCATTTGATATTTTTCATTTCTATTTTCTAGGTAGCAATTTATATTTTTGTTTACCACTTGCTACGTTCATTTTTATTTTTTAATAGGCAATATTTATGTCTAGTTTCCATTTGGTATTTTCATTTTCTAATATTATTAATTTTAATGGCACGTATAAGTTATTTTTCATAATATTATGCTAATTACGGTATTTTTTGTCCTATTTGTTACTTTCAATTTCATTTTCTAATTAGCAATTTTTAGTATTTGTTTCTATTTCTTTATTTCTATATTCCAATATTGCTAATACTAACAATATTATTCTTAATAATTTCACATATATTTCTCAGAAGAATGTAGTTCATTATTCACAAGAATAATATTATTATTGTCGCACCTAAAACAGACCATTCTATTAACCTTCCTAGCTGCCATGTAAGAAATATTTCTGGAACATTAAATTTTATCCAATATACGCTTCATGCTAATGAAAAACAATATAACTAAAGATGCTTTAATGGTCATACTATTATGGTAAAAAAATAGAATGAAGGAGATAAGTTTAAGGTTTCTTTTATATGGAGCACCCTGTATGTACACGCGTACACATTATTGCACTTGCACTGGTTGCAAATACATGTTTAAGGAAAAATATTAATTTTATTGCATTTGTTAAATCGTATATGTACATATATTTTTGAGAAAAATGTTTCGAGAATTCTTATCGATAATATTATTATAAAGTATAATAAAATACAGTCAATATGCATAATTTAAATAATATATGCACCCCTCCCCTAATTTTCTTCTGCAACATTTCACTTTGTCGAAATGAATTTTTCACCTTTTGATAGAAATTCGATTCGATAGAAAATGGCCTGCGTTTATTATCAAAGCGTATAATATAAAAAAGTATAAAATATGAAATGTATAATATAAAAACGTATAAAATATAAAATATATAATATAAAAAAGTATAAAATATAAAATATATAATATAAAAAAGTATAAAATATAAAATATATAATATAAAAAAGTATAAAATATAAAATATATAATATAAATATATAAAGACACATACAAATCTTCGTTTTTATATTTTGTTTAACAAGATTTGAATCGAATGAATTCGCAACGACTAAAGAAATTCATTGCTGCAAGTCTGCGCATTTAACTGAATGGCGAATCAAAGTTGACGGGAACGCGGAACAACGCGAGGTTGCCGGAAAAGTGTTAACGTGTTTTTAATTCGGTCGTTCGCGAGGATAACAACGCAATCTTTTCGATTGCACGCGCACGCTGATGAAATGAACAAGTAAACGACGAACGCTGAGTTAAGCAATAATTCCGCCATGTTGCTCAATCGTTGATTCGAAACGGTGCCCGATAATTAAAAGGGGTCACGCTGTGTCAGACAGTTTGTAAAATTTCATTTTCGTACTTCGACGTGTTCTTTGATGCGCACCGCTTTTGGAAAAAATCCTTGCAAGCTCCATGCTAACGAAGAGTAATTAAAATAGGGTCCGACGCTGCATTGGTACTTTTGAATAAAATTCACGCACCCGAGATCGATTTTGCGACATTTTTCAAACGCCATTCTCAATGTTGCTTCAGAAAGTATTATAGTAATTTCAGTTAATTTCCGTATTCCTTAATTTGTTTGTTTCTTCGTTGCTTCATTTATCACGTCGTTTCTCCAGTTTTTCATTTCTTAATAGGTTAATTTTTGTTTTCGTCAGTTTGTGAATCATTTAATTTTTTTTGCCATTATTTCTTAATTTATTTAATTCATCATTTCATCAATTTCTGAATTGTTTTATATCCTCATTTCTTACTTTGTTTATTCAATGCTTGTAATTTGTTAATTTATGTGTTTCTTCAATTGTTCATTCTGGTTTTCACCAATTTCTTGTTTCTCTTCATTTATTTATTTATTTTGCCATCTCTTGTTTGGTTTATTCTGTCATGTCCTATCTCCCTTATTTCACGTATCTTTGACTTCCTAATTTATTTATTTCATCATTCCTGATTTTGTTTATTCAACTTCTTAATTTACTAATTTGTCAATTTACTTATTTCTGGCACTCCATATTCATCACGAAAGCATCCAGTCCTCGAACTGGACAGGATTGGGAATTTGGTTTTTTAATTTGTTGATAGCACTGGTCGAGGAAAGTAAACGAACAGCAGTCGTTCACAGAAACTTTCGCACATTTGTACCGTTATTTGTTAACGTAAGTCATCAATTTCCGTCGCAGCTAATTAATCGTTTTACGCTGCCTGTCCCTATCTGCAATATAAATATCGACTTCCATAAATAAAGTAGCATTTCCTCGTTTTTGTCATTTATAAACTCGAATCAATGAACGCTGAGACCCAATAATTTCCAATTCGACGCATGGTGTACCTTCCTTTCGATTGTTTTTTTGCAAATTCTCCTACATTATATCTGCTCAGAAAAAATTGCACCCTTTAAATCGAACAAAGACCAAGTTTTTCAGATTTTACATTTCATTTCTGCCTACAAAACAATTTTATTTGAAAAATCGCTTTAAGCAATAACATTTCAGCATTTCTTATTTTCATGTAGAAAGTTCTCCACTTTAACCATTGTTTAAATAATCCTACAGCAACAACAAAGTTAAAAAATAATTCCATATTGAAACACTACTAATTAAATCTCCAAAAAATAACTAGACATTGGCACCATAACCTAACTGTCCGCCATGTTGCACAAACGGTCCCAATTGAGTCAGCAGTCGTCAGAAAACTGAATATCGAATAGTTCCAAAGTCAAATTTCCCTTATTGACTTGAGACAACGTAAAACAACGTAAAGCAAGGTAAAACAACGTAAAACAACGTAAAACAACGTAGAAACAAAGTAAAGCAACGTTAGATAATGTAAAAATAATTAAACGTCGTAAAAGCATACTATAGCAACGTAGACCTACGTAATACTGTTTTAAACAACATCTTCAGACAACGTAAAACAACGTAAAGCAAGGTAAAATAACGTAAAACAACGATAAAAAAAAGTAAAACAGCGTAAAATAATGTAAAAAAACGTAAAACAACGTAAAAACAATGTATAACAGCGTAAAATAACGTAAAACATAGAACAACGTAAAAACAATGTATAACAACGTAAAACACAGCAATATGGTTTTGAAAACAACGCCAAACAAAGAAAACAACGTAAATCATCGTAAAACAACGTCAATCATGAATGCGAAACAAAGTAAAAGTACGAAACACAACATAAACCAATGTAAAACAGTATAAAAGAACGTAAAAACAATGTTTAACAACGTAGAACAACGTAATACTGTTTTAAATAACAACGTGAGACAACGTAAAACAACGAAAAGCAAGGCAAAACAAAGTAAAACAACGTAAAAATAATGTCAAACAACGTAAAACAACGTTTGTTAACATAGCGAAACAATGAAAGACATGGTAAAATACCGAGAAAAAACATAAACCATATATGCGAAACAAAGCAAAACAACGTAACACAACGTAAAGCTATGTAAAACAAAATAAAACAACGAAAAACAATGTATAACAACGTAAACCAAAGCTATACTCTTTTAAAAACAACACCAAACAAAGAAAACAACGTAAATCATTGTAAAACAATGTAAATCATGAATGCGAAACAAAGTAAAAGAACGTAACACAACATAAACCAATGTAAAACAGTATAAGTCGACGTAAAAACAATGTATAACAACGTAGAACAACGTAATACTATTTAAAAAACAACGTGAGACAACTTAAAACAACGTATAGCAAGGTAAAGCAACGTAAACCAATATAAAATCAAAGTAAAATAATGTAAATCATCAATGCGAAACAAAAAAAAACAACTTGACGCAACGTACAGCAACGTAAAACAATATAAAACAACCTAAAAACAAAGCATAAGAACGCAGAAGAACATAAAACTGTAATAAATAACAACGTGAGACAAGGCGAAATAACGTAAAGCAAAGTAAAACACGTAAAATAACGTAAATGATGAATGCGAAACGAAGTGAAACAACGTAAAGGTGGAGGTTGATATGGTGGATGGAGGTAACAGGTGGAGGTAGAGATAGAGATAGAGGCACATACGTAGCGGTAGAGGTAGAGGTACGTGCGTAGAGGTAGCGTTTGAGGTACATGCGTAGAGGTAGAGGTACATGCGTCGGTTTAGAGTTAGAGGTACATGCGTAGAAGTAGAGTTAGAGGTACAGGCGTAGAAGTAGAGGTAGTTGTACAGGTGTATAGGTAGAGGTAGAGGTAGAGGTAGAGGTAGAGGTAGACGTACAGACGTAGAGGTAGAGGTAGAGGTACCGGGCGCAAGGGTAGAGGTAGATGTATAGGTAGTGGTACAGGCGTAGAAGTAGAGGTACAGGTACATGCATAGAGGTAGAGGTACATGCGTAGGGGTAGAGTTAGATGTACATGCGTAGAGGTAGAGGTAGAGGTACTTGCGTAGAGGTAGTGGTACGTGCGTCGGGTTAGAGTTAGGGGTACATGCGTCGGGGTAGAGTAAGAGGTACATGTGTAGAGGTAGTGTTAGAGTTACATGCGTAGAGGTAGAAGTAGAGGTACATGCACAGAGCTCGGGGTAGAGGTAGAGGTAGTGGTAGACGCACACACGTAGAGGTAGAGGTAGAGGTACCAGGCGCAAGGGTAGAGATAGAGGTGGAGGTAGAGGTATAGGTGTAGAGGTAGAGGTACGTGCGTCGGGGTAGAGTTAGAGGTACATGCGTCGGTAGAGGTACATGCGTACAGGTAGAGATAGAGGTTCATGTACTCTACCACTACGCCTCTACTTCTACCTCTAACTCTACGCCTGTACCACTACGTATGTTCCTCTACCTCTACTTCTATGCGTGTACCTCTAACTACACCTCGACTTCAGCGCATGTACCTCTACCTCTACCTCTACGCATGTACCTCTACATCTACCTCTACGCTTGTATCTCTATCTTCTCCTCTACGCATGTACATCTACCCGTCCAAGTTGAACGTAAATGGCTTTTACAGAGCCCCGACGGCACAGACGACGACGACGGAAATGTTGCACGAGACTATTTTCTCTGATGCAAAGTGTCTTTACCTTATGTGCTTCCTGCTGCACGTTTATTTCTTTGCTCTCTGCTTTTTAAAGAAATCTGTTGTTTTCTGCTCGTTTACTTTTGCATGAGTGGTCTTTACCTTAGCGACACTGTGAGTGACACGTCCCTTAAAATTCTTCCTTGAATTTTGCTCCAGTTTTCAATGGGAAACGTTTGTTTAACCATGGTGTTTCCTCCGTGCCGCAGGAATGTTACCCCGGAACTTTGTAATATTGAATGTATGCTTTATCCCGCTTCATTTTCCCCACCAGGGATTTCGCCCGACTTCATACCTTCAATTCTCATGTACTCCGTCCAGGTTTCTGTTGTTAAAAGCAAATATAGCAGGAAAGTTAAGTGATACTTGAATTCGAGAGGGTTGAAACAACCCTCTGGAATGTGCGGCGTCTCGAAAATTATCTTCGAAACTAATTAGATTCTTATGTTTAGTTGTTTTCGTAGTTGTAATGTTTCCATTTTCAATTACACAACGCTATACTTACTGAGTATACTAATCCGACCAAAAATTATATGCAAGATTTTACGAAATCTCCGTATTCGACTCTACAGCTTCCAAGAGCGATTATCGTAGACACGAGAAAGCAAAATTTTTTGGTTTATCGTTTCGATTGTTGCGTCTGACTTCTGAAACACTAACAGATAGAGGCGGTCATTCCTACGATTTACGCGTTGCGGAGATTCCAAGAATAGCGAACGTCCGGACGGTGTCACTTTAATGCCAACGGTTTCGGAAGTCCATTATTCATTTACGCCATTCTTCGATTAATTATTATCCTGATAAACGTCACCCGGTGCGCAATCCGCCGATAAATCGTTATTCCGCAAACGGGCGCAACCGATGAAACGAGCAATTGATCTCGCCAACATCACGCGAGGTAATTGACCCGACGACAATTTTTTTACCGGAGATCAACGATTATACTGGATCGAGCATATTGCTACTTTGTTTGATATGCAAACCGAGCCGTTATTCGCTTACAACTATCCGAACAATTCGATTATAAATGGTTAATACATGTGAGCTTAATTGAACGAAGCGCCATTAAATAAATAGAAAAAAATATTGGCGAAAGACGCCGTTAAATGCACGCAATAAATTATCACCATATCTTCATTTGCTATTAGGTCATTAAGATTTCGCGTATTTCTGTAAACCTTCTATTCGCTCGAATTTTTTGCACCACTATACAAGAACTGGTAACTCGAAACTAGGAAATATGAATCTCTAGATGCAAAATAATGACGAAACTACAATGTTATTTTCTCGTGTTTTTTAATAACACCGATTTCCTTTTACCATCGTATTATTAAAGCTGTTTAAAAAAGCAGCCTTAAAAATAACTCCGCGCAGAAAATTCGAAATAATTCCAAGGGAACTACGAAATTGAAAATTGTCTAAATTTTCCCAAAAATTTGCACCAACAACTATTTTCGTACATTTTTTCCACATCAGGAAATAACAGAGATAAATCGCAGGGCGCGAAAACAGAAATTTGTCAAGCGACAATGGGTATAAAATGTAATTTGTCATTTTCGTGCAAAGCTGCAAATGAAATCGTATAGAACGACTCGCAGGCCTAGTTAAAATCCGTATTCAATTGAGCAATATGAAGGGACTCTGGGAAAAATTCTAATCAGAATTTTCCACTTATTTCTCCACGTTGGTTCGCTACTGTTCTCGTATATATTGTTCATTATGGTATTTACCCGGCCCACATTCGCGGAACCGTTGTCAATACGTTTAATATATTTGTGCGAGCGGAGCTGTTATTGTTGAACCGGCTTTCAGCGCTAATAAAAATATTTTCTGCAACCGATACGTTGATAATTAATTTTGCAAATGCACGGTTTGTTTCATCGAATGTTTTTCCAGAGGGTTGACAGAGATGAGCAGTACAAGGTGGCTCAAGCGTTTCATTTTATTGCAATATTTTAATATTGCGTTTACTAATTCATCAATTTGTAATGTGAAATTCTTCTAAATTGTACAAGTTCAAGAATAATTTACTTTATTGTTCTTTGCCTGCTTTATATCATGGTGAACTATTAATAATAATTATATACACAAGTAACGTACTAACATATAAGTGTGGATCTGTGGCATCAACAATAATAAAAAAAGACACTCACCATCTTAGCTTGATCTCTGAAATCACGTTTTAACACTAAATCTATCAAACCCTGTTCATAGTAATAATAATCGGTTTCTCACTTTTCCTTTTAAAAACGTAGAAAATCTATTTTACTTTCGCAGAAAATAATTAACTACATTTTCTTTAGTAAGTTTAAATAAATGCAGTAATGTCATTTTTTTTTAAATAACGCAGGTCAGTCACTTCGAGTGCTCTATTTAGTGTGAATAATTTCCGAACTAACATGGTTCTCGGTCATCGATCCCATAGACAGTATTCTCGCTTCGTTTTCACGAGACACCCTATATGAACAGTCGTCGTTTGTAAGACAGGATACACGTGACGTGCAGGCTCTAATGCAGCACTCGTAAAAAACATTGTAAAAGTGTGTCAAGTTGTAATGACTTTCCGGATCTGCAACCGCGGCGAGATAAACCGTTTCGCAAGTGATCATCAACCGTTGCCAGGTTGACGTCGATTTTTAATGAAAAGCGTTAACGCGAATTCCGGGATCCCCGCGTTCGTCAAACACACAGACTTTTATTTGGTCACGTTTCGAGGACCGGAGCCGTCGAACTTTCGCTGACGGTTGCAGTTTCCGCGAAATTTCGGAACGTAAATCTGTTCCCGCGCGCACGCGATGGGGAGTTCCGAGACGAGATGGGAACTTCGCCGGCTGAACTTTGATGTACGAACTATGAGCAGCCTAATTTCGGTGTCAGAATACACACTTTCAAATGCAAATCCCTTTCGATATACGTTTCCTCGGGTGAACATCTTGATTGTAAATTTTACGGTCTCTTCGGCGAACTGAACGTGATCCCGCCACCGCCTCCAACAAAAACTGTTTGCCGGGACCAAGTAGCTGAGAAAGTCAGTCAAGGGATACGCTGTGTGTGGTTTTAGTGTAATTTAGAGCGTGCTGGGCTCGCTCGATTCGTGTTCTTGAAAACAAAAGGAACGAACCGGAATGAAAGAACGCTTCTGCGTGACGTCACTAGTTCATTTAGGTGTAGGTTAACGTACAACTTGTACAGTTACGAGCAGCAATAGTTAACTAACAAACCCACTAGAAAGTATAAACAATGATACATTGGAAACAAGGATCAATTGCAATCAAGGATCATTAATTAAATATTACACATACATGTGAAAGGAAGAACAGTAAAACAAAGGGAAATAGTATACCCTTCTTATATTAGTAAATTACAAACTTTGCTCTTATTTATCGAACGAATTAATTGATAAGTTAAATATCTTTTGTAAATTTTTCTCTTAAAAATTCTTTTTTGTACTTTAACACTTTGACAGCCGCGTCGTCTACATATAGGCGATCGAAAATGATTGAATTATCAGATTTGAAAATTGATTTTCACGCTAATCCGTCATAATTTCTTAATTTTATTAATACCCGCGAAACGTAATAATATTGGAAATGCGATTCACGAGATACAAGTTTGCTTTGCAATTCGTAATTTAATGAAATGAAATACTTTAATTTCGTGAAATTTTAGTGGTTGTCGAAGCGTGGCAGTCGATGTGTTGAAGTCAGTAATAAATGAGAAAAGGTGTTTAATGTCGAAAGAAACTGGCAGAAAGTCGGAGCCTAATACGACGTTTAATTAGTTACGGCGGAAATCGCGCGGAACCGTAAAATACGGGCTGCCACGTGCAGTCCGCACGTTTAGGATTAACCATGTCAAGTTCAAATTAACCGGGCGGAGCTTCTGATAAGGGGGATTTCATGAGATCCATTCTTTCCGGTGAATTATGTATCATATGATTACATATCGTTTTCATAATCGTCGACAACAGGCAGCTATAAAAATGATACGCGAGGCTCGATTAAGCGTATCGTTTCCCAAATTTCCCATATTTTTTAGGTTAACTTAATTATTGACTGATCCTCGCAAGTGTACAGGACGTTGCAAAAGTGAAATGATCGAGGGAGAAACTGATGTACGAGCACCGGAATGGGTACCGCGTAAATCACGAATGAAAAGGGTCCAGCAGAATCTATTCGTACATGATCGAGTTCACGTCGACTTCGCGCAGCAAGAAAGAATTACATCCATATGACAATAACACGAGGTTCAGTCAGCGCTGGAAAGTGCTCGAAACCCCTGAGGACTTGCCCGGAAAGTTTAAGCAGAACGGATAGATGTAGGAAGAGAACTGAAAAAGAGTCCGACAGAGGAAAAGTAACTCATCCCAGGGACGAACAGATAGGTTACGTCCGCTAATAAGTGGAGTTCGCTCTGCTCCTGGTATAACTCGGAACATTCGAAAACTTTTAGAATCCCTTTATTTTCCATTTTTTTTTCGCCGTCGTAAACATATAATCGCAGTCGTCGCGCGAATACAAAATGAACACTAATTTCGACGGTGTTCTCAAATTTGGCTTGTCGGTTCGAATAATTGTGGAGTAAGATAGCATAAATGTACAATAGAACCAATATCTTTTATTCTATTGGGTTGGCAACTAAATAATTGCCGATTACAGTTATAGATGTCTCCCGGGCTCGGGGGGACCCGCCGGAGCAGGAGGCGGTCCAGTGCTTCGAGCTCCAGGCTCGGGGACTTGCGCTCGCCAGATGGCATGCGGAGCTTTGTTCCCATGCCGGCGAGCACGTCCCTGGGGCTCTCCTGCCGCACTTCACCTCGTGGCGGGAGAGGCGGTTTGGCAGGCTCACGTACCGTGCGACGCAGGTGTTCACCGGGCATGGCTGCTTCGGTGTCTACCTGTGTCGCATCGGTCGGGAAGCGACGACGGTGTGTCTCCACTGTGGCGCGGAGGAGGACTCGGCGCAGCATACACTGGAGGTATGCCCTGCCTTTTCAGTGCTGCGCCGAGTCCTAAGACGGGATGTTGGTCGCGACCTCGCTCTCTCCAGCTTAGTTGGGGCCATGCTGGAGAGCCCGAGAAAATGGGCGGCAGCCATCGCCTTCTGCGAAGAGGTGATGCTGCAGAAGGAGGCTGCCGAGCGGGGTCGCCGTGAGCGGGGGGTGCGGCGTGTGCACCCACGCCTAGAGCCCCCCCCCCCGAGCAGATGAGAATAGGCGGGCGGCGGGTGTACCAGATTACTGGTTTAATTGCCCGCCGCCCGCCACCCCCCCCCCCAACTGAAGCTGTCCTCCCCACAGTGGGAGTGACGAGGCGGTGTGGGGTGCGGTCCCCCGCACCGCCGAAGCAAGATGATTCATGGGGGGAGTATAAATCTCCCCCCTGGGACGCGGCCGGCCACCGCCATTCCATCCTGGTGGCCGGCCAGGCGAGGGGGAGCCGCGGTTGTGTTCTTTGAGAGTTCCCGTGGCTCCCCCGCTACTCACCAGCGCCCTAGGCCGCCGTGGGTATTTTAGCGGGTCAAACCCCGCACGGGGGTGTCTGACCAGCAGTTTTTTCCCCACGTTAAACAAAAAAAAAAAAAAAAAAGAAAAGTTATAGATTTTTATGATATCCGTAAATGTTATATTATAAAATCATTATTATTATTATTATTATGCTATTTTTTATTATCCGTGAATGTTAGCAACTCGACAAATTGAATGCAGCGGTCAAGGAAAAGCGACTAGAATTGGTCAATCGTAAAGGTGTTATTTTTCAGCAGGACAATGCTAGGCCGCACACGTCTTTGTCCACTCGGCCAAAATTGATGGATATTGGTTGGGAATTGATGTTGCACCCACCATATAGCCCTGATCTCACGCTATCGGATTACCACTTACTTCGATCCCTGAATAACTCCCTTCGTGGTAAAGCTTTTAATGATGATGACGGTGTAAAATTTCACTTAACTCAGTTTTTAGCCGGAAAGCGTGGAATTTTCAAATTGTCAGAGAGATGGCAAAAAGTCAGCGAACAAAATGGAAAATACATTACAGATTAAACTTCATTCCAAGTAAAAAAAAATTTTTTATTTCATGGAACAAATCGGCAATTACTTAGTTGCCAACCCAATATATTGTCTAAATACATTTCACATGAAATATTTCCATGTAAGAGATGTCATTTGAATATAAATACACGCGTTTTAGGAAGAATTATTTGTTTGAACCATTTGCAATACTATATGCAGCACAGAATTTCACAGACGACGTTTAATATTGTTACGAATTACAACACTTCTCCCGCGTCGCGGCATTTTATTTACAATAGAGAACACGAACTATAATACAACTGAATTAGAATATGTTAGAGATCTTTGAATTAGATGGTGTTGATCGCTCGACGGTCCGATCCCGACTCTCCGATTGTCCGTTGATAAAACACCTCCGTGGCAACCCCTCTCTTCTATTTTTCTTTAAGGAGTTGCTCACAACAGGGCAGTTTCACATTACAGCGACTTGATTTGGACAAGTCGCCGTAACATTGCCCTGCTCGCCGAATGAGCGGCCGTCCCGGCCGCGGCAAATTTCACTTGTGTTGACCAACGACAATCGAACCGTTAATCCTGCCAGCTTCAGTCCTATAACCTCGAACTATCGTTCCATCGGACAACTGACAGGTAACCTCCACCGCAAGTACTTCTGTCTGAAAAGTAGGTAAACAAGGAAAGAATGTAATTAGTTACCCAGGTGGCCTTTTCCAGACAGTTTACGTCCTGACATTTGTCCTCCGTCTCAAGGGAAAACCACCCAAAAAAACCTTGAGCAGAACGTCAGTACTTCTACGACGCGTACAGCTCTAATCTCTGTCGCTCACCCTTCCTCTTAATTCTTCGTTTTGAGGCTTGAGCGTTTCTTTCTTGAAGAAGTTTTGAGAACTTCTCACTTGCAGACTTCCCGGGAGTTCCCTGCTCTGATCAATCACCAAAACTCTTCCCCGGATGCACCTCCAATCACCACAGGATACTACCTGCAGTAATATGGGATCCGGTGCATCTCATTTTGTGGACCAGTCAGGAAAGGGTGTACCCTCCTGAGAACACGTCCCCACTCCCCAATGGGAGGACGTAATCTTCCAGAGGATACAACTTCCTTCCCCCATCGAACCGTTACTTCCACAAATGGAAAGAGCTCAGCGTGTCAGTACACAGATCACTCCCTCGTCTTCTGCGAAGAAACGTCCTCTTCTTGGGTGAGAGACAGTCAAAGGCTTCTGTGTACAGCGTCGTAGCGAGCCAAGCGGTTAACGTGTACGATCTTCGGTTTCGACTTCGGAGAACGAGTTACACGATAAATAATGTCGTTCAGGCGGTCCTGTACCACATAAGGACCTTCCCACGCGGACTGCAACTTGGGACATTTTCCTTTCGTCCTTCGTGGTTGGAACAGCCATACTTTCTCGCCTGTAGCAAACGTAATTGAATTAGCGTAAACATCATACCAAGATTTCATTTTGTCTCCGCTAATTCTCAGTCTCTGGCGAATAAATTCATGAATTTTAGCCAGTCTGATACGCGTTTGCTGAACAAACTCGTCCTCCTCATATCTTGATTCAGGCGGGAGTCCTCTCTGAAGATCCATTGGAAGTCGAAGCTCTCTACCAGTGAGAATCATCGATGGAGTGTTCTTCATTGTCTCGTGTCTGCTTGAGCGATAGGATAGTAAAAATAACGGTATCCAATCGACCCAATCCCGTTGATGATCCGCTACAAACATTGACAAATACTGCAGCAGAGTCCGAATCAACCTCTCCACGAGCCCATCAGACTGTGGATGCAAAGGAGTAGTGCGAGTCTTCTTAATACCAAGCAGCACCATCAACCGCTTGAAGACCGCCGACTCAAAATTTCTCCCCTGATCCGAATGAAGTTCCAACGGTACGCCATGACGACTTACAACTTCTGTAAGAAGGGCCTTCGCAACAGTCGTCGCGCGCTGGTCCGGCAACGGAACTACCTCCGGCCATTTCGTAAAATAATCCACAACGACCAGCGCATACTTGTTACCAGCCGCAGACTTCGGAAACGGTCCCACAATGTCGAGCGCTACCCTTTCAAACGGTGCCCCGACATTATAAATCTTGAGAGGTCCATGTCCCCTCTCCCTCGGACCTTTCCTTGCGACACAAGTATTACATCGACGACACCAGTCTTCCACATCCTTGCGATTATCAGGCCAGTAAAACTTTCGACGTACCCTGTCCAGAGTTTTGTTCACTCCGAAATGGCCACCCGCCGGTGTATCATGACAATCTGTCATCACCGAACTTACCATTTCTCTTGGAACCATCAGTAACCACTTGTTACTTTTTCCATCAGGGGATTCCCACTTACGAAACAGTAGATCCTCGTACACTTCCAAGGAATCCCAGATTGATACGAGATATTTAATTCTCGTATTCCTGTCCGAAATCTCCTTCGTAGCCGAATCTTCTCCATACTTCAGCAACGGCACTTGCATTCCTTTCAAATGAAGAACCTCGTTTGTAAAGTCTAGTTGACAGGCATGCTTTTTAAGAAATTCGATTCCTAAAATGCATTCTTCCATCATACTGACGAAGAAGAACTCTTCTTCGGTCTCGACTTCTCCAATAGAAACAGGTAGATGCTTTTTACCAAAAATCGGTAATCTCTGACCGGAGACTGAAAAAATCTTCACTCCTGTCATGCTCGCCGAACTATCCTGCCTTGTAGCATAAGTTTCCCGTAGAAGGTTAACCGATGAGCCCGTGTCCAAGATGATTTTCCTTTTCTTCGCTCCAACGATGCCTTCGACGAAGAAAATCCCTTGCTGAATAGGTTCCAAACACAGCACGACAGGGGGAAAAACGGAAGATGAAGTCGGACTATCCCCCATTATACCGACTTGATGAAGTTTCCCTGCGAAGTCTCCTTCCTTATTTTCTTTATACAATCCCGCTGGAGGTGGCCCTTTTTTCCACAGCTCCAGCAATGCGGCAACTCCCGTTGATGTCCAACCACTCGTTCAGAATGCCGTTCAGCCGCACGTTCCAGCATTCCCTCGGAAGTAAAGGGACGTTTTAAATTCCGTTCAATCGTTTGTGTTTTTTGAGAGCTTAATTTATTGAGAGCTTCCATCTCTAGAGCTCTGGTCACCGTAGCTCTAAGAGATGTAAGACTTTCATATCTCAACATTCTCTTCATCTCTTCATTGGCCAACGCCGTCACAAACTGAGATGCGGCCAAACGATCCCGAACATCCATTGGACATTCAGAGAAAGCACATTGCGCCGGCCTCTCAATCTCCGTGGCCAATGCAGAAATTGACTCCCCTTGCCGCTGTTTATAATTTTGAAAAAGAACGTAATTTAGCTTCGAAAAGTTTTTTTGACCAAACCGAAACTCGATTGCCGAAACTATTTCATTGAAGTCGAAATACTTATCGGCGGGAAGAGAAGTCAGTACTCCTCGAGCCGGACCATCCAACGAAGCAATTAAAGCCGCAGCTTTCTTTGCTTCGTCCCAGCCATTTACATTCGCGACCATTTCAAATTGAATTCGGTACTCATCCCATGACGTGGAACCGTCATAACGTGTCGGCTTCACGGAATATCCTAATCCAGTTTCGAAGCGTGTAGATTCACGACACGCAGGCAAGGATGGCACCGACTGTGAAGCAAATACAGGAACACTCGGAGCAATAGGTACACCCGCGTTATATACACTATTAACATTATTTACAGCAGTGCCCGCACTATTTACACGCGCCTCCGAGTGTTCCACAGACGAGAATGCCGCAGAATTTAAGAGAGAATATCGCAATGAATCCGATAGCACCTGGCATTGGTTCTCGATCCTTGCTATCCTCTCTTCCATGCGAGCCTCTCGTTCGGACGCAGCAGCCTGTTCCCGTTCCTCGCGCTGAAGCCTGTCCGCTTCCAGTCGCGCCTCGAACTGCCTCTGCTACTTCTGCAGTTGCTCGCATAATTCTTGTCGGAGGTTTGAAAACAGGATCTCCAATGCCGGCGTGACATTTTCGATCGATTCTTCGATCCCGGACGAGCCCCCAATGTTACGAATTACAACACTTCTCCCGCGTCGCGGCATTTTATTTACAATAGAGAACACGAACTATAATACAACTGAATTAGAATATGTTAGAGATCTTTGAATTAGATGGTGTTGATCGCTCGACGGTCCGATCCCGACTCTCCGATTGTCCGTTGATAAAACACCTCCGTGGCAACCCCTCTCTTCTATTTTTCTTTAAGGAGTTGCTCACAACAGGGCAGTTTCACATTACAGCGACTTGATTTGGACAAGTCGCCGTAACAATATTAACGTTATGAAATTACAAGTATAAAAATGCCAACAACAAATATTTCGTTGGTTTGTTCAACAATTAATTGCATTATTTTAGCAAATGAAATGTTTGTAATTACCGGTGAAATTAGAGCAACAGTTTTTATAACCACCGCATTGTTCCATCGATTGATTTTTGCAGTGCACAAAAATTGATTGACTAAACGGCATCATGTAAATTCTAATAATATAATATTATATTATAATATAAGCTTTATATTATTATATAATATATATAAATTTAAATTTTATTATATAAATTATTATATTATATCGGATATTATAATATCCGAAGCTTATATAATAATATAAGCTTCAGATATTCAATGTGTTTCTGAATTGATTCCAGTTTCGAGGAATTCCTCGCAACAGCAAATAGAGCCGGAGCAAAATCTGTTTCCAGTACCACGGATATTGTTCGCAGGAGTAATAAGCCACTTCGGAGACAATATTGAAGTCCTAAAAGTCTTAAAGGACTGTGCGGAAACTTTTCCTGATTCTGTTCGTTTCCGAACAACAAGGACAAGGGAACCAGATAAAACCCAAGCGGCAGGAAGCGCTAGAAGTGCGAAATAAAGTAGAACGAAAGGGCACCTCGGGGAAACACGTCGTACTACCAGCGAAACGTAATATTAATAAATTTTCGAACGCGATATTACAGTCTTGATTTCGTGCAATCCCTAAAGCTCACTTATTTGCGAGATTGTATTCGCGTGTCATTATATAAGAATATGAATTTATGAAAACGCAAATAAATCGAACAATTCGATTAACTCTACTTTTTACCAAAATAGTGAAAAGCACTGTGGCGGCTACCTCCAGACCCGCCAGCAGAGGGCTCCTCTTCCCGCTAGTAACCGATCCGCCTCGATCCCTATATATACAGAGACTTCGTCCTACTACCACGTGTAAGGCAAGGGCCCGCTAGGATAGCCTTACTGATGAATCCTCTAGCGGGCTCCGGACGAAACGCCTCCCCTCTCCTTTTCTCACCCAAGCACACACACTACGACCGCCGCCAAAGCACATTTAAAAATCTGAATTTTAATTTATTTTTTTACAGAAGCGTCAAAAATATCTTTCAAAGTTTTCGTTTCGCCTAATTTCTGAGAAAGGAGTCGAGAGAGGGGTCAAAATGAGATTTTAATTTAACAGTATTTCTACATAAGGGGTTAAAGACGACACTTCATCAAATTTTCGTTTAGCATTATTTCTACGGAATGGGTGAAACGACACTTTATACAACGTTAATTTAATAGTATCTCTACGAAAGGGGAGAAAAGACACCTCTCAAAATTTCCGTTTAACATTATTTCTACGAAATGGGTCAGAGGACACTTTTTAAAATTTCTATCCGAAACAATTTTCTAAGTTAAATCACTTTTCCTCAGCCGGCTTCTCAACTTTCCCTAGAACGATTAGAAAAGTGACGTGGTAAAAATAGGTATACACAGACCAAAGTACAGTGAAAGTATGATCGATGATGTTCAATCTTCGATTAACGCGAATTATCAATACCCTCTTTCCCGGCGCTGCGGAAGAGTGTTGAAACTTCAGATTCAATTTGAACTAACTACTCCGACATCAATTTGGAGAGCGGTTGACGCGTTAAACGCGTGAAAAATTCAAGTTCGCTGGTGCAATTTCCAAGGAATATTATGTTACACGCTTGCCGGAATCTGAAGGCAAATGGTACATTACATCCTTTGGGTAAGGCACGCCACTTGGCCGTAAGCTTAATGGCTCAAACAATCGGGCGCAAAATTCTCAGGTTTGACTCGCGGTGTCGCGAAACTTCGACGTCAAATTTCCGACACATTCGTTCATAATTATCGCAGCTGCGACCGCGCGTTTCGTCGCCGAGGGACACGCAATCGCGCAACAGTTTGCGCGACAAAGAGGCGACTCCAACGCCGATGTCGCGTCAAATGCACGCCTAAAAAACTGAAATTACGGTAGTGACAAGAAAAAGGATACATAGAACACCGAGTTGATCGATTCATCGGCGACACAGCGTTCGCCTTATTTAGCGCGGACGAACGATAACTGCTGATCTAGGAGGAACAGCCCCAAGGACTCGGAAAAGGGGCCGAGCGGAAGAAGAATTCCACTCGTAAAACGCGGGAGGGCTAAGGAGTATGGGTGCAAAGCAATGATCACATATTATCCGTGGACATATATCTCCCGGTTTTAGGTGCCGCGCGATTTTTTCGTCCGATCTACGGCAATATTTCGGCGACCTCACGGGTTCCTGAGGGCCACTTGCGACTCGTCCAACTGCGAGGCCGAGGGGGGCCTCGCTAATTGAACGTGTAGGACACTGGAGCCAATTACAGTGAGCTAGCCAATTACTGAGTCTTTTGTATATTTTCAAGCATAAATAACATAATCGAAAAAGATATACCAAACATTTCTACTTAAATTCAAATTAATTTCTTCTAATACTACAAAATTTGTTTGAACTTTTTTATATCGATTTCGTGAATTTTTCAGCAAAACTCGAGAAAATAGTGAACGAATTGTGTCGGTGAAACGAATTAAAATTACCGGAGAACAAAACAGTGATTATTTGTTCAAATAACCTACATAACCTGAAAATTTTAATCATCTCTGAATCATCATCAAATCGTATTTTCGAGAAGAAGAAACGTAAACAGGAAATTTTGTTGATACAGTTATCTCTATTGAGAAACTCTGTACCTTTGAGTTCTTCAAACTGTTCATTAAATTGCTGGATTTGTTTTTAGCAGTGGGAACGCCAGGAGTCCGCTAACGAGGCACAGTAATTGGCTCATCTGACCTACAACAGCATTAGAGAGGCTCCAATTACGTCTGTATATCGTTATGCAAATTTTCTAAGCTGCGACTCCGAAAGGCGAAACGCGTGCACCGGCACGCCGTCCGGATTTTAACCGTGCGTGGAAAGCTCGATTACTTCGTTCGAATAATAAGCATGTCTTTAATCGACCAGGATACGATACACGAAATCCCAATTGAGTTTGTTGGAAAGTTCGGTGCCGGGCTCGGCGTCGCCCCCCCCCCGCCGCGGAAATCCGATTCGCGCGTTTCGAATGGTTCGCGAAAAGTGGATACGCGTAAAGAGAAACAGATGCAAATTGGATTGCGCGACGCGAAATAAATGTCGCGGATGCTGCGGCATGCATTCGGCGCCGCGGTATTTAATGCGGCTGAAATTTAGTATGCGACTCTGTCGCGTTGCATTTCTGTTGTAAATCGTCTGCGACCGCTGGAAATATTGTCGCGGAATCATTCGATGGATAAATGCTTGCACGTACGAGATTGAAATGCGATAACTACGCGAGTCATGGGTTCGAGCACAGATTTCGATGGTATTTTCAGCCGTCCGTGTTACCGGGATCTACGACAAGTATTCTCTAAATTTTCATCAGCTTTTAACCTTATTCATTATTCCAATCTTTTTCATCATTTCAATCGATTGATAGATTTGCCCAATATTTTAAAGTTTAATGACTTTAGTAAATTGGTTAGTTTTTAAAATATTATTCCGATTTACCAAGAATGTTTTTAACCATTTGCAGTGCAGTAAATGAGTCAGTCACGAGTTGAAACAAAATTCGATTCTTCCATTATCAGTATCTAGGAATTAAAGTAAATAAAGTCAGAAGAAAAAAAATTATCTCGTTTTATAGAGAAATGATTCGAAGGAAAGATACCAAGAAAAATATCAGTTTCATAGACATTTTCAGCTTATTAACCGTGAGACATCTGTTAATAATATTTTTTCATATTAAAAAAGAAACAGAGGTATTCCAGTGCTAGTTTTGTACTGTATGGAGTACTGTCTTTAGAAAAGTATGTCGAGAGTTTCACCCAACTTGATAACGAACATAATACCCACGCAATAAAAATACAAACGTTATACTTGTTATTCGTTTAGTACAGCCTGCTTAAAAAGACAAAGAAAGTAGTAATGTCTACTACATTATGTATACTTGCTATTAAATACCATGCTCTTTCATATACTTGACTGGGCAAATTATTTCACTAACGCACGTGTATTTCTATCAATAACCAAGTCTGGTAATTCGGCTGGTAATCCGAACTGCTGCTCCACTAAACCGCCAAGTAATGCCTAACAATGACAATGCTCCACTCCGCTTTTGTGTACTTTCAGTAAATCCCGCCGCGATACCATTCGAACCGGGAATTAATAGCACAATCTGACACATGTGGGGTCTGAGCAAAGTCTTATGGACCTCGACTTCCGAGGTTTTGTGTATCGAACAGGTTTAATCGAGTATCAGGGATTTCAAGGATTTCGCAAGTTCGGGACTCCATAGAAGCTTCGAAGACCTCGGGACCATCCTGGACAGGGAATACTAGGATATCCAGAATATCCTGAAATCCCTAAGATGCTCTACTACTTCGCGCATGCGAGGTAACTCTTGAAAGTTCGCTAGAAAAAATCTGGGCACTCTAGGATCGTCATAAATAGCAGCCAGGTCGATGGTATAGAATCTACATATTCTATGCTATAGGCTATAGATTATGCAGTTCTGTGTTGGTCCGAACGAACAGTTGCGGTTGTCGGCTCCTTCTGTGTCCCCAATGAACTACGCATATCGAATAACAATACCTTACCTGAATCGTATCGGATGAATGCACGGGGCTGAGAGTAAATAATATCGGATGACTCTGTAATTATATCTGTATGAAGATTCGGTGTACCATGCCCCGAACAGTCTGAATAGTACCCGGTAACTCTGATCTTAGTTAGTCGCGATCAGTTTCTGGACCGCGATTATTTCTTTCCTTGAAGCTGTTACTTACTTTATCATTTTTTAAGTATATCGGTTCTTGATAATTCTTATAACCTAGTGGTCAAATATAGTACTTCCTTATTTGAAGGTTTACTTTTTTTATATTCTGACACAAAAATAGATTAATATCTAAGCATTTCATTCGACTTCTCTGCTAGATGATAATATATTTGAATAATATAATGATTATGTGATAAAACGTTTGGATAGCCGAATATTGCAAAAATAAATAGTCTGATAAGACAGTACGAGATATATAAATTATTAAAGAGGTAAAAATCTTTTTGGAACCTTTGTGCTCACTATTTTTATTTTCTATATATATCGTCAGTATGCTAATAAAAACCAGTAATTATTATCGTTCAAGTATGGATATCCAATGGATATTTACTTATTTTTGTAATATACTGACACAAAAATAGTTTATGATGGAAGAATTTCATTCGAGTTCTCTGCTGTATGGTAATATATTTAAATAATACAATGATTAGATGATGAAACGTTTGGATAGCAGAATATTGCAAAAATAAGTGGTCTGATAAGACAATACAAGATGTATAAATTATAAAAGAGTAAAAAATCTATTTGGTATCTATGTGCACACCATTTCTATTTCCTATAAATATCGTCAGTATGTCAATAAAACCAGTAATTATTATCGTTCAAGCTTGACTATACTGACGATATTTATATAATAGAAAATTAAAATGGTGTGCACAGAGATACCAAATATATATTTTACTCTTTTATAATTTATACATCTTGTATTGTCTTATCAGACCATTTATTATTCCAATATTCTGCTATCGAAAAGTTTTATCATCTAATCATTGTATTATTTAAATATATTATCATCCATCAGAGAACTCAATATGAAATTCTTAGATAATAAACAATTTTTATATCAGAATATTACAAAAGTAAACCTTTTGGTCCTAAATGGACCTCTTGTCGATTTTTAGCCGAAGGAAGATATGTCGTTATGGCATTTCCCTGGCCGGAAGTCACGGCGTGAACACCAGAACGCAAAAATATTTGGCCTTTCGTTCGACCAAACGTGTCGATGAACTTTCATAGTCAGAGATACGGTATAAATCGAATGACTGTACGCGAGCAAAAAAGAAGATCGAAAGTGTACAGACACATTTTTCCTCGTACAGATCCGATTGTGAAAGAGTCGAGCACGAAAATTTATTGAGATCGTTATTTGTACCGTGTCTGACAGTCACTGGATATTTCTACTTCCAGGGAGCATCGATCCTAGTACGTACATATTTCGTTTCACTGTTTGCTAACAGCTGAAATGAAATTTATGTGAAGAACAAAGAATGCAAGCAGTCAATAAGAGTTTACAAATTATAATTGAGCCGTTTATTTTGAAAGTGGCATAAGTCACTTTTTTTTTAATGAAAAGATACCGTTCAATTGTAATTAGTGTTGCCATTAACTCGATTTTTTTGAAAAAGTAACTTATGCCACTTTCAAAATAAACGGCTCAATTGTAGCTGGAGCAATTATTTGTTCGTATCGAATAAAAAAAGATCAACGACAGCGACAGTTCCGTCCAATACTTACAAATATCTTTCTTAATATCTTACCAGTTCCATAAACTGGTCTATTTGAAGCTTCAATATGTTTCTAGGTTGACCTCGAGACATTGGACATTTCAGAAATCGCTTGGACCGATGAATTTTGTATTTTTATCAATTTTAAAAATTTTTTAAATTTCGAACTTCTTTTTCGTCTACCTCCGATGGCAGTCCTGAACGCGGATGATCCATAAGCACCTTTATAAAAGCAATGAAACCATTTTCTGTGCGAACGGAATGATCAAAGATCTACCTAAACGGCGCGAGCACAGTTTGTGCAACGACAATTGCTTTATTTCCACCGCGAAACTCGTTCGCCGGAAGGTATCGGGAGCTTGTACACGTGTCACTCAACATTTTCCACAGTGCAAAAGATAAAATGCTTATCGTTCCCTTCCCTTTCCACCCCGAATGCCGCTTTTAGACTTCACTCGATCATCTCGACCTAGTTACCTTAGCGACTAACACTCTGCGCTCGTTAAACACATTGTGAGTAGCGGGGAACGCGTTCTGCCGAGCATCCGGTACAAGAAAAATGTGTCGAAAACGTTGAATAAATCTCACCGGGGATACTCAGCGTCCAACGGATCCACTGCAATTTCCTCGAGCAACGTAAGAATCGTATTATTGCCCGACTGCGAGACCGACGTCCGTGATTAAAATTTTATTGCTTCCGTCGTAGACGTAGCTCCGCGACGGTGAGCTTGGAGTCGCGGCAGGCACGCGTAATTAACGGGTAAACTATACAGGATGGACGACCGTCGAGGACGATACGCACAAAGGTGTCCCACGATGCCATTCTTAATTACTGTTCCTGATTGATTCGTCGGTTGCGGTGCCGTTAGGACTTCAGTCAAAGCGAAACGTCTGGCTCTAATTGCGTTCGAGCCGTTTACGGCGATTGCGTATACGCGCGGAATTTGTCCCAGCAAAACTCGGGACCGCGCGTACGCCACGGAATTCCATTATCTCGAGAAAGTTTGGCTCGCCTCTGTCGTCTTCTTCGACCAGGTTTATGTCGCGAACATGACGAAAACGCTGTTTCCGAGATTCAGACGATTCTCACATTCCGCGATCATTCCGCATCCTTCGCGGATGATACCGAAATACCAGTCGCGCATTCCGGCCCCGAAAGTACCAGTAAACACACTCGGTATCGCGTGGGGAAATAGAGGAATGGCTCAGGGATAAAAAAGAAATAATAGCTAACTTCGGTGAATGTAACCGCGTCACGTTCACAGTTTCCAGACGGTATCCGCCGAATGTTAGGGAAGTGGAGCCGGTTACTGTGGGGTGACCGATTGCTGTGCCTTTGGTTCGTTGACAGGGATAATTCATTTTATATTTATCGATTTAGACGCGTTACATTTTTTCTATTGGAAATTGAACAAAATAAGAAAAATACGAATATTTAATATGACATATTCGGTAAATAGAAAATTAATTATCATACACTAATTGACAGGTATATTTAATTCCGTATTTATCCAATAAGATGCGTTACATTTTTGTTATTGGAAATTGAACAAAATAAAAGAATGCGAGAATTTAATATGATTTATTCGACAAATACAAACATAATTATCACGCAGTAGTTAACTCCTTAGTGGACACGGTAGTTCGCTCGAAAACTCTTTTGTGTATTTTGCCAAACATCTTGTGTTCCTTCTATATTTCAATAATGATCAAATTTGTACTAATGCAAAAGACACAAACGAATAATTGAAATGTATCAAAAAGTGAGATATAGGTAAAAAAAACCGTTCAATTTGTCGAAAACTTCGAACATCACTTTGATGGACACAGTACCTCGCTCAAAAACTGTCTTGCATATTTTATTAAATATTTCGCGTTCTCTCTATACTTGAATCGATATATGTACATATACAAAAGACATCGATGTACAATCGAAATGTTCAAGACGAGCAACACAGATAAAAAGTACTGCGGATTTTTGGGAACATCGGTCGTCGCTGTAATAGGCTCAGTGAATGACGTACTTACCCTAAAAAACAAAAACGTAAAAACGGGGGGAGACGAATGTATCGGCAGAGGAAAAAAGTCATCCGTATGTCTCTTTCCGTAAAGCCCCAAAACAGCCGTTTCGTTACCAACAGTAATCCTAGTCGTCGAAGACCCTGCACGTTCCATGTTCCCGGAGCGGAACAGCCGAGCTGCGCGCTGCGTGTACGAGAATGGATATCCGCGGCAGGTCGATAAACGGCGTGGAAACAAAAAGGAAACAGAGTAGAATCGGCGGGGAACCCGGAAGCCGCCTTGGTATAAGGGATGATAGCTTTGCGAGACGGCGTCAACAAACCGGAATATCGGTTCCGTTCGCTTTGGTTCTCGCTGGCGCGGCGAACGGCCATTTACATCGACACGATAATAAGCCGCGTTCGAAAGTACCGTCGAAACCTCTCGAGATTCTGGAAGGAACATTGTCGTGGAATTTACCGCGAAATCCCGCGTACACCGGAGTGAATGGAGGTAACCGCGCAGCCGGCAAAAAAAGACCGCGAGGTATAAAGAGGCCACGTTTCGCGGCCTGGCCCTGGGAAAAGTGGAAAGTGTAGTCGGGCAAACGAAGGCAGAGGAACGGGGGGGAGGGGTGGGTGGGAAGACGGCGATTAAACGAGGCACTTTTTTGCATTACGCTTGACGCGATGGGACGAGCGAATTAAATGAGACCGGCGCGGCGTTCACGCATCGTTTTCCTTCAAATCTCGCGGAATCCGCCGCCGGTTTCAAATTAGTTCTTGATGTCGCACGACCAACGTGGATGCTCGCAAAGTCTCTTAATGAATGGTATAACGAGGGTGTGTCGCGAATTCTGCTCGGCGCGTCGAGCCCGCGAAATAGTTTGCCGCTGATGATGCACGGGGTGTCTCAGCCCGGATAAGCCATCGAGATGTCACCTTAAGCTTCCGACGATCACAGCCTAGACGATTTTCTAGTGGCTCCGCCAGCAACCGCTCTTAACGCTCTCTCACCTGGCCCCGCTTGCACTCGGAACCTCGAGTTGTGTTTTTTATCGGTTTTAACCGTAAAACTGCTGAGCACTTCGCGCGATCGACGGATGTATGGTTTTTTTGACAAGATTGCGTTTAGTCGCAGGTTGTACAAATTCCATTCAGATTCATATTTGCAATATTTACATCCTTGTTTGAGCATTAATTATTATTCAGATTTATCATATTTGTGATGTCTTTATTCATATTTACATGGTGATTTCTATTCACATTTATTCATATTTGTGATATTTATATTCACACTTACATATTAATTAATATTCATGTTTATTCATATTTGTGATATTTATGTTCATATTTACATATTAATTAATATTCACGTTTATTCATATTTGTGATATTTATATTCATATTTACATATTAAATCCGATTCGCATTTGTTCATATTTGTGATATTTATATACATATTTACTTATTTAATTCCTATTCACATTTATTCATATTTGCAATATGTGCTTCAAGCAAGAAGTTCATTCGAATTTCACGAAGAAATATTTTAGTAATTTCAATAATCGTCCCCCATTTTCCGAATTTAATTTCTGACAAAAAGTCAGTGTAATGAAAACATTGATTGAATGGAAAGAAATACATTTTACAACATTATCAGTGAAACAGTGAAACTATTTCATTTAAACAAGAATGAATAAATAATTGTTTCATTAGACGTCTCATTAACAACCACAACTATTCAATTCTCCAATGTGAAAGTTTTCCATGAAGTTGAAATTGTAACAAACATTTTTATTATTCTCACTCATCCAATTTTAACACGTTGTTGATTGCGGGTTGCAGATAGAATTTCAATTCCATTTTCGACGACACCCGGAACAAATGAAATAAAACGAACGAGTACGTGCGGTAAAAATAAATGTTCAGCAAACCTTGTCGCGTACAATATAATGACCGTTTCCTAATTTATTTAAATTAATTGCAAAACTTCACTCGTACACAGGTCTGTCTCAATGTATTCTTTCGCTTCTGACGGTTTTCGATTTCTCAAATGTCTTCTTAATTCCGTAAAATTCTTAGTTTCTTAATAAAAATTAAATTAGAATATTTCAGACACTCGTAAAGAGAAAGCTAAGTGCAGTCTTCCGACAAAAAGAATAACGAAGCAAAACGATTCGGATAAGTAGAGAAAGTCCAAGTGTATTGTTGTTGCCAAGTGGCCAGGATTTATGGCAGGGGCCATGTGCTACGGGTATCCCGACGGTATGGGTCTGTCTTTGGCCGTTCCGGGGCACGTGCGACCCCGTCATAACTTCTCCTGGTCCTTGATTACGGTCCAGTCAATTACGGTTGGGTCTCGCATTGTTTGGGCACGTAGGCCCATCAGCGCGGGATGTTTAGCAGGTGTTAGTTTGCCATTCTCCCTGCTAACTCCCGGCCCACCGCTTTGGGGCAATCTCAATGGATCTGTGATTGCAGTGATTGGACCGTAATTCCTTGCCGCCCACCCTAGGTCAAGAAGAGTAGGGAGGACCGAGGTAATATTAGGGATGACCCCGTTCCTCTAACGAGAGACATTCGTGAGACCACAAGGGACTCACTGGACACGAAACCACAAGGGACTCGGGAGATACACGAGAGTCAGGAGAGACCACAAGAGACTCTAGAGACATCGTGAGAGATACGCGAGACCATAAGGGACTCACGAGATACCTAAGAGACTTAGTAATCGGACGGCACACCACGTACAAAATTCTACAGAGCTCGAAGCTCACAAGGAGCACCAACGAGCATTTTAACATGTATTGTACTTAAATCTCGGGGAACTTGTTAGCAAAGGATCAAAACGTTCCGCTCATGCCTTTGATATTTTCGCGCGTTTACCCGCGGTTAATGCGGGAACATTCAAAATCAGGTTAAGATACACGATCTATTAAGAGCTGAAATTTAATATTTGCTTTACTTTCTTTTTTGTTTTTTTTTCTTTTTTTACTGAAAGTAACTTCACTGTGCCGCTAAAAAGAAGCGAATCGACGTCGAATTCGCAGTTCTGCTCGCCCCGAAATGTGTAACCGAACTTTCCGATGGAAAAAATTACACCGCCGTGGTTGTTTTCAGAGAAAATATCTTGGACGCGAATTTTCTTTTCTATTGTGAGCAAATTCTCGCCAGCCTCTAATCCGGGTTTTCATCGACTAGATATTTCGCTGGTAAAAATTAGGCAGCGATAAAAAGAAGTCTGCTTAATTAGTACATTTACTATCCAAGTAAATTCAAGGTGCATTATAATTACAGATTAACTGACTGCAGTTTTTCGTGCATTTATTATAAAAGTTAATAGCTACAATTTAAAATAGTACGACAATTAATGGGATTATAAAATATAAAATATAATTGAATATTTTAATGTACTTTAAATACGCCTTAATTTGTTGAAATTATTAAATATATATATATACATGAAAAGTCCATAAGCGGTTCTTATTACTTACAATAGATGCAACAAATTTTTATTTTGTATAAAGTAAGTTTCCTTTCTTTACGAATTTATTTATAGGTTCCTGTGTCTTTCTAAATTTCTAGTATGCTTGTGAAAAAATTTATTTACGTCCTTCAAATGACGTCGAAGATGACAGAACTTTCATATAACGTTCAATAGTTGCGTTTTCTTATTTCAATAAAATTGGATTTACAACACAAATGAGACACCCTGCAATACTTCACGATAGCAGCAAGAAGGACTGTAGCTTAATAAGCCCCATTAATAATACGGCGACAGGGAATGGTGCAATGCGTATTTGGATTCATTCGGAGTCCGAAAAAGCTGCTGAAGTAAATGGTGTAGGAATGAATAATTTCTTCGAGAAACATATGGCACGTCTTTCCATCTTCACGTCGGCGACTTGCGAATGCTAATTAAGCGGATAAGAGTTTTTCCTCCAACAACAGATTTATTGGAAACGTGAAAATAACTTCCCCAGTCATTCGTTACAGTGGATGTTCGGACACTTTTTAATACGGAGAAAATGTAATGACATTGAATCGTGAAGAGGCTCAATTTAGCAGACAATCGCCGAAACAATATTTACATAAATTAAAATTGGTTGAAATGGTAAAGAGAAATTTAAAACAGAAACCATACTTTTTAACTTTTTTATTTGAGTGATTAAATTATGTATAACATGTCATAAAAGGAATCCAATTGTTATTTCAATCTATTGTTCAACTCTATAAAGAAATAATTGTACCGTACGAAGAAATGATTGCGCATGAGGTACAGTAAATTCTCCCCAATTGTCCCTCAGCTTCGAAATGAAAATGGACAATTTAGGAAGATGAGATACGATTATTCGAGCCTCGTGGCTCGTTTTTATAGTAAACAATTGTAAAAACAAGCCACAAGATCATTTATTAATCGTGTTTAATAATCGTAATAATCGAAATTAATAATCGTAATAATTATCGTATTTAATAATCATATCTCCTCTCCCAAATTGCCCATTTTTGTGCACAATCTGAGCGTCAATTAGGTAGAATTTACTACAGTTTCGACTAATAAATGTACCATCCTATATTCCACGGTCGGCTGGAGGTGGAAATTTCCACGGTGGCCTGTATCCTCGGAGCGAGGGTGGTGCGAGAAGGGGCTGGGCGAAGGGGACGAAGAAGGAGGACGCGAAAAGCGATGGTCACCTCAGTCACCTCAAAGAAGAGGCGAGTCGTCACCCCCCACTCCCAACAGGAGAGGACCTCTTCTATTGGCGGGCGGCGGGCACTAAGTCTAGCAAGAGCTGGTTCACCCGCCGCCCGCCTACCCTCAGCTGCTCGGGGGCTCGAGGCGTGGGCGCACACGCAGCCCCCGAGCTAGTCGGTCCCGCTCACGACCTCGCCCGGCAGCCTCCTTCTGCAGCATTACCTATTCGCAGAAGGAGATTGCTGCCGCCCATTTTCTAGGGCTCTCCAGCATGGCCCCAACTAAGCTGGAGAGAGCGAGGTTGTGGCTGACTTCCCGTTTTAGGACTCGGCGCAGCGCTGAAAAGGTGGGGCATTCCTAGAGCGTATGCTGCGCCGAGTCCTCCTCCGCACCACAGCGGTGGCACACCGTCGTCGCTTCCCGACCGATGCGACACAAATAAACACCGAAGCTGCCATGCCCGGTGAATACCTGCGTCGCCCGGTAGGTGAGCCTGCCATTACGCCTCTCCCGCCACGAGGTAAAGTGTGGCAGGAGAGCCCCGGCGACCCGCTCGCCGGCGTAAAGACTTACCCTTGCCAGAGCGACAGCTGGGAAGCTGTCCCAGGCGAGTTCCACTTCCTCGCCCGTGTTTCCATGACGTTGACTCGAGAGGTTCCTCGCTGCCGTCAGTGTGTTCATCCCCATCCCATCACCGACGAAGAGAACGTCGCCCCGCGCCACGCCGCACGGCGGCGTCGTCCCGCTGTCGCTCGAACTCGCCGCCGACACGCGAATACGTGCCTCGATCGCGTGTGTCGCAACCTCATACCAGACCTCCCGCTCTGCGAACAGACATTTTTCTCCATTCAGGGAATGTTGTGTATCGTAATCCCCTCTCCCCTCACGAGCCTCGAACCCATCTTAATTGAATCTATAGTCCGGGCGCGCTCGACCGAGCTATGAACCTACGTGGAAAAGGATCACTAGTCGGAAACGGCTTCTTATCTTAGCTTGTAATGATGTTGTTAACGGAGAAAATTTACTTTGGCGCGTTTCTCGATTTTCATTACCTGTAGAACTCCGTTTTTGCGAGCTCGACGGCAGGCTATTGGAGCTGCGCAGGGTGGTGGGGCCAGTTACTGAGTGGTAGTAAATTACTTTGTGTTTTGTTTATATTCGAACGTAATTAACTTCTTTTTTTTATTAAGCTGTGAAACACCCTATGGGTTTATTAACAATATAATTTGTAATATATTATTACAAAATTAATATTACATGTACAATATATTGTACAATATTATTACATATTACTTTGGATATATGAAACTTGTCAAGTATTGTATCTAACGCTCAAGGATCATAATTAACTTCATGTTTGTCGAATAAGGTATAACACATTTTTATATTTAAATTGAAATTGATTGTTTATTTGTTAAAATAAAACATGCAAAAGACAAAAGTTCTTAAAATACGGAAATTGTTTGAATTTTTGGTACTGAATTAGCGAGATCTCCTGTCAAGCTTGCGAAAAAGCTTAACAAAATGGCGAACGAATGAAGATCAATGTTCGGTAAAATAAATCGTTGCAGTCCCTTTGAAAGGTGTAAGTTATTGTAATTGTACTGTATATGTTTGATTTTCTTCATATTGTGTTTAAATACTTCTATGAAATACAAATATGATATAAATATCGAAGTATATATCCTTCTTTAAACAGTTAGCTGTCTTCGACGAGTATACTCGTCATGAAGAAGTGGCCATAATCTGTTATGACGAGTATACTCGTCACGAAGAAATAGCAAAAATTTATGTCACGACGAGTATACTCGTCACGAAGAAATAGCAAAAATTTATGTCACGACGAGTATTCTCGTCACGAAGAAATAGCAAAAATTTATGTCACGACGAGTATACACGTTACGAAGAACTAGCAAGAATTTATGTTACGACGAGTATACTCGTCACGAAGAAATAGCAAGAATTTATGTCACAATGAGTACGTTTGTCATGAAGAAATCACAAAAATTTATGTTACGACGAGTATACTCGTCATAAAGAAAGAACAAGAATTTAGGTTACGAGTATACTCGTCACAAACAAGTAACCGATTAACAGTGCTGTTAGATTGCTTTCAACGTACCAAAAATCGCAAAAATGAAAACGAACGACTAGTTAACTCTTGTTTGTTGCTCTCAAGATAGTGAATGTTTATACCGCATGTTCATATTCCGCCGATCGCTCTCGCCACACACGCATAAAATCCGCAGCCCGCTCGTTACACTGTCAGCCATATTGAATCTTCGTCTATTCCGCCGATTCCCTCGACGCTAATGTATTAAACGTTTAAATATTTTAATGCGGCAAGTGGACATTCTCGATAACGGAAACCGAACTGTAACAAGGTGTTATTAGACGCCGAGGGGGATTCGCGAGCGCTGAAAACGTGGAACGACGATGATGCTAATCTTTAAGTACCGTGCTTCTTCCCGGGCCAGCTCGGCTACGTTGGAATTGTCATGTTGCAGGCTGAAATCGCGCTCCCCTGTCTGCGACAGAAGCGTCTCTCGTTTGGATGCTGCCGAAGGGGCCGGATATATTAATTGAATCTGTTAGTAAAACGGACCGAATCCAACTGTTTCCGGGGAAGTCGTTTGCCGCTGTTACCCGCGGAAAAAAGATCGCCTCGCCAGCGTTAACCGAGTCAAAAAAGAAACGGAACGACGGAGATTAGAGTCTTCTAAGGGTCGCGTAAAAGTCGTGGAATTTCGCCGAGTTATCCCGACTCGAAGGGATAATAACCAACGGAAATCGTCGACTTTTAAAGCGTCCGATAAAATGGGAAAATAGAATGAATCGAACGGACGAAATTCTTATCAATTATCTCAACATTAAATTAATTTCTCCGGCTGTGTTTCACTCGATTATTATGTCTGCCCGCTTCGCCGGACACAGATGCAACTAATTTTACATAATTAAATTGTACTTAACATTACTCGTGTGATACGAATTCATTTGATAATTAACCAACCGGCACGGAAATAATCAACGATCTAATTGTACGAAATTCTTTTCTTTTCTGTTTTGCAATTATGTGGAGCGTATTGGTTAAACTCACTAATTATTTTAATTGTGCACACTCGTTACACGACTACGATAAATTGACTGAAAATTTTATGAAAAATTGAAATTGTCAGCATTAATTGCAAGATTCTGGAGCTACGTAGAGATTTCATTCTTTTTCGAATTATTTTATTCTGTTGAAAATAAAATAACGGTATTTTTGTATCGTTTAATTTATTTTTCTTCTTCGTTTTCCGTTTGACCTACTCATTTTTGTCACAAATGCATAAAATCCGCGCTCTAATGATAAGAGCACACGTTCCACCCGGCGTAAAATAACTTTTGTTCGTCGTCGCTGTATCCTTCGTTTTATCAGTTTATAAAAGTAACAATGAGACATTTGTTCTGATTTTTAACAAATATTATTGCAACGTTTGCCGCAAGTAACATATAAATTGAATAAATAACTCGTAAATGTATCTCTATACGATATAAATAATCGTAAATTAAAGAATTAGAGACCCATTATTTTGACAGGTTCCGTAAATCTAATGTTAACCCTTTGCACTCGAAACTATTTAAACTGTAAATATAATCATTTTTCTCACTTATAGTATTTTTTATTTTATATGATAAAATGCATTTTATGCATATGAAATTGATTCTTGGAACTCACACAACAGTTATTGTTATTATATAATTATTATATAATTATTATATAATTATTATATATTATATAATTTTTTAAATCTAAACTTTATTAATATAAACATTATCTTAAAACGTGATGTAACAAATTTTAGTGGTGCCTCTGAGTCACTCGAGTGCTAAGGGTTAATCAAATAAATTTACTAGCAGCGTCAATTTTGTCACGAAGTATTATTTCCGTTCCGTTGCCTACGTGACGGAAGAGAGACCATTCTGGCCGAACATGATAATGTGATTATCAGACAGTGGCTTCTTATACTATCGCAGCGTGTTTAGGGCAACCTGTTATGCAACTAGACGGAACAGTTGACGCAGAAAGTTGGCCAGATTTGTGCCGGCGGAGATTTTGTTCGATGGCAGTGTCGCAGAAAATGTATTATGGTGGACGACTGTTTCCTGGAAACTGCGCCACTCCAGGATCTCGTCTCTACGGTTTGCTTAGAAACACATTGAAGGCTAGTAGCCACTAATGGATGAGTTTAAACTGCGCCATACCTACCAAACTACCATATCCTGTCGCGATGTTGGCCAACCCCGTATCTCCATGAAAGAAAGATCCGATACACATCGTGCTACAGAGTTACAATCTGTGCACCCCTTCGGAGACATGTTTCTACTCCGGAACTGCCTTAAGGAAAGAACCCGCCGTGTAAATGGCACTACAGTACTATCTACGGAGTGTTCGCGTGTCTACAGAGTGGCCCGAAAGTAACGATAATATTTTCTACTAAATCTTGATGTTATATCGAAGTTATATATATATATATATATATATTACTATCGAGCCCAGAATCTTGAATCACTCAGGGTGTCCCGAAAATGTCTCGTAATCCGGATATTGGAGGTTCCTGAGGTCATTTGAAGCAACTTTTTCCTTTGCGAAAATTTTCTCCGAAGCTTCGTTTACGAGTTATTAACGAAAACAAAGATCAATGTTCGAAAGTTTAACGTTGTCAATAAATATAACGGGATAAATCGAAATTTTCTTCTTTATTAACATGTGTGCCATCAACATTATAAATCGATAACGATTCCGTATTTTCTGCAAAGGGAATTAAATTAATTTTACGAAGGCAGTTAATTACAGTCACATAAAACCTACCGTTAATAATCAGAAAATTTGCGATTCTACTTTGTTCCATATTTTCCATATTTCGTGCAACGGACGTGGCGCATTTAATAAAATTGTGTATCCCATGCTTCTACTAACTTTGTTTTTTTTTCAAAACGACGAATCGACGAGAGAAACTGCAGATATGTAAATTACTCTCTTCGTGCACAAAGGAGAGAGGGAATACGTGTATTTTTATTTTTACTAGGAAACATTTCAATCACGCAACACGGTGCACGGAGAAGTTATGAAACAATACTGAAGTTATTCTTTTATTGTGCTCAGCATTGCAGAATATATTGCAATGCCCGAAACGCGTGTATAAACTTTTATTCAGGAATATGCATCACTTTTGATCCGCATGAGACAACAACTTTTATCAAGATCAGTGAAACGAAATGAATACTCTTTTGATAATCACTTCGGAATCAATGCAAAACTGTATGAAAAGTTTGTACTGTTGCACTGAACAACAAGGTTCAAATGGATATTTTATAAGGAATATAGACAAAAGGCATTATTAAAAAATATTGGATATAAAATATAAAGTGCAATACTTTGACCATTATTTCTGCAGAGTGTAAATGGTACGGTATAAATTACTTCAAGTATTATTTATTTTGTATTATATATATATATATATATATATATATATATATATATATATATATATATATTATTTATTATGTATTATATATATATAATACATAATAAATAATACTTGAAATAATTAAAATGTATACTATAATATATAATAAAATATTATATATATTACAATATTATAATATTATACTATATAATATATATCATAAAATATGCACTATAATATATATTCCATATAGTATAAACAGAATTAGTAATAAATGATAAATAAACGAAATTGATAACAACTGATCGCCGATACTTATGCAGCATAATTTATTATTCCATTTTTACATAGCAGTGAATCGTGTAAAAAGAAACAATCGCTGCTGTATATTGTAACATAATTGCATTGGAACCTCACTAGTTGCAGTTTCGATACCGGCATGTGACTTGCCTCGGTTGAATGTGATCAAAATACGTCGGTGGCTGTTGTGTAATTACGGGAAACACGTAGCACAAGGTACTACGTTGTCTAATATAGTAGCATCGATGGTATATAGTGGAGATGAGTGATTCCGTATAGTTGATTGATCGCCTCGATAATTCCAGGAACTTGGTCACTTGCAGCTTTCATGTGCTTTCGTGCAAATATCGGGGCTCTACCGCGCAACAGATGAAATTCCATCGAAACAGGAATGCCAATAATATTCAATTTATAGAATGATTCGTTTACTTTCCAGACGACAGGAAAATAAACGAATTTTTATTTGCTGTAGCTCGTACATTATTGTTAGACTGCGGATCTTCACGCGAAATAAAAATTGTTCGTATCAATTGCAAGAGAGTCGAAATCGAATGATTATATTTTTTCTAAACTAAACCTACCAAGACGGTCAGGATGACCGGTTTTAGATTTTATATTTTAAAATTGCTGAAATTATAGAGACTTTTTCATAAGAAATAATTAAATGAATTTCACAGTCCGAGTATTCGTTGTAATAAAAATTATGGGAAGTCTAAATAGATTCGGTTTTATCGTTCTTACAGGGCAACAGAAATTCGTCGCTTTTAGTGCTCGGTAGATTTAGTGTTAAAAAATCTAATAAGCTAAAACTATAATACATTGACATTCATAAATACTTTTAATTTGTCTGCTGATTTAAATTCGTTGCTAGGCTAGTAATTGCTCAGTTTTCACATACAGATGTGCCAAGGAAAATGGCTGTTTCAAAATGACCGTATAAAATTCTCGAGATTTTAACAAAACAAATCATTCGAAATCCTGAATAAACAGCGACAACATGGAATGCCTCAGGACCTTTCCTTCGCGTGATTGGACTGCAGCAGCTCGCAAATAGTAGATTTCATTTCCGAACTCCCTGCAGTAGTATCACAGCTGATTCTGCGCAATTTGGATCCTGAACCTCTTCTCGGCGCAGCTCAAGTATCGCAGGAATAGTTGAATGTCTGTAGGTCAGATCCGAACCTGGGACGAACTGCAATGCGTTACAAAGAACGCGCGGAGAGGAAAATGAAAGAACGTTTCCTTGGTGAAGGTATTGAGGAGCTGAGAGTGACGGTTCGAAGGAATCTACCTAATCCCGCGGTAGTGCAAAGAATTGCGGCTCACGCTTGGATCAAAGCCGAGGTGGTATTTCGACGAATTCCGCGAGGTTTTTCAAACCATGCTGACAATAGGAATGGGGTGAAGACTGTTGCAATAAGACGCGGCAGATATATTAGAATGGCGTACAATAGAATATCCTATTTTGACAAGCTTGCGGTAGCAAGCTTATTATTTAGTTCCAAAAAGTAGACTGCGAATCTTTATGGATACATTCGTGAATTTTTGTACAAAAATGGTAAAAGAAAGGCGAAATTTCTTACGTCAACTATAAAATGCTTTCTGGTCAACGTGCGACAATATGACAAAGATATTATGAATTAATCTTTGAATTGCTACAGAAAGATAATGAATCAATTTTTGTTATGCACGTTTATGTGAATTTTAATGGGTAAAAATCAGTTCAATTGTAGTAAAAACACAGATTTTGCTGTTCCGTAACGTGGAGCAAAGAGAACTTTTCACCAGTTTTATTTTGATTTGCTCGAGACAACTTTTTCTATCATCTCCAATTTATTGTCTAAAAGGAAGAATATTTCAAGCTTATTGTAGCATATTGTACAAAATCAGGACACGCGTTCAAAAATACCAATTTTACCCTTTATAAAATAATGTTACTGAAAATTTTAATTTGTCGAGCTTGCAGCGAACAAGTATTCGTATTATTTTTAATATTTCTGTTACAGAAGTTTTGCATAAAATGCAAAAGCTTCATACGCCACGATGCATTTATTTTACATTGACGATCTTTCTAACTAAAATCGGCTTTTCAAGCTTGACGAAATAATTCCGTGTCAGTTCTATATATCCCCACATGTTTGACATGGAACTGTCGAAATCATTTCTACAATTATACGCCCGGAAATAATAAGGAATTTGTATAGCTACGTATCACGGTCCCAGCTCGCATGCACTCGTGATATTGAGAGCTTCGAAGCCACAATCGTAGAACACAACTTACGGAGCTGAGTTTCACCTTCGGTCAAGTTCTATGTGGTCGGGGCGCAGTGGAAACTGCTGAGCTCCGCGCAGGTGCGAAAAGTTGCGCTACATATGAGGTACGAAGCCAAGGCAGTGCTTCCGACAATTCCTCGAAATCTGCCAAAACGGATTTAGGATATCATAAGCTCCTTAGTAGTAATACGTAGAAAATGCATCAGAATGTTGTACCACTCTTCGGAGAAAATATTTCAGCAGAATGCTTAAACGCGATTGTTGAAGTAAATTATTACAGTCTTCGTTGAAAACGAAGATTATTTTTAATTTTAACATAGAAATAATTACTGTCACTGTGAAAGTTTCTAACGTTGATCGACGCGAATAAAAAATGAATGGAAAAATGATTCAAGAATAAAGCAAACGGTACAAAATATTCGATGCTCTTTTGTTTATACGTCAGAAACTATATCACATAATTTCTTTATTCCGTATCTTATAAAAATATATATAATTTCATATTAATATTGTCTTTATATATATAGTTATTAAACAGTATATTATTATAATAATTATAATAATATTGTATATATGTACAAACAAAGTTAGTATAAAATTTAATATATATCTTTATAATTATTATAATAATATACTGTAATATAATATATTATACTTATATATATATAATAATATACTATATTATAATAATATAATAAGCTATTAAACACTGTATAATTATAGTAATTATAAAGCCAGACGTCCGTTCTATCGAATAGAATACTTTTTACCAATAGTAACAGTAACCCTACAAAAATTGCATTCTCATTTCACAGTATGCCTGAATGCAAGTTTCTCCTAAATTAAGTACAATTCGATAGAATTATGTGGAAAGTGTATGTCCAGTCCACCACGCGAAGCGTGAAGCGTGACCAGGGATATATATGTACCTATATATACGCCTTGTATCTGCATCAGCAACATGGAGTACTTCAGGAAATTCCTTAATGTGATCGGATGGCTCGACCCTACCAAGGTGGATTTTATTTCCGAACTTCCGCCGGAGGTGTCGTAGTTGATCGTACGCACGTTGGATCCTCGATCTCTGCTTTGCGCTGCTCGAGTGTCAGGTAAGTGGTTGAATGTCTGTAAGGATGATCCTATACTCAGACGAACCGCGAGACACTACAAGCAGCGCATAGTGCAGAGAAAGAGAGAACGTTTTGCTGCGGCTGCTGTTAAAGAACCGAGGGCGACGGTACATAGAGCAGTTCCATTTCCTACTCAGGTGAGAATGGTCGCACCTCATGTACAAGCTCGGCCAGCTTTGACAAATTCGACGTGTGCTCGAATGCGTGGCAGGTCTATTATATTGTAGTGTTTTTTGTATTAATAAATTGTTTAACCTGACATTTGCTCCTTTCAGCAAATAAATATTATTATTATTATTTAGTTAAGTAAGTGTATATAACTTTTAATTTTTTGGTGTATCTTGACCAGTTTCTTTAATAGTAGCAATATTTTTTTAGGTTTATCATAGGACTATTAATAATAAATTGTATCTTATATAGTTGTATTTTGACCAGCTGCTTCTATAGTAACAATTTTTTTTTCTAATTTGTTCTAATATGACGTAACTAAGAATAACTTGGCATCATATTTGACGATCTCTGCAGCCAATGCGAGTAAAGAACAACTATAGCAGATCTCTACACCGACAAAATGAAAGTTCACTTATCCGCATTTCATACGTACATACAGAGTGTCCATGAAAAATGGTGTACAAGTGGACTCCAGCCCAGAAAAGCACAGAGACGTCTTTAAGACGTCTTAAAGACGTCTGGTGTAGAACATTCGCGACAATGAGAACAATCAGAACTTTCGGAAGAGTTCTCCAAACATTAACGGCAGTCACTGTATCGCCATTAACGTTCGTACAACTTTTAAAACACAATAACTTTTTTAGAACTGGACCAATCGACTCGAATTTTATTTAAATGATTTTGCTATTGCTTGGAATGACAAAAGAAAAAATAAAAAAGCTCATGTTCGAACATTAAAACTCGATTTACTCGGAAACTACGTGCCGTGCAGCTGTAACGGCTACACGAGTCATATCCGCGCATTACGCCGACTCTTTGCGATTAATCCACCGAGAAACAGGGCAGCGCAATTTGTATCTTTCCGTATATCTCGTATTTTTACGGGGACGTGTAACCGGCATGCATTCCGGCGGACAGGCGATTTACGCTGTGTTTCGCGTTACACAATGTGTTTATACATGATGTACGATTTAGATGTGTCTCAGGAGAAAAAAAATGTAGGAGAACGCTTCTCGCACGCATACAATGTTTGCAGACTTTTATGCGAAATAAATATCTCTCAGAAAACACGTCTTACAACAAAGTATCTTCGTCGATAACTTTAGTTAGGTACAAATAACGCGCGAATCTTTTTAAACTATCCTATTATCGTTCTCAGTCGCAAAAATATCGTGAAACTATCGATCTGAATTCGAAACGGTCGTAAAACGTCTAACAAGTTCGCGCGAAATGATTATTAGGTCTACCGGAAAGTTGTAGAATATACTTTCCATCGTTACTTATGACTTCTTGCCAGCGCGATGGCAACTTGTAAATGTCAGTTTTGAAAAATGATTTATTTTTAGAGGCGAAGAACTCAAATAGTGCTTGGTTGACATCAGCTACATTTTTGAATTTTTTTCCTGTAAAAAGTTTTGCAAAGAGAGAAACAAGTGACAATCAGAGGGTGCTAGGTCTGGGGAGTATGGTAGATGTGACAGAATTTGCCTAGCTCTGCGATTTTCTAACGAGTCGCCAAAGCAGCATGTGGTCTGGCATTATCATCGGTAGCCATGTTTTCACGATCGCGTCTCGCTTAATAATGACATGAGACATCTTTGTTTCAGTTTATTTAGGAGAGTACATGTGTGTAAATGCAATGATAATGAGAGATAGTCATATATGTCTCAAATCAACATGTGCATATGGATTGAAACTTGAAGTGACACTATCGGACAGAACTTTCCGGAAGACCCAATAAAAAGAAACGTGGTCCGTTGCTACTGCAAACGAAGACGCTACATCGAGTATTCGAAGCCGATTATAAAAACGAGCGTACACGGCACGATCCATAGAATATTTTAGCCGACGGTTTGCCGTCCGAACGATTCTTTCGCCGTGTCGTTAACCCGAACACCGTGAATGGTTGATACTTGAACGACGAGAGCTACGGATTTATGGCGGTTCGGTAGTCGGTGACGCATGTGTGCACGGTCCGGCGCCGGAATTTATTTTACTAGGCAATTCTGATAAATATTTGCGTGGCCGCGACGGATTGATATCCACACGGAAAGCCGTTCTCGTGCCTGTTTCCTATTATCGATTGACCGCGCGCATAGCGCCGGCTGAATATTCACAAATATGCGCGGTCCGATGATTCCTCCGAGGGCAGAGACTCGCGCGGGATGTAAGCCTGCCATTGCGCCGGCCCGTATGCCGGCTATGTTTGTATAATCGAAAATTAATTACCATGAATTCGCATGCCCAGCTAGATTAGTGATCCGCATTTAAAATGCACCAGATGCTGCGATTCATGCGCGAAATCGTGATCCAACCTAGATAGTAAACACGATTGTGTAGTACGTGCCTCCATTTGCCGAGCTTACAGGGGCTTCACCATCCTTCACTTTTCGGCAACGCGATAGAGTCTGCGGGAGCAGTGATTAGTACCGTTATTAATGGTTGGTAAACCTTCGCGGGCCAGGATTTATCGGAATACTGGAAATATTTCTTCTCGGAGAAGCGATGAGAGTCGGCTCGACTGTTCATTGATAAGGCATAATTGTGACAAAATGTAAACTTCGTTGCAATATTTTGGACCTAATCAACCGGGGATTGTCATTTAATCTTCTCGCAGGTACAGCACAGATTCCGGCAAAATCTCTTACACTCGACACGCCATTATTGCAATTAATCGTTGATAGAGGGCCGTTTTACTGTTCTGCTCACACGGACAGAGATTTATAGTGCTTCAAAAAGGCACATTCAGTTTTTTCGTAATAACTTCACGTAAAGAAATGGCACGTTAAAGCAATCCGGGCTTCCCGAGGCACGGTGTATACGGGAATGACATACTTGCTTCGGGAACGTTAATGGGAAAATAATTCGACTCGCGCGAATATTTAATTGTCGCGAAATGATCGAATAACGACGATCGCTGGAATCAAATGAAAATTAAAGAATAATATCGCTTTCAAGAAATAAGTAGCTGCATTTTTCCATAGAACTGAATTTAATATTTTATAATATTTATGATTCAATTTAATAAAATATACAAATGTTTAACCACGAAATTGTTTCGTCATTATAAATACGTTGCAACAAGTACAACAACATTACGTTATATGCTCATTTACGGTATATGCTCTCAATATATTGTTTCGCTCTTTACGCATTTTGCAAAAATCATTGCTATTTTCGATTCGACGTGAAAGATAGAAAGAACCCCGGTGACATGTTTACGACGACGCGTGCAAAATATTTTGACCTGTCTCTCCATTTACATTTTGATGTAAATGCAACATTATATTTATCAATTTTGCAACGGTTCTGGCGGTCGACCGTAAAATATTTTTGTTCGTCGCAGCGATAATGCGTCGCCGCTTCTGTTCAACGATTAACTTTGTTAATTATCATCGCTTATCGTCTCTTGTAATTTTATTGTAACTCCAATGAGTAATTACTGTATTGCCAATCACGTTTGAATTCCGTTCTGAACGATGCGGGAACAAAATGAACCGGAATCCAGAAAATAACCGTTCCCACCTTTGTGGATTATAATTCTCTTTCGAATCGAAATTGCTCCGACTCAATAATTTTAAGCTGCGCTCCCCCTTCTGTTTATAAATTAATGCGTTAAATGAAACTAGCACGCGAAAGCTAATTTCCTTCGTTACAGTTCGTTTCACGCGGAAAGAACCGAACTGGAAGATAGAATGTTTAATCCGATATGGAATCGATATAGAGTCCCGATGTAATAATTGGCATCTACAGAAACCGTAATCGGAGCCAATATAAACGAGCTCATATTTCATCTTACAACTGGACCGCGGATCTTTATGCCTTTATGGCATGCGCACACTTTTCAAACGCGAGGGAACCTGTAAATTGTCTTAGTTACAATAGCATTTTCTCATTTTATTTCTACTTTATTTCTACTTTATTTCTGTCTATCACGTTTCTATTTCTATTCATATAATCACTCTGCTAATCTTTTCAACGCCGCGTTTAAATGAAGGAACTTTCTGCATACTGACATATGGGTCATTTGAAGCAACTTTTTCCTTAACGAAAATGCAATCTGCGACTTCGTTTACGAGTTATTAACGAAAAACGCTGGCCAATGAGAGATCGCGTACGGCTGACGCCCCACTCTCACGACCACTGCCGTTGCGCAAGGGCGGATCGGCGGTCACACTCGCTCTCCGATTGGTCAGTGTTTTTTGATAATAACTCATAAACCAAGCCGTGGATTGAATTTTCGCTAAGGAAGAAGTTGTTTCAAATGACGCGAACCCCTTATTTCCCGCTTGTACAATAATTTTGAGACAGAAGTCTCGAGTGATTTAACGTGCAGCACCTGCCCAAAGGCTTATCCACACGGCCCCCATGGACGCGGAATTGAGATACGCTCAATAAGCGCGCTCCCACATGCCAAGCCATGCAGGAGCTACCAGTTACTACGAGGACGCGGACTCTCGTCAGCAGACAACTGGTGGTGCCGAGCCCTTTCTATGCTCTACCGGCTCAGCAGGTCGGTTCCCGAGCTGAATACCGCAGCTCACCCGTCGAGGCCCCCAACAACTTCAGGGAGGGAAGGAAGGGAAGGAAGGAGGAGGGAAGGAAGAGGTAAGGAGAGGAAGGGAAGGAGCCTCTGGCCAGCTTTAGCCATTTACCACTGCCCCCTCGATGGACCTACCCACTGCCGGCCCGAGGTATCCCGAGCCAGATGGCCGGAACCTCGTGGGCACGCCGACACCCGAGGTACCAGTATTTAGAAGGCCGACTGGTAGGACCTGTCGTAGCTACGCTACTACCATGTTCGGAGACACCGCATCTCCAGCACTGGTCGGCTAGCGCTTCGGGATCGTGTAGTCGCTACTCTACAACGCCTAGCACTTAAGGAATCAGCAGAATAGGACCCGGCAAGCCGTATCCTACCCGCCTTTCTGCCTGTGTTCAGCGCCCTGCGCCAATAATTTTGAGACAGTTAGTGTCGTCGTTGTGAGTCTAAAGATGGGCTATGCCTGGGTCCTATGTGGACTATACTAGCCGCTCTCTCGACGCGTGCCGATGGTCTGGCTCTACCCTCGTTCGTTATCGTGACAGGGGAAGACAACGTGCTACTCCCGCTGCCACCTCGAGTCCAACCCAATCCAGGCACTCATGACGGAGTAGTGTTAAAGTCAATTTATCTCCGCAAGAGGGGCTTCAGCCTGGCCCGAGGGGACGAACCCCAAGGGGTCCGCCCAGCATGCCGTTCGAATGGCGGAGTGGATAAGTCCACGTCTGCCCGTTACTCAAGTCGGACACGGGACGACTCCAAAGCTAGCACCGCCTGATAGGAAGCGCAAGCTGGGTCCCGCGACTTGTGTGCACTAGCCCACCCTCTGTCCTTGCAATTAGAGCAGACCGGAGGTTCACTCTTCTTGCTACAGAGCGTGAAGGTATGCCCCTTTTGGGAGCAGTGACCGCACACATCCTCCTTGAATTTACAACGCTTCGAGGTATGCCCGATGCGTTGACAACGGTAGCACCGAAGCACCTAGACGAAATCCCGTACACGACAGGAGTTCCATCCAAGGTAAACTCGGCTACCCCTCTGCTTCAGCCGCTGAAGATTCTGCGGACTGACGGCAACGACCCAGTTGGCTGTCTCCGGGGTCTTGCCAGCCATGCGGCTGACCCGAATTCCCGAAGGCACATCCTTCTGGTTCGCATCGCAGAGATTTTGCCTCCAAATACTGGAGGCAATTTCCTCCTTACCCATCCGACGCGGGACGTCGTAAACTAAAACCTCGGGGTCCCGCTTGGTAGGTAAGGAGACGGACAGACCCGCGCTCCGGAGCTTCTTATTTCCAACGAAGGCTTGCAGGTCCTCCTTTCGGTCGGTCTCGACGACGATGCCACCGGAGTGGATGCGTCGGACCGACTTTACTCGGATCGCCTCCTTCGCTGGTTTAATGATGGACAGAACAGTAACCTTCGTAACTTCGCTGCTCTGTCCTTTTTCCTTCGGCGGGAAGATTTTCACCATATGCTGCGATTGTGGCCGTCTTCCCGCTTCCGGAGAAGCTCTTTTGCAGTCGACTTTGTTCACTTGGGCGTAAGTCGGCTGTGCGGCATTGCAGGCCGTCTTCGGGAGAGTTCCCTTGGACGGCCCAGGTCGCATCGCACTCATCACGGCAGGACGCGCTTTTAGGTCCGCCCTGACCGCGGTGAGTTGCCCTTCGACGAAGCTATTCCGTTGAATAAGCTCCTGAACCAACTCGTTGAGTGCCTCAACCTCGGCGAGTATCTTTGACCCGGACTCCTTGTTGACTTTCGACTCGGGTCGAAAGCAAAAGGTCCGTATTTCGGACACTCGCCTAAAGGCTTCGTCTCTTACGAGATCGAGAGGCCGTACCTTTTGCCCGGAGAACGTTCCCTTCGGTCTCCTGGCCCGGTTTACTGCGGCCTTGCCGGTGGGTGCGCCCGGCTTGGCTCGCTTCGACTTTTTGGTGACGGTTTGCCAACCGTCATCAGTAGGGTCCTCGACACGCTCGGGTGCCGACTGCACCTTCACGAGTGACGTGTCTCCGACTCGTTCGATTACTACCACGTTACCGGTGTCCGGCGTACCTTCTACCGTGGGCTCGGTTTTCACCGAGACCGCTCGCGTGGGAGTCACACATCTTTGCAAGATCACACGAGGATTGGCGATATTAATCACCTTCCCGGATCTTGTCTTTCTCACAGACGCGGGGGGACTGACAGCTGCATTTGCAGTTCCCGCGTCTGCGGCGACGACTTCACTCCGAGTAGGAGCTGGACCCGTCGTCTTTGGACGCTTAGTTTTTGTTTGTTTTTCATTTTTATTAAGACCCATAATATGTCTTGGTCTTTCATCCAGTGCGCTCCCCGGCCACCACCGACCCGCACAATTTGGAACCCGCCAAAGGCTGAGTTAGGGCTACGCACCGGATATAGTCTGCTGGCTGAGTCGGTTTCCTTACCCAGCCCGCGTCCTCGCCCAGCAGAACCCACTTGCACGAAGCGTGTGGTCGTTCCAAGCCGATTGACTGGACCAGGGCTGCTTTTCTCGTCCAGCCGCCCATCTAGCCGAAGCAGAGGCCAAAGGTACGTGTTGGGGACGTCTCACCCGCAGGAGAGGGCACCCTCAGATCCCAGGATCCTCTTTTCCGACGACAAGGGTCGCCACGCACGGCAACCACGTGGGAGACAGCAGTCGGAGAGGCTGCCTCTTCCTCTCCACCACACTTCGTTCAGTTCGCTGCGTATTGAAGAACACGAGCTATCCAGCGGTACCTTTTTCGTGGAGGCTCAAGTGTGGCTAGGGCACGTTTGCCCCTTGCGGCCTGGGTTGCCCAGGGGATTGATTGCATCCCATGTATTCCTGAGCCCAGCGGAATGTTGTCTAGTGGCGTGTTCAGCCGACGAAAAATGGCCTGAAAAACCGTTTAACGTGAACTGGGGAACTGATGCCACGAATGACAACAGTTCCCCAGTCGGAAGTCATACAGCACATACAGTGCTGTACAAAGAACACGCCACAGCCCGTATGCTAAATCAGGGCCTCGCCATTATGCGAAGTACTACATGTACGACGCACTGACGGTCTTTAATGCCTTCATCGCCGATACACCCATCGACTCGGCCGATCAACCCTCCTACGCGAGGGCTAGTTCGGGGGTTATCTCCCACCCTGGGTGGCCACAGACCGCCACCGCCATAATTTTGAGACAGTTAGTGTTGTCGTCTAAACTGTGGTCTCTGAGAGACGGGCCGTACCTAAGTCCTTGGTGGACCATACCGGCCGCTCTTGCGACTTATGCCTGGTGTTCGGGCTCTACCCTCGTTCACTATCGTATCAGGGGAACTCCCACTGCCACCTCGAGTCCAACCCAATCCAGGCACTCTTACGGAGTAGTGTTAAAGTCTTTTATCTCCGCAAGAGGGGCTTCAGCCTGGCCCGAGGGGACGAACCCCGAGGGGTTCGCCCAGCATGCCGTACATCGACGGAGTTGGACGAGTCCACGCTCCGTATGCAGTTTCGTTCTATGTTCGTTTCTTAGTCTTCCTCACGGATCGTGCGAATTTCTGGAACTCCTTAAACAGCTGCTCTGACACCAGGCTGGCTTTGTCGATTGGCCACTGAAATCCGTCTCGAATCGCCGCCTGGCGTAGGTGTTCCCTGTCCTCTACGTAACGCTGACAATCGTAGAGGACGTGGTTTGGAGTTTCCTCCTCCCCACATTCGCACAACTCGTCGTCGACCAGGGCGAACGTCTTGAACTTCGCACGGAAGTCTCCGTGTCCGCTCAAGAACTGCGCTACATCATGGTCGACTCTGATCCAGCTCGCTGAGAGTCGGTCTGATACCTCGCCGAAGTATTGGAAGGTTTCCCTACCCTTCGTCGAGGACGACCATCTCTGCTGCCACATCTCTAAAGTCGCCTCCCTCAGCCTTCTGCGAACTTGGGCTTCGGTGACGACTTCGTCTGCCAATTCGGCCTGACTTACTTGATAGGTTCCATGTTGGAACCCGAGTTTCTTCCTGGCTTTGTAAGCAGAACATGCCTCTGCGCCTTGGTGAGCACTTTACTCGTCCCAGAGGTAAGGCGGTCTGCCCAGCCCGCGGCAGCATACGTGACGATTGGGACAAACAAGCCGCGGTACAAAGTACGCATCGTCCGATATCCCAATCCCCAGTTCGACTTAGCAATCCTTGCTAGCGCATTAAACGTTCGCAAGGACTTAGCATTCAAATACTCGACGTGGGAATGGATACCCAGTCCAGAGTCAAAATGCACGCCAAGGTAACGCACAAAGTCCTTGACGGCAATATTCCGACCTCCTACTTTTATCACAGGTGGCCTCTCTCTGTCGAGAGAGCCTTTCAAGAATAACATCTCGGTCTTGGTCGCAGACAGCGACAATTTCTGCTGGTCGCACCAGCGAGAAATGGTGTCCACAACCAATTGGCCATTGCTTTCTAGACCCTTCCTGCTGTTCGCAAAGATCAAGACAAGAAGGTCGTCTGCATAGGCGATGGGCTCGCAAGCGAGCCCGGCGTTCGATAGGAGCTGTAGAACCTCGTCGAAGACTAAGTTCCAACAGCTCGGACCAAGAATTGATCCCTGTGGGCAGCCCTTAGTGACTTTCTTCCGCACTGCACCGCGATCAGACACCATAGTCACCACGCGGCCGTCGAAGTAGTCGACCACCAATCTAAATAGGTTTTTTGGGCAGCCTCGCTTCCTCAACGCGTTGAGTATGCTTGGCCACCAGACATTATCAAAGGCCGCAGCAATGTCGAAGAGCAGACCCACGACGTACTTTTCCTCTCGACCGGACGCAAGCTCCCTCATCTTTACCACGGCATCAGTCGTGGATCGATGCGGCCTGAATCCGTATTGCCGATCGGAGGCGTAGTCGGGGTGCAAAAACGAACTAGCTAATCGCGTAGCGATTAGCTTCTCCAAGACTTTGCCTACGACCGAAAGCAAGCATATAGGTCTGTAGGACTTTATCTCCGTTTCAGGTTTCTCGGGTCCTTTAAGGATGGAAATGATGGACCCGACTTTCCATTCCACGGGAAAGACTCCGTGTGCCAGGCATCCGTTGTAGAGTCGGAGGAGCTCGCGTGAGATCGTATTAAACGAACGTTTTAGAATCTCCGGCTCGATCCGATCTAGGCCTGGACACTTGCCGCTCTTCAGTCAGTTGACCGCCGATCTGAGCTCCGAGAGGGTGAAGGGACTGGCGTCCTCACTCTCCGGCTCGATGGCAGCTTCCCTCCTGACTCGCGCATGATCCGGGGAGTCATTCGCGGGGCTATCGTCCGGAATTAACCCCTCCAGCAGCGCGGAAGCGGTGGAGTCCCAGTCTGTGGTGTAACCCTGGGCAGTGTTAAGATTAATATTTGAGATGACCGCGCTGGCTGTCATCTTCTGCCTCGTGATCTTATAAATGAGGCCCCAGGGTTCCTTGTTTCCCTGCTCGGTCACGAATGCACGCCAGCTGTGCGACCGAGCAGCTTTGATGGCGGCTTTGTAGGCCTTTCTCTGTTTGAGATACTCGGTCCTCTTGGCCGCCCTCTGCTCCTCTGAACATGCTGCGTTCTGCGAGGCTCGTCTAAGTTTATAGACTCGCCTCTTCTGCCTCGTCAGGTCGGCCGTCCACCATGGGACGGATTTTGAATGCCACTGCTTGGTTGGCATCGAGGAGTCGCACGCTTGGACGATCATTCTTTCGATCTCCTGTGCTAGATGTTCGACTTCCCCCTTATTGTTCAATGGATTGGGGGATATACTCCTCTTACTTTCCTGCAGCGCCTTGTCGAACTCGGGCCATTTTGCGCTTCGGAGTCGGAGCCTTGGTAATAATCCGTTCCGGTTGGTGCTGCTGTTGCTACTAATTTCGGCAGCACCGTCCTCGGCGCAAAAACTCAAAGGAAACTCTATGACTCGGTGGTCGCTGGTCGTCAGGTCCTCGCGGACCTTCCAACCTCGCACTTTGTCGCAAATGTCAGGTGTCGATAGTGTGACGTCGATGTAAGACTGTCCACTAGGGCTGGAAAACGTCGGAGCGTTTCCAGCCTCGTTCAAGACAACCAAGCCATGGCTCACGATAAACTCTTCGAGTTTACGGCCTCTCACGTCCGTCTCCGCGCTGCCCCACTGGGCTGATTTTGCGTTAACGTCGGCAGAGATAATGACTCGGTTATGCTTAAGTGCGGAAAGAGCTCTCTCCAACCGCGCCAGACCTGATTCAACGTCATCGGACCATTGAAAGTACTGGCTGATCAGGAAGAAGCTCCCAAACGAACCCGAGATGCTGACACAGGACAAATGCGTGTCGCACAAGTTAGAGACTTTGACCACGGTTAGATCCGGGTTTCTGACCGCTATTGTAGCCATCACCGGATCGCCTGCCGTGATCAGCCTCGTTCTCAAGCCTAGCCCGGGCACAGTACCCCGCCAGCTATATGGCTCTTGTGCAAGCAACACATCTACCCCTCGCCTATGCATCTCAGTCCGGACTTCGTCGGTCACGTTTCGGGCCCGCTGCATGTTATGCTGCATGACCCGTATGACTCTCGAGCATCGCCGGTCGTTTGTACTATCCATTCAAATTATTCTTGTCTAATGCGAGACATCTCCAAAACCAGCGCTTCCTGATAGGAGGCGCAGGCCGGGTCTCGCGACTTGTGTTCAGATGGTCGCGCTCTGTCTTTACAGTTGGAGCAAACCGGAGGCTTGCTCTTCCTGTTACAGAGCGCATAACCGTGCCCTTTTTCGGCACAATGTCCGCAGACATCCTCTTTGAATTTGCAGCGCTTCGCCGTGTGCCCGAAGCGCTGGCACTTATAACATCGGGTGACCTGTATGAAGTCCCGCACACGACAGGAACTCCACCCGAGGTACACCCGGTCCCCTCTCTGCGCCAGCCGCCGACGAATCTGCGGACTGACGGCCACTACCCAGTTGGCTGTCTCCGGGGTCTTGCCAGCCATGCGACTGACCCGAACACCCGAAGGCACATCCTTCTGGGACGCCTCAGAGAGGTTTTGCCTCCAAAGACTGGAGGCAATTTCCTCCTTGCCCATCCCTTTCGGAATATCATAAATCAGGACCTCGGGGTCCCGTTTGCTAGGCAAGGAGACGGACAGTCCCGCACTCGCCAGCTTTTTATTCCCTACGAAGGCTTTCAGGTCCTCCTTGCGATCGGTTTCGACGACGATGCCACCGGAGTGGATGCGTCGAACCGATCTAACCCGGATCGCCTCCTTCGCAGGTTTTACGATCGACAGAACAGCTCTCTTAGTAGCATCGCTGTTCTGTCCTTTATCCTTTGGCGGGAAGATACGCACCACGTATTGTGTCGGTGGTCTTCTCGCCTCCGGAGTAGCTGTCTGGTTGACCTTTGCCACTTGGGCGTAGGTCAACTGCGCGGCATTGCAGACCGTCTTCGGGAGAGTTCCCTTGGACGGCCCAGGTCGCACCGCACTCATTACGGTAGGGCGCGCTTTTAGGTCCGCCCTGACCGCGGCGAGTTGCCCTTCGACGAAGCTGTTTCGTTGAATCAGCTCCTGGAGCAACTCGTTGAGTCCTTCGACTTCTGCTAATATCTTCGACCCGGACTCCTTGTTGACTTTCGACGCGGGTCGAAAGCAAAAGGTCCGTATCTCCGATACTCGCCTGAAGGCTTCGTCTCTCACGAGATCGAGAGGCCGTACCTTATGCCCGGAAACCGTCCCCTTCGATTTCCTGGCCTGGTTTGCTGCGGCCTTGCCAGTAGGTGCGACTGGCTTGGCACGCTTCGACTTTTTGGTGACGGTTTTCCAACCGCCACCTTCGGGGTCTTCAACACGCACGGGTGCCGGTTGCACCTTCACGAGCGTGTCTTTGACTAATTCGAGTTTCTTGGGTTTCTCCTTCCCAGCCTTGCGGCTGGGGGAGTCCCCCGACTTGGGCGATGTCCCCACGTTACCGGTGTCCGGCGCGCCTTCTTCCGTGGCCTCAGTTTTCACCGAGACCGCTCGCGTGGGTGTCACGCATCTCTCTAAGGTCAGGCGAGGATTGGCGATGTTTATCACCTTCCCGGACCTTGTCTTTTTCTCAGACGCGGGAGGACTGACAGCTGTTGTTGCAGTCTCCGCGTTTGTGGCGACGGCTTCACTCCGAGTAGGAGCTGTACCCGCCGACTTAGGTCGTTCGATTTTCAAGTTTTTAGATCCCATAGTTAGATCTTTGCTTTCATCCGGTACGCTCCCCGGCCACCACCGACCCACACATTTTGGAACCCGCCATCAGGCTGGGTTAGGGCTACGCACCGGACATAGTCTGCTGACTGGGCCGATTACTCAACCCAGCCCGCGTCCTCACCCGTCAGAACCCACTCGCCGAAGCATATGGTCGTTCCAAGCCGATTGACTGGACCAGGGCTGCTTTTCTCGTCCAGCCTCCCATCTAGCCGAAGCAGAGGCCAAAGGTACGTGTTGGGGACGTCTCACCCGCAGGAGAGGGCCCCCTCAGATCCCAGGATCCTCTTTTCCGACGACAAGGGTCGCCACGCACGGCAAACACGCGGGAGACAGCAGTCGGAGAGGCTGCCTCTTCCTCTCCACCACACTTCGTTCGGTTCGCTGCGTTTTGAGAATGCGAGCTATCCAGCGGTACCTTATTTCGTGGAGGCTCAAGTGTGGCTAGGGCACGTTTGCCCCTTGCGGCCTGGGTTGCCCAGGTGATTGGTTGCATCCCGATTTCTAGATCCAGCGGCATGTTGCTACGTGGCGCGTTCAGACAACGAAAATGCGACATTCCGGTCAGACCAGAAAAACCGCATAACGTGACGCGGGGGACTGCAGCCACAAGTGACAACAGTCCCCCGGTAGGGAGTAGTACAGCATATTCAATGCTGTACATGAACACGCCACAGCCCGTATGCTTAGTTCAGGGGCCTCGCCATTATGCGAAGTACTACATGTACAACGCACTGGCGGTCTCAAATACCCTCATCGCCGATGCATCTGATGCATCCGTCAACTCGGCAGCATTCACTTCGTCGGCGTGTTGCTTTGTGGCGTGTTCAGATAACGAAAATGCGGCATTCTAGTCAGACCAGAAAAACCGCATAACGTAACGCGGGGGACTGAAGCCACAAGTGACAACAGTCCCCCGGATGGGAGTAGTACAGCATGTTCAATACTGCACAAGAACACGCCACAGCCCGCTTGCTTAATCACGGGCCTCGTCATTATGCGAAGCACTACATGTACAACGCACTGACGGTCTCAAGTGCCTTCATCGCCGATGCACCTATCGACTCAGCAGCAACATTCAATCCGACGGCGTGTTGCTTCGTGGCGTGTTCAGACAACGAAAATGCGGCATTCCAATTAGACCAGAAAAACCGCATAACGTAACGCGGGGGACTGCAGCCACAAGTGACAACAGTCCCCCGCTAGGGAGTAGTACAGCATATTCAATGCTGTACACGAACACGCCACAGCCCGCATGCTTAATCTCGGGCCTCGCCATTATGCGAAGTACTACATGTACGACGCACTGACGGTCTAAAATGCCTTCATCGTCGACGCACCCATCGACTCGGTAGTAGCAACAACCTTCGCGAGGACTAGTTCGGGGGTCGCCTCTCAACCCTCTCAACGCCTAATTTTGAGACAGTTTGTAGAAGAATTTAGAAGTCAAAATATACTTCAACGAATAATTTAATCATTAAAAATAAGATTTAACTACAATTCCATTACCGCCAGTATATTAGAATTGCCATTTTACTAAATTATACAACGCTACAGCCGAATGTAACTTAACCGAGTTTTTAGAATACTAGCCGAAACCGAGAGTTGTAATCTGACTCTAGACTTCGCAAGACCAACTTGCAAAGAGAAATTACATCAATATTAAATACCCAGGCCGAGGATTCTTACGGATTTAACGCACGACCCGTGTTGAAAATTCCTTGGCAAAAGATAACGCCATAAATCAACGGTGTCGCGAGTCCTCACGTAAACGGAGTATTTTACTCGTGAAGAAGATACGAACGGTAACTGCATAAGAATAACAGCTAGGAACCGTGGGATATTAGTAACGCGACTTAATACTGATAAGAGTCGTTGAAAAATGCGACCGAGATGAAAGAAAGGAGACCGTCGAAAGACCCCGCTGGAAACTCCAGATAACTTTGGGAAAGTACAATACTCATCCCCGGAGAACTTTTCGAGGAGAGCAGATAAATGGTTTTAATAGTATGATCCCCGGGGTCAACCGGGCCCGGTAAAATTACAGGCCTAACAGAGGAATAAACCGAACGATAATAATGGCCGAGAAGTGTCGAATGAATATTTTACAAGTTCTTTCCGCTGGCAATTATCGGAGGTTATTTGTGCAGCTTTTCTTTGCTGTGAACAGCTTTTTTCTGGTACAGGCGTTTTCTCTCTGAACTACTTTCTCTGACGTTGCCGAGAACTTCAATGCATAATAACTTTCCTTGGTCATTCATATTAAAACTTGATATATTATTAATTTATATCTGTGGCAAAAAGAGGCACTCGTCATATCAAATCGAATCTATTTGATAAGTGGGAAAGATATATAATGTACAATAATTTTGCTGGGGATTGTTATGCACGATAAAAACTTTCCGCATTTGTCGCAACAAATTGTAATTACTTAGCAATTCCTTTCCGTTTGATTGTTTTAGTAAATCGATTGTATTACGATACTGTTAAATGCTTTCAATTATTTTACAGTTTCAAATTGCGGTTACTCATTACTATTATTATTATTATGTAGATGCACAAAATCGACAGTCTAGCAATAATGACAGAAGAATATAAATGGATCTACTAACGATGATGATGATCTATTTTCGATAAAATTGTTTCGCCAGAGCGCTAGAAACTTTTACGGATGTTTCTTCAACGTTCGGACAATCTCGGGACTCAATTCTTGACATTGTTTACGGCGGTACATGTAATCGCTGTACCGCTTTAACTTAAACTTCCATCGATGTACTTCACTTCGAAAACATTCCCTAATAGCGAGTACCTGCATTTCAAAACTTCCCCGAAGACTGCCTCGGACGCGTCGACCGCTGATTCATTGTATTTCGAGTCTCAGACTTATCGCGACTACGACCAGCATATTTTCTCCCGAGCTCCTCGAACAACTGAACTTCTCTCGCAAATTTAGCTCTCACCGTTTTTTCTCCGACACGCGCACATATCGCAATGGCCACGCGAATTGGGGAAAAGAATGATCAGAGACATTTTTACACCAACTACGGTGCCAATGCTCTCCACGATGGAAATCAAATCAGCGTTGAATAAAAACGGTTCCTAGACAATTAACAGATTCGAAGCATTGATGGTTTATTTAAACGAACACTAATAGGCAAAACACTTTACAATTCTAACACCGTACATTCCGAAAATTATCAGAATAAAAAGTTGATATTGTTCGAAGTAGAGACACGTATTTGCTATCAACGGAATCATTGTTTTTTAATTTAATGTCGCATCTGCTTAATATCAATTAGCGATCATTTATTGGATAATATGTGTAGGGTTACATATAACGCAATATATACAATAGTCTCGCATTACATTTTTACACTATTTTCTTCATTAAGGCTTCTCAAATTACTATATAATTTCGCTAAACAATTTGGTTTCGTTTAAGTATGACACAACATTTACAACAGCATCATTTGTTAGACGAATAATACAAAAATGTCTTTGATTTTTTTACCGAACAAACGCTTTGTTAATACTTCCAGCAGTTTCTGCAGCTTTTCACCCCAATCCAAACCGATGTAACAAACTCGTGCAAAAATAAACTCTTCCACCATTTTCGCTAGAATTACAAGGACAATCTAATACCGACAGTCGAATCGAAAAGCAAAACGCTGCTACTGGCTAGAACTTTTCGCGCTTTAAATCAACGTGCTACGAAGGTAATCAGATAAAACGTCGCTTCAAAATAACCGCTAGGAGTTCGAATCGCTAAAAAAAGGCGAAAACAAACGGAGCCCGATAAAAACCGGCAAAAACCAACAGAAGTCGATAAAAACCGTTCGTAAACCGCAATCATTTTCGCACGAACTCGACGCATTATTCCGCAGGTATTAACGGATAAGTTCACCTTTGGCCGAAAACGTACGGGAGCGTGAAAAATAAAAGCAAAATTCAACGATGCCCAAGGGTTGACAGCGAGAGGGGACGGGGCTTTCCATTTTTCTCTCCCCCATAGACAACGGGCTGCTCGCTAGTTTAACTGTAAATCCCGGTGTCGGGCGCATCGATGCGGATGAAGGTGAATTGAAGCGGGAACGAGCCGATGCGAAACAAAAAGGCCGGATCCGCGGCATTATCCAACATTCGCGCTCGCAATTAGACGTTGCGCGCTCCACCGAAAACGCGGCCGAACAATATTTACCGTCGCCGATCCCGCTTGACATCCGCGAGTTTATCCGGAAGATAAACGCGCCTGTAATACGCTTTGTGGCTGATTGCCGAGATCCCGCAACTTGACATAATTTACGCCCCTGAACTTATTATAACCAGCACGAGCCGCGAGTCGCGAAACGTCGCATTGCGAAGCGGAAATCTGTTTTTGGTGCTGGAAACTCGAGTTTCGAGGTTGCAAATTTCGTTTAGCAGTAATCTAGAGATGATGAACTAAATAACATCGAATTGACAAGGTTATTATGGTAAGACCGCTGAAGAGAGTCATCATAACTACAGTAATTTCTCCTGAAAATGCCAAATTTCGGGTTGCTGTGAATTTCCCTGGGCTAATCCTACAGTAATCTAGCAGTGATAAACTAATTAACATTGAATTGTCAAGGTTAGTATGCTAAAACCGCTAAACAGTCGTCATAACTACAGTAATTTCTCCTGAAAATGCCAATTTTCGGGTTGCTGTGAATTACCCTGTGCTAATCCTAAGTCTATGTAAATCATTACATTCTAACCGACAGTTTTTGTATAATAAATTCAAATAACACTGGCAAAAATAGCGAAGCTTATAAAAAGGATCCAAATAGGTATGAACGACAGTGTATGCGCCTACTTGATTCCACGTGTAGCGACAACCGAGGGAGTCAGCTTATGATCGCGATAGGTCGCCGCGAGAAGCATTGCGGAACCGCTTCCAGCTCGTTCGCGTCGATGGTCGCTGCCAGGTGCAACCTACTTGCTTTGAGGGTAGAACGGAACCGGATGCGAATATCGTTATCGGACTGCTGCGGCCAGCCTACTTTCGCTGGCTTTTCTCGTCCGGCCTCGGTCTATGTGCCATTTTAATTACGTGACCGATCCGAGAGCGCGGCTACCTTTGAGCTCCTCGACGCTTTGGAACAGACCCGTTTCAACGGGATAGATTACGGCCAACGTATCATCCGTACACGAAAAGGTCTTACCCATCGTCCGCGAGTTACGTCAATTCTTCTTTTTTAACGGAGGTAGTTATGACGCTTAAAATGCCGGCTGATGAAGTTGCGGGCTTTCATTGGATTACGGTGATTGACCATCGGATATTTCACGCATCGGTTTGCGAACGTGAACGCTATTTTAAATATTCGGAGGCTAGCGGAACCGGTTACTGTGCGGTGGGTGACCACTTGCTGTGCCTTTGGTTCGTTTTCGGGCACAATTAAATTTATATTTGTCGAATGAGATGTATTCAATTTTTATACAGTTTTATTTTGTTTATTTTGCAATTAGAAAATGTAATGTGTTTTATTATTGATATACAGTTAATTCGATATATTATTTATTACTAATTATATTATTATTATTAATTGTATTTATTATTTATTAATTATATATTATACAGTTATTATTTTTCCGGTTATTTATGGCACAAATGATACGACGTGAGAATAGTCGAGAGTAAGCGAAATGATACCGATGAATTCCTAGCTTTTCCCGGGCAATGCTCGGCGTTTCTAACGCAGTGAAAGAGTCTCCTACGAATCCTCAAATATGTATATTGATGAAGCTTGCCACTTCTCCGCAGTTGATATCCTACGGTATCATTCCTGCGACTGTCATCAAGAGGTCATTCAATTGACCTCTTTGGAACCACACTACAGATCAATCACTCCAGTTTTCATTGCTCTCGACACAATCCGTTGAAAAGGATTGGTTACTCTTAAAAGGGCGTGTCTCTCGAAATACGGTGAAATGAAACATGGATTTGAAAGAGAATTAATCGATAGCCCTGTTATAAAGTATTTAAACTTCCCGAAACTTCTGTATAGGGGTTGAATACATCTAGTTGCCTCGCTGTTTCCAAACCAAAGCGTTTGTCCTTTGATAATGCACTTTTGTGTTCGAGTAAAATTCACAGCTCACTTACCGACTTAATTAACTATTCCTAGTTAACTATTTAAGTTAGATAACTATTTAACGTATAAAGTAAGATTTTTATATATTAACTAGTATATATTAATATATGAGTAAATTTATATATAGTATATAATATATTTATATTAATATACTAGTAATATACTACTACTCAAACTAATATTAATTTTTATATCTATATAGCATATATTAATATTAATATAATTAATGGCTATATTGATGCTATTGCTATATTGATATAAAAATTAATATTAGTTTGAAAATGTAATTCACGACTGCAGAAAATTCGCAGTGTAATTAGTTCAGTCATATTTTTTTGAACATATTCTTCATCCTTTGTTTGCAAGTCGATTTCTACTGACGCAATAAAAAATGATCCAATATGCAGACAGATGTTGAATTAATTTACTTTCTACACTACTTTCGTCATTCGCTGCAACGAGAAAAAAACTGCCACCGTTCATTATGCTTCCGTATTAAAATCACCCGTAAACCTTCCACCGTTAATAATCATCGACATCCAGCAATCCGTTTGCTCGTCTCTTTGTAGACGATAGATCCAATGATATTCCACGTGGAATAAAGACATTTCAGAGTGTAACGTAGTCTCCCTTGAACAACGCAGGCTCTCCGAACACCTCAATTTCGGATACATCTTCGCGCCGCGCGTTACATGAAACCGGTTACGTGTCGATGATCTTATCAACAATTCTGTCTCCAGCAGGATAATTGATATCGACGGTGGCGGTACAATTTCATCTTCCCAGTTCCGCATCCGAACAAGCGCTAATTAGTTAAACACTTTGCTGACCATAATTAATACGGTCCTAATGACTATTCGCTGGCGGGATCGAGTTCGGCGAACTTAGCTCCAAGTTTGCCTGACATGAACCTGGCTCGCTCCTAAGGGATTCCTGTAAAACCACACGGAACCAGCTAAATAGACAGTACCTCAGACGAGAAACAGTATCTCGAACCTCTGCTGCGAGAAATCGATATCAATAGCTTCGATGATATCTATTTTATTAAATGGAACGTTATTTCAAATGGATTTCTTTCTCTTTCTCTCTCTTTCACTTTCTTTCTTTCTTACTTTCTCTCTCGCTCTCTCTCTCTCTCTCTCTCTCTCTCTCTCTCTCTCTCTCTCCAATAATGAAATAATCTAGAGAAAGACTAGTTATATATTAACATAAAATAGCAAATAATTTTGTCAAATAACATGTATGCAAATAAGATAATATATTACTAGACTGCAGATTTTAATGCAGATTTTATGCAGATAAAAATTGTCTGCACTAATTACATAATACAGGAGCTAAATAGATATTCACTTAATTTCTTAATAATACTAACAGGTTGAAAATAGTTCAATAGTACTTTCTATCTGAAATATCGAAGTGATGAATAATCCCGTCATTGTATTTTTATTTCTCATTGTAGTAAAAGTTTAATTAAATTCACATGATTTCATTAGCTAAGAATATAATACCAATAAAGCGTTTTTACAGTTTTTCCGTAGGGTCTATCATGACCCCAGTGTAAAAATCATTTTTAATGATTAAATTCCTTAAATGTTCTCGCAGACTCGTTTCACATAAAATCTACAGTCCGTGTATTAATTTCACGATTGTTCGTTGAAGAGATTTCCTTGAATAATTCCGAAGCTCGCTTTTCAAGTACGACCGCTTTCCGTTTGCTTATTTAAGCACGGTTCGGCCACAAATAATCTAAAATAACGTCCCGAACAGAGTCTCTAGTGTCTGTTGCGTTCCTTTTCCTCTGGCAAGGATCCTGCGGAACGAAGCGGCGAGTTAGAGAATTTATAGATCGCGATTATATCTGAATTCGAAAGCCCAGAAACGATCATTCCAGCATTTATTTATCGTGGTCGTGTTATCGCATAGGCAACTGTGTAAAGCAGAACTGAGGAATAGTTGCGCGCAACAGCTTTATTGCTCCCGCCGCGACGAGAGCAACTACTTTTCGGAATTAGCTGTTCCGCAGTCCATTCCCGATTATGAATCAGCCAGTTTTCCTACTCGTACTTCTCCCTTCCCCCGCCCTCCATAACGCATACTTCACCCGAACTCCATCTCTATTACCTCCGATCCCCATCTTAAGCGTCAAATTTAAATTTAAAGGATACCACGATTGCCCGACTCGATATTCAATCGGTGGCTGGGAGAACCGATTCCGAAGTCCCGATGAAATAAACACGAAACAAAATGCGATAACGTATGTATAATGGCGGGCAATCTTGAAATATTAGGTTCTGAAATTAGTATTTATGTACTTGTGCTAATTGCAAAAATTTTGGCTCGTAGAATTTGATACTAATAACTGAGATTTATGGTAATAAACTGCTCCGAAAGATTACAGCATAGGCACATATCGGTTGAGAATTGGTCAACTTTGACTGACGATAACTTCGCGAAAAATCATTGACTTTTATTTCAAATTAAAGCTTGAAACCTCTAGTTTAAGACGATATTTCTCAATTTTATATTCTACGCACTCTCGCCACTGTAACTATTTAAATCTGAATCCCTGTTTATCATATTGAAAATTGCCAAGTTTGACGAAGTGCACGGACTTTGTCAAATTTTTTCCGGGGATGCCGTTTAGAGTAGAGTAAAGTTTGATCTTTCATCTCTAATTTTTTTCTCGCGAAGTTGCAGCACTTTAAAGTAACCAAACCCCATATGTCAGACTCCTGGAAAGAGGTGCAAAATCAAATCACGTGCAAAATAAAAAATATCCCAGGGTAGGAAATTGGATGAAAACTAAATAGAATGTTTTCAATCATTTTCTACACTGTTTCTTGATGTCCTATCAATCATCTGGAAATGCCAACGCCGACGGTACGTGACAAAAATGCGCAAAAAACTTCAGTTCTAAATGAATAAATTGATGGTATCTGGCTTTAGATTTCGCACAAACGAATTGCAATTTCTGCATACTGGAACGACAACCAGCCGATGCTCATGCCCGGTGTCTACTTACACCCGGCGAAAACTGTATTCTTGCGCGATTTTTAGGAAATCGGTAAAATAGCCAAAAGGCATCCCACGGGGAATTTCAACCGCGAGACTTATGCAGCATTCGGCATACGAATGTAGGAATACATCCGCGAATAAACCTAGACCATCTGTATCGGTGGCCTGGATCTCACGTCCTGACTTCCAATATTTCGGCAAAGATACCTGGCGAAACCAGTAAAAGGGAGCAAATATTGGTTCGAGGTGCACGGACTCATCGCTGTCGTCAGACGTTTTCGGCGATCTTGAACGGCTCAACAGATATATCAAGTTCAAATATAATTATGTTGTATCTGTGAGATTTAATTGGTAGCCGGCGAATCTTTATGTATTTATGACGCAATCCGGGCATATTAACGAATATGCACTGTTCTATTATTCTGTGCTCTCTGTTTTCCCAAAGAAAATTTTCTTCTTCCGATTTTCATGAAATAATTATAATGAAAATATGCACAAATATTCGCTGTTCAATAATTATAAATCAAGGGTAGGAAATATTCCATCGAAATGGTAAATATTAACGAAAGAAATTAATAATTAATTTAATATACTTGGATATCGGATATCAAATTTTAACGAAGAAAACAATGTTCTAGAATGTCCAAATTATATTCTCGAATTTTTAGGTCTCGATAATGCTGTTAGTGTTTGAGTGACAGTTGCTTGAAAACCGCATCATAATAATGCTGCACCGCGAGCTACAAACTCACAAAAGTCAGATCCGCCGGGTAACATTTCGAACGGAGTTGTGTGACCGGTGAAATGCAAAAAGACCGCACCGGAAGCAGTATACGTGATTTAGTGGGTATGAAAAATCTGCCGTGAGTTCGGGAAATCGTCAACATGCAGTTCTCCGACGCTGCTAAGCACACAATGGAAAAGAAGAAAATAAAGTGCGAACATGAAAACATCAATGGGAAACTGCGGGCGTTATTCTCGGGCCGGCAACGCCTAGACACATGATGCATAGTCTCATATACACAGTAAATACGTTAGGGCGATTCGCAGGTATAGTGCTCCCAGTTCGGGAAAAACAAGCCCGTAAATTTCGATCCTCGTATTGCAAGGAAATTCACGATACTTTAATTGCTGTTGAAAATGGGACAATGGGAAGCATCCTCATAACATCTAAACGAGTTGTCACATGTTACAACGAGCGGTTCGAAATTGAAAAAAGAGGAGTGCGTTGAGCGACAAATGCATTTGTGGTCGCTTGCTTCCCGTAGTAACCGAGCGTGGCAACGTAAAATAACACAATCGGTGTACTTATCACAGACACATCAAATTCGCAAATTAAGCTTCATTAGTTTCTTAACACAGATTCAGAATAATTAATTTTAAATAGGGGTGATACGAATTATAATAAATTATGAATATAAAATTTAATTATAACGAATTTTTAATATAGATTTAAATTGTAATAGAATTTAATAGAAATTTAATATCTTGGTACATTTACAATGGAAATATAATTAGAGATTTTAAATTATAATAAATTTTTAATAGAAGTTCAATTAGAAATTTTAACTTATATATTTTTGACAGAAATTAAAACCTTAATATATTTAATAACAACTGATATCTAGTAAAGAAGATACAGCGATTTAATTATGCAGTGAAGTGAGACTTATGTAGAAGTTGACTTCTAGTGTAAACACTGTAGATAGCAATGCTATAAATTATCAAAATGCAAGCAGCACGAAATGCATTGCGTTCAATGCAATCGCTGATTTATCGGTAAAACATTCGTGCCAGGAAAGTTCAGCATTGTCGAAACGACATTGAGAAGTGTCGATACTCTGTGCAGTTATGGTTAAGTGGACGTGTTTATAATTACACCGTATATAATAAATTTGCATACGTCGATGCTGATCCAACGGCGTCCGCGTGTCCATAAGTCCTGACAAGCATTAACGCGCACATCCCGCGAAATTTTTCAAACAATCGCTCTATCATATCTGAATTTTCTTTATTTTCGTAGGAACGCGGATAACGATCGCGCAACGTGCACGTTGCGCAACTGTTCGTTGCCCGTTTCATTATCCGTCTCCGCGTTCATCACGCGCAACAGAACGCCCGACATTGTAACGACTAATTTGCCGAAATATCGCAGATAAAAATCCGACGAAAATATTGCAATACTGTCCCCGTACTTGCTATTTTATGGCACCCAATTAAAAGCCCCAATGACGTTTCATTGATTCCCGTAATTCAAGTGCGGACGATCGTCCGATTATTGCAGTAAATTCTCCCTAATTTTCCTTCGTCTTGTAAACAAAAATGGACAATTTGGGAAGGCAAGATACGATTATTCGAGCCTTGTACCTCGTTTTTATAATTATGTAAATATTATTATTGTTACAAAAACGAGCCACGAGGCTCGAATAATCGAATCTCCTTCTTCCAAATCCTTCACTTTTGTTCACAAGCTGATGAAAAATTGGGGAAATTTTACTGTAATGCGTTCACGGCGGAAACCGGGAGAAATGGCTATCAACCTGCATACCGTCCTTTAGAATTAGATTCTGCAACGCTGGAAAATGTTATTGTCAAGACTCACAGATTGCTCGCAGAGGAAATTCACCGGTTGTATTACGAGTAGACCGCGGATCTTAATGCAAAATAGAAATTCTCCACCTCGATCGCAGCGAGCAGGAGTTAAATAAAAATTTATTTTCATTCTCAACAGTTCCATTCAGTTGATATTAACGAGAACGTTATTATAAATACTGTTGAATTTTTGTATTGCATTTACAACGTGCTGTATTCGACCTAGTTGCTTTTGTCATAAATGCAAATATTACAAACAGAAACCTTCAGATAAGAGAGTCTCTACTGTGCTATTCATTTCTTGCAAATCGAAACAAAATTTGATTCATCTGTGATCAAAGTTTACGAATGACAGATTATTAGCATCAGACAAATTATGAAAACGAAGAAGTGTTAATTCAGTGCAGAAAGAAATCGTAGTGCAGGCTCGAATATGCAGTCGTATTTAGAATAATCAGATATTGCAGCTTCGGATAATCCAGATTCTACCGTGCGAATAAAATAAAAGCGCAACAAAATTTCCGATAAAAATAGAGAATTCTCGGCGACGTTCCTTATTTCGAATATTTCGAGCGATAACTAATTAGCGCCTCCATCGGAGTTCCATCGACCGCCGTGTCGCGGCCACGGAAAAGTGTCCATCGACCCGCATTTGCGATGCAGATGCGGGAAACCGGCGGTGAAAACGCGTGAATTTTCTTGAATCTGTGCGGAGCAGACGCCGTTTCCGGTCTCAGAAGAAGAAAATATTGAAATGTAGAAATTTGTTCAATATTTAAACAATATAGAATATGTATTGATTAGGAAAGAACTAAACGTGATGAAAACAGGAAATATCGCGTACCGTATCTACAACTAGGATTACAACTACTTCAGTTAATTCTACAACTCGCAACGCACCTCACTCGACGACTCTCGAACACACCCTGTCCACTCCAAACACGCTCCTTCGACACAACGCCTGCCTTTTCCAAAAACGTGACAATCGCATCCGCCGGCACTCCATCGCCAAGGGTTTTTCCTATCTGACCCGGCCTTCGCCAACGTTTCTCTTCTATTTCCTACCATAAATACAAAGTCTTAAAACTACGGTCTCCTAAGCCTAACACTCCTCCTCATCCTAAACGTACCCACTAAATTACGATACTACACTCGGTCGACCTGACCGGACATCTGCCCACAGATGTTCTCATCGCCACTGTACGAACTTTCACTTTCACCGGAAAAATCGTCCTCTTCGTCGGCACACATAGCTTCATGTAATCGGCTGCAGTGGATGTTTCCTGCGGCCCTTCATGATTACCCACCTTCTGCACTTCGTAGCGGTCATTCCGCAGTATTCTTGTCACACGGTATGGTCCAAGAAACTTCGGGTAGAATTTTAACCCCGGATCAGAGAGCCTGTGTCCTTTTCACTCGCTCTCTATATCGTGCTGCTTCCTTTTTCCGTATCTCCTTAAACCAGTAATCTCTCTTTACGAGCGCCTCTGTTTTGGAAATACCGAAATGACCGTGCTCGTGCGCCTGTCGAACTATCTGGATGTGCGTTGTCCTCAGCACAACTACCAACGGCGTATCATCAACCTCTCTATACAGAATATCATTTCGCAACGGGTACGCATCGCCTTCGAACCGCTCAATATTATCTCGAATTTTCCTCAAGTTGTCGTCCTGTACCTGCGCTCTTCTCAAATTTGCGATAATCCCCAGTTCGTTTTCTCCCACTAGCATAATTGTAGGTAGTGGGTTTCGGCATAACGCGTCAACATGTGCCATATTTCTTCCCGTTCTATGCTCCACGCTGTAGTCGAACTCTTCTAAGAGAAGCGCCCACCTGGCCACACGCTCACATAAGTCCTTTTTCCTCATCGTTAACGCAAACGTTTGACAATCCGTCACAATTTTAAATGAAATGCCGAGTAGATAAACACGAAATTTCATCAACGCCTTTACAATTGCCAAAACTTCAAGCTCGTAGCTTGTATACTTTTCTTCGGCTGGAGTAGTTTTACCACTCGCTTCGCTATCGCGCTGCAACAATATCATACCATATCCCATACTACATGCGTCTGTATGTACTTCTGTCTCTGCACCCACACAATACAACTTTAGTACAGATTTTCCGCTTAGAGCTAATCTTAGCCTATCGAAAGCTTCTTGTTCACTCGCTTCAAACTTGAACTTGATATCTTTTCTTAATAAATTCGACGATGGTCTCGCAATAACAGAGTATTGGTACACAAACTTTCTGAAATTTCCCGCTAAACCAAGGAAACTCTGAACATCTCTAGCACATCTAGGTCTCGGAAAATTCGTAACAGCACTACTCTTTCGTTCTGACGGTCGAATGCTACCGTTTACAACAATGTGACCTAAATATTCTACTGTTGTGTGCAAAAAACAACACTTGCTCCAATTAATCAATAATCCATATTCTCACTAGCAACATTTAATATTAATTTGAGATTCTCGATACCGCGTGAAAAATCAGATGAAGGTATTATTAAATCGTCCATGTATGTCAAAACGACCTCGGTTGCAATTATCTCTTTGAACACTGCATTTATAAACTTTTGAAAGACGGCTGGCGAATTACATAACCCAAACGGTACCTTTAGAAATTCATAATGACCGGTGGGAGTCACGACGGCGGTGTATTTTCTGCTACTCTCATCAATAGGAACATGAAAAAATCCATTTCTGAGATCCAACGTACTAAATACTTTCGCGCCTTCTAATAAATCCAATTGATCCCCTATCAAAGGTAGGGGATATCTACCTTTTACAATATTTTTATTAAGCTATCTGTAGTCAACACAAATTCTAGTTGAACCATCCTTCTTCTTTACTAGTACAATTCGATTTGCGTAATCTGAACAAGACTCTCGAATTATTTCATCTTTCAACCATGACGTTATTTGTTTATCAACTTCAGATTTATCCCCGGGAGACAATCTTCGCGGTCTCTCGTACACTGGGATCTCGTCTTGCAGTATCAAGCTCATTTTAATCCCTACTTCTTTCGTTTTAGATGGTTTATAACTTGCAACACAATCTTCTATAAGTTTTCTATGTTCAGGAACCGCAATGTGTGATAAATCTACATTGTCAACTATAGTCTCGACATTGACATTAAATATTTCCGGCAAATCTATTTTTTTAATAAAAATTTCTCCTCCTTTCGTACTTAGTTCTACGGAATCTAAAAATTCTGTACCGATTATTAAACTATGGGACGACAAGGTATTGGGTAGAACGTGTATATTTATTCGATATGTTATCTGATCTATTGCAATAGTTGTTGAAAATTCCCCTAATGTGTGGTTGCTCTCTGCTCCGACACCACGAAATTGCAAAATCTTATTATTCAATCTAGGAGCACCAATTTTAACATAATAATCCGCTCGCATCAAATTCAGTTCGCTTCCAGAATCTATTAACGCTGTCAACTTACAATTTCCAACTTGCACCTCTTTAACTCGCTTCTTTCTCGACGCTTCAGACACACTTGGGTCCTCTTTCTTTTGTCGGGCAGTTTGCAGCCGTATGGTATCGGTTTCCACACAAAAAACATCGCCGTATTTCTTGCTGTGCCACTTGCTGTGATTCACCTTGTGATGAGGTTCCATGGACGGTCGTCTTCTTCTTCTCCTCAGGTCGCCTGTTTTTCGTTCCTGATTTTTCCTTCATGTCTTCGTAAATTTCGAATTTTTTTTCAACTCACGTATATTTCTAGCACCGTACAATATCGTTTTGTTTGTCTCGAAATACTGAACTCCGTCAATAATATACTTAATAACTGTTGATACTTCCATGTCCGCTTGCTTCGCAATCTCCAACATTTGATAAATGTATTCTTGATACGACTCGTTCGATCTTTTAATTTTACGTGACAACTCTGTATGTATCTTGTACCTATCTGCAGTTTTAGCAAATTCAGATTCCAATGCTCGCTTCATCTCGATCCATTTGCGACAACATTTTTCATAGTCGACGAACAATCTCGCCGATCCACGCAATAACCGCTTCGCATAAATAACTTTTTGTACTTCACTCCATTCACATAGCTCCGCCATGTCTTCAAACTCTTCGAGCCAACAACGAATGTTTGCTTTATCGTCTCCGCTAAATGTACGCATGGACTCCTCAACATCTCTGAATGTTAATGCCTGCATTCGTCACACGCATCGTCTCACATTGCTTCCTTCTTCTTCATCTTCACAGCCATCAGTATAGTCTTCCTCTTCGCCATGTTCTATTTGCAACATTATGGCTACTTTAAGCCGATCTTGTAATTGCTTCTTATTTCCCGACGTTCTCAGCTTGCGACTCTTCAATTCTTCCTTCAAATCGGTTAACTTCATTGTTAGAAATTCCTCTAATTTGTCAGCAGATAGGCATGCTTGTGACACTTCGACAACGGTATCGTTTCCTGCAGACATCTTAAAAGGTTTTTAAATGCACAACACAACAACTAGAGTTCAACTCTCAACTCCTACAGTCACGATATCACTGTTATCATTCAGCGCTACGTTTTCCTCAAATCTCGGACGAGCCCCCAAAATGATGTAGAAATTTGTTCAATATTTAAACAATATAGAATATGTATTGATTAGGAAAGAACTAAACGTGGTGAAAACAGGAAATATCGCGTACCGTATCTGCAACTAGGATTACAACTACTTCACTTAATTCTACAACTCGCAACGCTCCTCACTCGACGACTCTCGAACACACCCTGTCCACTCCAAACACGCTCCTTCGACACAACGCCTGCCTTTTCCAAAAACGTGATAATCGCATCGGCCGGCTCCCTGTCGCCAAGTGTTTTTCCCATCTGACCCGGCCTTCGCCAACATTTCTCTTCTATTGCCTACCATAAATACAAAGTCTTAAAACTACGGTCTTAAAACTAAGCCTAACACTCCTCCTCGTCCTAAACGTACCCACTAAATTACGATACTACAGAAATATTGAATATATTTCGAAAATAAATATATTAATTGTTAAATATGTATGTATAATGAAGTATTAGAATAGAAATTTTTCAAAATTCGACCGGGTTGCGTGAATTCGTTTGTGATTTCAGAGGGAATATTTCTTGCAAATATTTTGCCTCCTTAGTCTTTTTGCCTAACACTAACCTCAAAAATTCCCCGAAACAAAGTGATTTCCCAGACGAAACCAAAAAAGTAAAACGAAAGATCACGATTTATATCAACTCCATCACGCTCTAAAAATCGTAGAAATGTTCGATTCATTCGAACGTACCGCAACGCAAACCGAAATATATTAGTGTCATCCATGCGTGATCGCGACGCGGTATCGAGCGCATTAATCAATTACCGGGCGCTTCTAAATAAACAGAGAGATCTGTTGGTAACAAACGAGCTGAGAGAATGGGATCGAACCTGACATTTTAATTCGTGCGGCTCCCGGGCAGCGTTTGCGAGAAACGAGGTCGGCACCGTCGTGAAACAGCGATCCTCCGCCGAAGTTTCCGCCGAATTTTTTACGCACTGACTCCGCATTCCTGGAACACTGCTTACAAATCATTAGTAACAATTATTACTCGATTGCCTGCTCGTAACGAAGGAACTTTCGCCGTAAACCTCGGAATTGGGAATAGCGTGCCGGCGGACATGTCGCGAAGAACAACGAACTAAGTCCCGGCGAAGAGAGGGAGGGAGGGTGGTTGAACGCACAGAGGCATTAAAAGTCAAAAATTCATCATCGCGGCCAAGTGTCTGCAAAGTCGGCATAAAAGAGCTAATACGGGACGGCGTTTTATAGACAAAGTCCAACAGCTGCTTCAGCCGAGCTACTCCGCAGTGATAACAAAAGAAGTTGAAGTATTAAATCCGAAATGTTCCTGGACGCCGTAAATGCCCCGTCCATGTCGCACGCACAACTTTTAAAGTCTTCCCATGGGTAAGGTTAATATCGGCGCTATCGGAGACACGCCTTTTTTCACGGGACAGGAAAACAAAGTAATTGCGAGCTGCTTCGCGTTCGGTTTTTTTTCTCCGTCATTTATTTTGTTTTTAAGCTTTTTACGAGCGCGCGCGAACCCGCGCAGTTTGTCGCCGGGAATGTGTGGATGGCTCTTCAAGCCGAGTCTGACAACGATGGAAAATCCACCGGCGTAGAATGTCCTGTCGTAAATTGAGTACGTGACTACGTTCGTTGCCGTGAAAACACCGTTCTCAGAATATTTATGAGTCGACGCTATTATGTGTCACAGGAGTGGCGTAAGGCTCCAATATTTTCGTTTTAAATACACTTATATTTATTTTTCATGGGCTGCCCCGTCGGTTTACGGGCGCGGACGTGCCGTTCACATATTTCTTCGCCAATTAACTACTACATGCGCACTACCTTTCTTCCCAACGTTTGTCCAACTATTGCCCTTTCCACGGACACTGTGCCTGCCGAACGTTTTTTCGCTGTCAATTAAAGCTTGACCAAATAATTTGGCGTGGATTTGCAGTGGATTCGTAGCATTCGCGTGTTTAACCGTGTTAACGCTTTTTGGAATTTTGTGACTTCCGTTCATTCACGTGGCGATTTTCGTTAAAACTGACACACACACAATCGGTTTAACTTGAATTTAAAACTAGGTAGAATTTTTTCGGAAATATCGAAAGTCAATTTTGGAATACAATTTTTCTGTTCGATTAGTATATACACGAAATTACAATGATGCGACAATAAATAAAATATATGAAATATATATAAAGAAAACCAGTACAGGTCGATCAACGTATTGCTCTAATTTCACTAATTTTCTGCAGTTGTTGTTCCATCAGAAACCGAAAATTCGTGTGCAACGAGGGATGTAATTTTACGTTTGCGACAATCAACTGTAACCCGGGGTGCTCGGAATTTTTATTTCGATAGCAACGAGCGCTTGATAACCGAGTTAGTAGTCTTAAAAATGATGTTTACTATTCTGCAGCCCCGAGTCTCCTGACCGTAAAAATTTACGGACTAATGCAGTTCTCCAGAACGGACCTCATCGTTTTCTTTCTTGCGGATGCACTGCACTTTTCCGCAAAAAGAAATCTAAAAAGCCATTAACACTAAACTGGAATAATGGACAGTCTTATCTTCCATCGCCAAGTTCTAAAGTTCCCTTCGCCTGAAATTTGTTAACTTTTAAACATTTCTATGGAAAGCCTACTTTTAAACTACTTTTTACTTTAAATTTAATTTTATTCTCTCGATCAGTTTAATTTTTATTTGACGACTGTTTTTTTTTTTAAGTTCGTTCTTTGTTGATATAGCAGATTACTCTGCCGATGTTCCTGGAAAATTATAATAATTTTAATCATTTATTTATTCTGGAACATCGAAATCTCCGAGTTACGCGTTTACGGGAATAAATAAATTCGCTATTATATTATATTATTATTATTATTATATACAGGATAAAATAGCTGAATAGTAACATTTAAATGTCTCCATTATTTGTAGATACATCAGCGTACAACAAATTTAATCACACACTGAATATTGTGATATTAAAGATGTGATATGGAAGGAAAAATGTTGTTTATTGCTTCGCCTCGTGGAAAATATTTCGAATACCACTTTCAGAAAGTAAAAGGCGAAATTTTATCGGGAAGCGTGTGGACCGCTGTACGCGTACGAGAAATTCTGTGAGAAAAGCGAGGCGAAAAACATTTTTCCCTTGCAACCATTTTGCTCGCCCTGTCGAACAGTTTAGTTACTGCGCACCTTTGACTGTGGTTTGCTGAGAAACATGACGCTTGCTCTGCGCACAAGTAGCCATAATTGCTAAGCTTGCCGTCGGGCGTCTCGAGGCGTCAACATTGCACGATGGCGTTCGGTGACTTCTCAAAGGCACGAAACAGCTTTCGTCGTGCACTTAGAAACAACAAAGATATTTCAATGTTTTTTTCCACGCAGCTTCTTCGATCGCGTGTACGACAATGATCAAAATTACGGAACGAAAATAAACACGAATATACGACAAATGAAAATATGGTCTCTTTTCAAACTAAAAAATGATCACGATAAGAAGAAGGTCGGTTAAGTGGAATAATGAAAAGGAAGCGCACAAATGAATGCACAATGCCGGAGATTTATCGAAGACAATGAAAATAAAACGCGAACGGGTTAATACCGATCCAACAACAATGCCCATAACTTTTTTCGCCGTTGAGAAATTTGAAATGAATTTTTTATCGATGCCGGAATATGCCGCGTGCAAACGAACGAGAAAACTTGGTATAAATCGGATAATATTTGAATAAACGAGCCATCCCGGAAGGTCTCTTGTAATTTCAGTAATCGTCGAGAGAGGCTTCGATCGCTCTCGCTAGACCGACGAGCTCTCGGGTTAAGTGCAGCTGCGAACCGTGTCGTCCCGTGTAAATACCTTTGTGGTTCTCCCTGGACAGAATAAATTTGGATCGCAAAGAAAACAGGCGCCATCAAAATACTTGGACATTCAATATTCCCTAACAAAACCCATCGTCGCAGCGTAAGAGTTGAATGAAGAAGGGCCCTTGAAATCACCTTATCAAAGAAGGCGGTGCGGTATTAACCATTTCCTCGTTGAAATTGCAGTCTCTCTCTGTCTCTCCCTCTCTCTCTCCCTCTCTCTCTCTCTCGTCGGGCGCGACAGAGAAAATGGAAAAATTGTTGGAAAGATTGTGTCCCTTAACAGAAGATGATGATGACACTCGTTACGATCGGCCAGGGGCGTGCGTCGTCGTTACGCAAACGACACTGAATAAATCTGGTGCTTCATGCATGCTTAGGAATCGTCGCGGCGCGTCGCGGGGACAAGCGTTGGCCTAAGCAGAAGCGGCAAATTGGCGTCGAGTGACGTTTCCTGTTTGCCTCGTACAGTAACGGACAAACGATTGAGGCATCAAGAGAGAAGTAAAAGATCGGTGGAACGCGCCGTGCTTGCAGATCTTCCACAAAATGACGTCCGTCATTTGAAGAGCAATTCGTCATACGAAATACGAGCAAACATCGAATCGTCCAAGAATAATATTTAATATTTAAATTATATGTATATATTTTGATGTAATATTTTTATAGAATATTTTTATATAAATATTTTGCACAATGTTTACGATTGGAAGTCAGTGGAATTCATTTTTTCGTTCGAATCAAATTCACCCTTTTACAAGCGACACTCGCTGTTTTGCAATCGATACTCACCCTCCCACAAATTAAATTCACTTTCGTTAACCTCAGCTTTTGCAAATAAAGTTCTTCTACGTTGTTTTCTGAAACTATTCAAATGAAAATAACATTTACATAGAACAAGGAACATGAAATGCTCGTTTAACAGTAAATTTAGCCGCATCTGTAGTTTTCCTTCCAGTTTGGTAATTTCATACGCATATTCATGTAACAATAACGACAATCCGTGGGAGCGATGGTTGCAACAGAATAATTAACAACATCCGACAAAAACTATTTGCCGAAATAATGTTCAATGTTTGAGAGCTTCAACTGTGAAATGAACAAAGGGTGCCTCGTCTGACGGACGTGATCACGCGGTTCCTGTGTCTTCTGGAAGCTGACATCATCTAAAACGATAATGATCTCTGAAGAATTTCGCGAAAAATATTTCCAGCTGAAAAATTGTTAATGTTATATAAGTGAGACACATATTTTCAGATTGAGGAAGGAAACAAATCGAAGAAACAAGTATCAGTTGCATGCTTCGAACTGAAATTAAAATCCGTCGTCTTAAAATTAAGACCGCTGCTACTCTATGCAGCAAAGTCTACCGTAGACGAATACTTTGTATGCTAGCATAATCGCCGGCGGGGGAAGACCGAACCAATATAATCTGGAAAGGGATCAGAGGGGATTTGGTGCGAGGGCAGGCATTCGCATGTTTCGGACACAGGCCAGCTTGAGCACAAGCGACCCCTGATACACGCTAATTAAGCTTTATGAATTTAAAATTGCGCTCGTTAACCGAGGCGCGTGTCAAACAATTTCTTGTCACGATAATGATTATCTTCAGCTCGCGTTATTACTACGCGTTATTACTGCGTTATTACTACCCATTTCTCGCGTGACGCCGTGAATTTAGGAAAAACCGGCGGCGGCGGCCGTGGTGTGTTCGAAGGATTTCCCTCCGGAAAAGTTGGTTCGAGCCCGGCCGAACTCCGGGGTCAACTTATGCACGGATATATCCGGCTTTGATCGCGCGGCGACCGTTCCGCTCGATAAAAGGAGTCAAGCCCGCCGCGTCGAAGCAGGCCAAATAAACGTATCACGGCTGACGCCTTTGTTCCTGATTATGGAATTTTTTTCGAGCGACGCGCAGCGTCCGCGTTTCCTTCTCGCCCGTTTCAGTTTTATTACCGCGAGCCCCGCCACAGCGAGACGCTATTTTTATTCCGGGATTTATAACGGCCAGCTCAGCCGGCCACGAAATATTCTCCCGCCAGGCTTTTCAAAAATTCCACTTTTTTCGGACAACTTTATCCTTGATGCTGCCCCCCACCCACACCATCCTGCACGCTGCTCCATCACGGCCGCGCGCAGGCTACGACCAGCTGAAAAAGCTGAACCGTCCACCGCACTTGCACTTCACTTACAACACCTGCGATTCTTTTCCTCCTTCCGGCGCGGCGGAGCGAGCCGCGAAGGGAACTATCCCCGGCTGAATTAGAGCGTTCCGAGGTGCTGTAACGAAATAAACGCGGACGCCCGGTTCAAACTGCGAACAACGTAATTACAGAGCTGCGCGGGAAGGGCTGACCGCGCAGGTATGAAAATGAAATAGCGCTGGACAGAGAGTGTTTTTCTTTTTTTATCGGAGCGTCGCGTCGCGACGTTCGCGTGTCGCTCTCGCGGCGAGTTAACGAAAACCGCGGTGTCGCCGTGGGACGGCTTGCCAATATTATTGACGCGAATCTTGGAACAACGGGCAAACAATATCGCGAAATAATAAATAACTTCGTCGCCGTCATTCGCGAAGCTCCGCGAGCGATTATTTGATATACTGCGTGCCCGGAATAACGGGTGGGGGCTGTAGATTCAGTAGCTATGGAAATCAATAGCGGCAATCCCAGCCCTGTAGAACACGATATCAAGGATGTCGTATTCCTGGCACAGATATTGGCAAATACATGTCTGTTACATTGTAATTATCTTTTTATTCACCGTCGAATCTTTCTTATAATATATCTCTCATACGAAATGCGAAACATTTTTAAAATTCTACCTTTGTAATCGTCATTGCTTTTTAATCATTTCTTTAAACTTTCCGATCGACGAAATAATCATAAATTTAATGGATTCTTAACAGAGACTTTATTGTAATTTATTTTTTCACGTTTCGCTGCAAATAAATGAAGATAAAGTTACTGCAAGTGAAATATTACTTGTATTATTTTGTTCGCTGTTTAAACAAAAGTGCGTTTGACTGATACAATTTAGTAAGTCAATTTTGTGCTAGAGTGATTTAATATTATTAAATCATATCGAATTTCATATTTTCTGCGATTCTTCTTTAATATTTTACGTTGAAGCTTCAAAGGGGCTTTCATAAATGAGTTGGTAACAATATCATACGTTATTGCATTTTACAGAGTTTTTAATTTTTTTTCATCATCCACAAATTAAGTGTTTTGACTTAAACCATTTTTTTAACGCCTCATATGTTACAAAAATTTTCCATTATTTATTAAGAGTACAATAGACTCTATATTTATTACAAAAACGTATCGAAACACATCGCACGATTTTTCCGGCCAGTAATGTGCCACTGCTTATGCGTTACTATCGTGTAAGTATAGAAAGCGACCATATACTTATCCGTGATAGTGTTTACACTCGTTTAGAGCATTGGCCATCAGAAGCCCAAGGCAGTAAAAGAGAGCTTATGCGAGCTATAGCGAACATCCCACGAGCCTAGCGAACAGCTGCCTACACATTTATGAAAACCAGCAACAAACCGTCGTAAATCTCCGGCTTCGAGCGTTGCTCTGTTTTGTGCTCGATATCCTATTGAAACCACCCTTTTTGAAAGAGCTTTAAATATGATTCTATTGTAGCGCTAACATGAGATTACGCCCAAAAACCATTCCAATATTTCGTGTCGCGAGTTCAGCCTCCTGACGGGTTCTGAGTACCTGTTTTGGATAATAGAACTTCCGAACAATGGTCCAGTATAAATTTCGAAATACAAAATATGCCGCACATCTATGTATTATTGTTTCGAACTTTCTTCGGAGAACGAACGATAACTGAACTATTTATGCAAATATAACGAATCTTTGGGCAGAATAAAACTTATCCGCAGTTAGTTCGACAAAAGGCTATTGAATATCGATATATCGCACCTCGTAACATTTGTAATCAGTTAAAAAGAATTTTATAATAAAGACATCGGATGAATTTAAGGAATTTAAGGATAGCGAATTTAGTGAATTTGAGTGAATTTTCAAGTGAAAGTTTTAAGTGAATTTAAATAAATTTAATTAAGGATAGCGTTACGTTATCTTCAACTTATTACAATCACTAAAAGAGGAAAGTGAGCTTCAGCTAATTTATATTTTTTACAATTCATTTAGACAATTTTTATTTTGTATAACGATCCGATTTTGCGTAAAGGTCCAACGATAACTATAATTTTCTGATTCGAAGCTAACAAACTCTCATTAGAAATTATTAATAACTTGGACACAATATGATTATGTATCTTCTGATGTTTTTTCTACTTAACAATAATCTGCTAATTCGAAGCTAACAATCTCTCGTCGGGAACAATAACACTTTACAGACATTCCCGATAAAAATTCCTCGGAGTGAATCGCAACTGCGTCGTCTACTCAACTTGGAACCGCCAGTCACCGCTAAATCGCATCGCGTAAACAATAAATATTAGATACATCGACGAAAGTCAAAGGGATTTCCTCGTCGGGGGGAGTTTAATTAAAAATCTGCGAGCTTTATCGCGCATAAACCCCGCATGGCGTCCTGATACTCCCGATGACATATTTACCGATATCTAACTGAAAAAGGTTAATAAGCGATACACACGTTGCTGGAAGATCGCGCGATTCTATCAACGGCCGAACATTTACTTTAATCAGCCGTGCAACCACAGGCCCGGTTGCTGCTCGCACGGGCCGCACCTGCGCAACGTAACGCGCGTGCCGAGTTAATCCTGACTGACGCGTAATCACGGAAGCCCGGCGGATCCAATTACCAGAAGCAGAACTGGAAATAAGGAAAACAGAGCCGTCAGTGCTCTGATTCGCCTTTACGATAGCGCAAATATTAACGGACAGGGATTAGAACGACGAGTAATTAAGTCACGCAAAGGGAATACGAAGAAACTCGGCTGGATAGGGAGAAATAGAAAGAGGGAGGCAGAGATAGTCAGATCAGAGAGAGAGAGAGAGAGAGAGAGAGAGAGAAAGAAAGAGACTGCTACGTCCCAGTCCATCAGTTCCCCCTCTTCGCATATTTGCGTAATTTTTAGCTAATAGATATATTATTATCACTGTTATTATTATTACTATTATTGATGGATTTTGTTTGGCACGTGGATGACGTCTCTTTCAGATCAAAACAGAATTGACAGACTTTACCATATTTACTTTAATACTAAACTAAGCTGACTATTGTCATACAGCGTTATACTTTGTAAATCCATAGAAGAAATTTCTAACGCAGTCCGCGTCCGTTTTAAAAAAACTGCGAACTGTCCGTCTGAAATATTGCAAGAATGTGTAAGCTCTCGACAACACTTTGTGCATATGGTACAATGCGCAAAATAATCTCAAGACAGATGAAAGTTGGAATTTCATTATTCTTGATTTTCCTCTTAATTCCAGCCGTGCCGGATCCAATTTGTGCCATGAATTACGAAACACGATGTATGACGGGAGCGGATTGCATATTCCATTACGAACGAGTGAAACAAAGAGAAGGAGAGAGAAAGAATAAGAGATAGAGATAGAAATAGAGATAGAGATAGAGGTAGAGATAGAGATAGAGATAGAGATAGAGATAGAGATAGAGATAGAGATAGAGATAGAGAGATAGATAAATAGAGAGATAGAGAGGGAGAGAGAGAGATACAGAGAGAGAGAGATAGAGAGATAGAAAAAAATTTAGAGAGATAGAGAGATAGAGAGATAGAAAATTAAAGAGATAGAGAGATAGAGAGATACAGAGATAGCGAGATAGAGAGATAGAGAGATAGAGAGATACAGAGATAGCGAGATAAAGAGATAGAGAGATAGAGAGATAGAAAATTAAAGAGATAGAGAGATAGAGAGATAGAGAGAGATAGAGAGATAGAGATATATAAAATTAGAGAGTTAGGGAGATATAGAATTAGCGAGTTAGAGAGATATAAAATTATAGATTTAGAGAGTTACAGAGATAGAAAGATGGAGATAGAATAAGAGATAGAAATAGAGATAGAAATAGTGATATATGAAATGAGAAAGAAAGAGAGAATAAGAGATAAGGAGAGAGCGAGGGCGTGAAAGAGAGAGTGAGATGGACATTAGATCGAAATACTCGACGCACCATAATCCTCGAGCAGATTTCAGCCATCATATTTTAGATTTAGACCATCGCCGAACTAACTGCTCAGAGAACCTGCTAACGAGGAGCGCCCTCCGGTTTTCGCTGATCGGAGAAAGTAGATTCCAGAGACCCTCGTTTGTGAACAGATCGTTCATAAGTTACCCTCGAAAAGCGATTTTCATACAAACCACTGCATTGATACATGGAAAGGTACTCTATGCGATTGAGTTGAACGTTTCATGATTAATCTTACGCGCAAGGGTCGCATTTAGCTGCGTTTTGCTATTTTCTTTTGAATCTTTGCGAGCTCAGTTCTTATTTCTTTCAATTATTTAACCTTACGTATTCTATTAGCAATGTGAGCAGTTATGATTTCTCTGTGAAAAATATTAAAATTTTTTCAATTTCAGTGTCTCTTCTTATTTACCAAAGTAGGTGTTCGAAGAAAACTATGCTTAATGTGAACAGAATATTCCAGTTTTTCGACACAAAATTACAAACCTTGAAAAATCGTTCTAATTTACCGATTATTTATTTTTATGAAATAATGAAAAAATTATTGACTAAAATAAAATTGTACTGAGTACTCTCCTGAACAAGATACTATAATCTAATTCACATTATAAATGCAAGAATATATTTAAGCAATGATAACTAAACAGTGGATTTTATGCACTTTTTTACAAAGAAAGACTAACACAGAAGCAAAACTGTGCAGACATTAGAAGAATTCGAAAATCTCTTTCTATTCTGCACGATTTATTAAAATGATTAAATCATGAACGACATTTCCGCCTGATCTATATTCTCTACAGTTATCACAGATAATTTTTCATTATCATAAAGATCCACGGTGCAATGATTACTCCGAAAATGTTGCGCAAAATCAAATTGCACTATCTCAAGTCTCCTAAAAATCCTCAGCAAGACTAAGAACCTGAAGAGGTATTCCGCGGTCTATAATACGACAACTGTAAAATCTAAGCATAACTGAAAAGCTAGCCTCAAGAGAAGCATAGAATTAGAGCTAATTGCGCAGGAACAGGTGTTAGTGGTTGAATGTTTCACGAAGAAGGGAATTCGCTGTAGAACGTAAAAAGAAAAGCATTCCTTTAAGAGGAAATTGCTGGCTGAAGTCACGGAAATACTAAAAAGAACGTTGACCAGCTTTCAAGGTCCCTTGCCGCATTTTCATAACTCCCATTGCAGACATTTCCGCAGGGCTGGTAGGCAAATTCGAAATAAGACCGTTTTGCATAATAATACGGCGACGGGACGGAGAGAAGGTCAAAGATTAATGTATACATTCGTGTATCGATCGGTGGTGGCGGGCGTTGTTTCAGTATTACGCGAGCCGGCTGAGGAATGTGAAGGATTTACGGAAGTGCGTCAAACGTGAAACAGAATCGCAACTCGACAGAACAAACTAATAAAAATGTTGCCACCGGTGCGTACACTTACACAGCGACGCTCTCGGTGCGAGGGTGCACAATGAACCGGAAACGGATACGCATAATTTAATGCGACGAAACGATACACAGGTCGGTACGACACACACTTTTATTAGCTCTGCGGATATTTATTAGTCTGCAATAATGGATAATTATTGTGAGCCCGGTGTTTTACAGGATAAAAGTAAATTTTGCTGGCGGCACGGTTTCCCGATACGTCAACATTAATTCGCGTTGCCGAATTTAATTTATAAAATCGGACCGCGTTTCGGTGAGCAAATAATGCGAACTTATACGAAACGGAATGCCCGATTTTTTGAAATATGAAAACTATTTCCGGTTCGCGCTGCGTCCGTTCTATCGCGGTTCGTTGTATCGAATTTATCGATAATTTCGACGAGAAGAATTTCAAGAAAATAAGAGAAAAAGAAAGGAAACGATATAATAACGAACGACCCGGGCCGGAAGGTATCATGTGTCGCATTTAATTTGAGTAATGGATTATTCATAGAGTGTTATGAAAATTTTTTTTTCCGATTCGTGTCACGAGAGAAAAACAACGTTCAACATCAAAGTGCAAAATGTTTTCCTACACACAGGTTCTGCTCAATCATTCGGAACAGGGTTCCCTTTTGACGCGGGGCAAAGCCGTCGTTCGCTATATCTTGACATATTTTACATTTTTGTTCCGGCATCGTGTTTCCTATTCTAGACAGCGCCGGTCGAGCTAGGATAATGCGAAATACGTTATGATAAATGAAAAAAGAGTGCAGGCATTTTTTGTTTGCCCGCTATGTGACTGCGATGTCATAGAATATCAAAAGGGAAATACGGTTCCCCTTTAACCAACCAACGGCGATGCTGGAGGCCTATTCTGGCCTGCCGTTTTCTTTTCAGCTTTTTTTCGAAAATCAGAGTACGCTGCGATTTTTAGCACAACTCTCCGGGCTGTCGGACTACGCGTCGAGCCGGCGAACGTTTATTGCTAAACAGCGAAGCAACGTTAAAGCAATAACGTTAAGTAACGTTCCGTGGCGCGCATTGCTCGTTTGTATTATGTGTTGCAATTCCGTGTAAGAGGACGTTGTGTTTCTAACTCACATAAGTGGATCAGAGCTTTGTTCAATCAAACTAATTGGGGGACGTATGCATTTGTAACCATGAAATTTTGTTCACTCGAATGCAAATAACTTATTAGCAATTGGATTAAATGCTTGTTATTTCTTCATATACCTTTTCAAATTCTTTTTATTATATTTATATTTAATTATATTTGTATTTAATTCTATTTATATTTAATTATATTTAATTATATTTATATTTATATTGTTCGTACTTTAAGTTTTTCGATCCATATACAAATTTTGCTGCTTTCGAAAGAATGCAATGTCTTTAAAAAGTGTGCAAGTCTACTGCATATTTTCTTCATATTTCGTTCAAATGCAACGCCTTCATACAATCGATAATTTAACGAAGAATATCGAGCTATGAATATACAAAATATGTATACCCGTCGCAAAGAAATGTCAACATTTTGCGTTAGGACGCATATACTCGTCGAAAACTGTTAACCGGACAGAGAACATCAGAATTCCTCTTATAGACAGGCAATCGGAAGCGGCGACATAGCGCGAGGAAAGAACTCCCCGACGACAGAGTATACTTTCTCGTGCGTTCAAAATGATTCGGCTTTTATAAAACTGTGTCGCACGTTCTGCGGCACGTCTCCGCGGAATTCTCGAACATTCGAAACAAAAGAGGAAATTGGTGACTGCGGTTTCTCCGCGGAATGTTGGATGGTTCTCGGAAGAACGGGAGCAGCATCGCATCCGATGGTCAACTCCTCGCCGAAGTAACCGAGTTTCAGCGAAAGATTAGCAAAGAAGAAACACGGATGATATTACGATCGCGAGCGAAACGTGGAAGTTGGGAAAGATGGGGGTGGAGGAGGCGATGTATCGCGAGGAAACTCGAGACCCTCAATGGCGCTGTCATATTGGAAGTTCTCGGGGAAACTTGGAATGCATAAAAGATGGAGACTCCATGCCCGTGCAAAGTCGCGAATAAATTCCGTAGCGTGGACGGTTTTATTACTTCACGACACGGCTAATTGAGCAATTGTGTCATGTTTAAATGTCTCGACCGCGTAACTCCCTGTTGCTTGTCCTCATAATAGCCGTCCACGCGGATGGGTCGCAGTAATTGATGCCAGACTGGTTCGTGTTAAAGAACTTTTTATTTACCTTTATTGTTCAATCTGTTTGTGTCTCGCAGGTACTAGTCAATTGTTTCACCCTTTCAGCCCCGGAAAACTCTTTGTAGTTTGTCGACACTATTTTCTGGTAATGTTTTTGATTTAGGGGGACAGAATCTTTGATCGGCGACGCTCTCGTAGTTTTTAAAATGTTCTCTCAGGGATTTCGATCGAAAAGGATGTCAGAGAATGAACTTGACTTTTAGATCAATCAATTTCGCATGATGCAGTGATAGTAATACACTGCGGATTGGTTTATTTGCTTTGATTTCGGGCATAATTAATTTCATATATATATCGAATGAGGTACATTAAATATCTTTATTAAAAAAAGACAGAATAAATATTTGTCGAATGAGACGAGTTGAATATTTTAATTCAGAAATAAGTGAAATGAAATAATAAATATATATCGAATGAGACACGTTGAATTTTTGTGTCCAAAAATAAGGGAAATGAAGGAATAAATATTTATCGAATGAGACATACCACGTATTTTTATCGAAGCATAAACAAAGCAAATGCAGCCGAATATTACAAAATACTCCACAATAAAATAGTGATCCCATCGAGATCAAATCGCAAGTTCTCCCGATTTCTGTCCTGTTGTATGTCTCGTTATCCCCGCAGCCCAATTCGTATCACAACGTTAACATTAAAACAATATTTCATCGTACCATTTGATCTGCTCATTCTCTCAAAAGAGCGACCGCCGAATTTCCCACAGGATGTAACAGCATAGCAGTTCGAACGCAGAACCGATCATGTAACAGGAACATGGACACGAATATCGGCATCTAGCTCGTGCAAATTTTCCGGCGCGGTTCTCTCACGGATAATGCGGCGAACAGGTAATCGTGAGTCGAATGGCGGATACGTTCGAGATTTCTCGCGGGCAGAACCGAACACGAAAGGCTTTGCCGCGGATCAGCGAGCGGTAACATAATGCACGCGTAATTATCTCTGGAATCAACGTGACGGGAGAACGCGTTCGATAGAATCCCGACGACTACTTTCAGACTTAGGCTGAATTGGGTTATGTCGGGATGGGGGGCAAGGTAAAGGAGATAAAGGCTCGGTCCTAGTCCATGACCCGTAACGATCTTTTTACCTCGGTTACGAGCCCCTATATCCTTGAAACAGAGGCAACGACTGCGAGAAGAAACCCGCGCGGTTGAAAGAAAGTGTGCGGGACGAACGCGGCATAGCCGTTTGCATCTGGTTCGTTTGAATCGAAATACTTCGGCGTCTCAAAATTAGACCGAACACCGAAAGAAACGAACATCGGCGCGCGAAGTGTGTTAACCCTTTGCGGCGGAAATATTCTCGCGAGGGAATGTTCTCCAGATGTTGCATCGGTTCGGTTTCAAGGGAACTTTCCTGAACGTTCAGCATTGCTACAGCGAATCGCAACACGTTCCCGGCGATGCACTTTTCTAGCCCACCACTACATCGAATCTCGTTAACATTTTTGCGATCGACAGCGTCGGTGGGCCCGCTAGTTTGCCTGTCGATATATATTACAGATTACACCGGCAATCCAACAATTAAGATGGACTATTGAATAATTAATTGGATTATCGATAATAATTACTCCGATAATCCAACAACGAAGCGACACTCGAGAGGACACATCCTTCGAGTAGGAGAACCAGCCTGGCTTCTGAACCACAGCCGCACACGAGCCTGATTTTGATGACGGTGTAGTTTGTCCTGCTTGTGCACCTCTGATAGCGGTTTGGGCCCTACGTACAACAGTTTCTCCCTGAAATGTTCGAAGATCGGAATCGAAACACGCAGATCTGAGAATATTAAGTCGCGGTGAGACGCGATTTTTTCGAGGCTTCAGGCTCGTTTTTATAGAAACTCGAGGCAGTCGACCAAAAAAGGCATGCTGGAAGAAAATGCTAGAATAATGCTAGAATAAAAACGATGACTTAACTTTTTCATTTCTATCTTTTTGCCAGGATTCGAAGCAATTCAGAGGCCACGTGACACGATTCGAAGGCAACTCGGAGGCCACACGACACGATTCGAAGCAATAAATTACATAGGCACAGGACTAGCACAGGGAAATTTACAGCAATCCGAAACTTGGCATTTCCGGGAGAAATTATTGTATTTCGCAACCGCGGGTATAAACGAGATCCGAATTAACTTCACGTTCAACTACGTAGACCTAAACGACGATTAACGGCACGGTACAAGACGGTCAAGCAGAGCTGATTGGTTCTCGTAATAAGAAACTCTCAGGAGGAAAATTTCTTTACAGCCAGGAGGAATAAAGATCCCTCGCCTTAGAACCCCGATCTCACGGGAACCTAGTGGCTTCGACTATAGAAAGTCAGCTACGAATCGACCCAGAAGAGGATTGCTTGGAACTGGCTGGGATAAGAAACGCATGAATTGAGACACTTCGTTTCCAAGCTGAGTAAATCTGACCTAGTTAGCGAGAAGCTCGTCCAATGAGACTCGCGCTTATATCCGCGGTTTTGTGACGGAAAATTGTGTTTATGAAATAGTACTTGAGAATGTGGTAATGAAGTTACTGTGTATTAGATTCTTTGATTAAAGAGTAAGCAAAGTAAAAGACTCCGAAATTTTTTAATTCTGACGATTTTTCAAGATTTCGTTTGGAACGATTTTTTAATTCACTGTTATATAATTTCTAATAGCACCCTATTTTTAGGGTGCATTCGAACAGTTTTATCGTTATTTAGAAGAAATTTATGATCGACTTAATCTGTCAAATTTTAGCGCAACGTCGTCGACGAATGAATTTTATTTGAAACGATTTTTCGAAGCGGCTGCAACATAATTTTTTACGGCGCCCTATTTTCACACGTTCTGACAGCTTTCGATGGAAACGCAAGAAATTTACAGTTGACTTAACCTGTCAATTTTTAGCTCGATGCCGTCGTCGGGTGGATTTTGTTTGGAACGATTTTTGAAGTGAATGCGGCGTTAGAAAAACGAAGAGAATAAAAAGTGGAAATGGAAAAGGACAAAGTCAGAGCGAATTTACGTAACGCATTCAAGTGGGTGATGCTGTACACGGATTGCATTGTTTATCGGCGAAGGAGTTTGCCTCTCCATCTCCGTCGGTTGAAAATAAAGGTAAAAATACTCGGCGTTTCTCGCAATCTACGATAATCGTGGTTCTAGGGCACTTTTTTTTAAAACTAAATTTTTGATACACGTGCAGTTCATGGCCGCTACTTCCGGCGAACCGAAATTTCATTTTCTCACCTTCCTTCGATTTCACTTGCAAATTCCTTTCCCCGAAGTAAATATGAAAATCCGCAAATCCCTTCTCCTCGAGATTTAAAATCTTTCACTTCTTTAATAAAGAACGCAAGTCACAGCTAGATTTTCGATATCTCTCTGACACACATTCCATAAATTGTCCAATTAGTTGTTTGAAAATAGAAACTTCGTTACGAATACTATTGTAATGAATTACACGTAATCGTTGATATTATACATACACACATAATTATTGCCATCTTAATTATTATTCATTTGAATTCATTATTCAGTCTATTATTAATTTCAACGTACACCCTCCAACCTGTATTTTAAAATATTTTTAACCCGCACCAAATCTTTTATTTAATCATTTAAATTTAATTATTCATTTATTATATTTATTTACAGCTCATTTTCAATGCGGTCGCATTAATTATGGACTCATTAACGACCACGTATTTTACAAAATTAACGTGGACGGTGTATAAACAGCTAAATATGAATAAATTTTGCAATAAAGATTTTATTTACCCGAATAAAGCTCGGTAAAAATAAATTATTCCTTCAATAGCTTCAATAAGTTCCAAATAATAATGCCAGATGTGTTCACAGTTTCGTGCCTCGACAAAATCGCCTGACTCCGATAATTAACGTCGACTCATTGTTGCCGTAAACGCACATTCGCTCGAGAATCCTTCAGAAAACGATGATGCAAAGTATTGATTCCATTGCAAAGTTCTCAAAATAACATCCTAAGACCGAACTAGGAAGAAACGAGTGATTCGCTTTGCCCGTTTTAATCAGTGCCGTGCTCTACAAGCATCGATTGCAAACGATGGTTAAAAAGCAGAACGAAATCTACAACAGCCAGGAATTACTCCGCCTTGCTGCGGAGTATTTACCTTCGCCGGGCACAACAGCGCGATTGTTATCAAAACCGGGATGAATCACACCGAAACTTGCAATTTTCGTAGCTAGCAACCTGTTAAACGTCCTGCCGGCTACACGATGTTCATAATTACACATCGATCCTGATCTGTGTTGGCGCAATTAGCGATTCTTACGTCGCGTCCTGGCCCTGCATTAAAGTACGAACGATAGCCGCGGGGCTCCTCAAGATCGGCGTAGATTGCGAACAAATTACGACAAACTACTCGCAATCGCAATTTCGTACAGCTGTAGAGTCGCATAATCATCGCAGGATCTAGGAGGATGGAACGGGACCCGGTTCCACCCCCTTATCGCGAACGATAGCGAGCGTAATTATGTACAATTACCAGCCACGGAGAAAGATAGTAACGTCACGAGAATGGCCGGCTCCCTGTTAAGCTGGCCAGTCATGTTTCTCCATTAACCTCGTGTGGATCGCGTTCGAGCGATCGGAGAGAGCCGGGCCACCGGTAAAAATTTCCATATCGCCCCTAAGCCGGCATTATTGGCGGAAATTTAATTAACCGGTCAACCATGTACCCCGTGCAGGTAAATCCTCGTTACCTCGACACGCTCTGTTCGCGCGCAGCGCCTGCGAGGAAACCGCGTTCTACCGATTCCCCGAGATTTTCAAGATTTGGGCACCCTTTGAAATCTGCGCTTTGAAATCTGCGATCGCGAATTCGTCGTTCGTTTTCATTTTTCTGCACGGAAAGCGAAGGTGTTTTCGTTTGACGATCGGAAATACCGTCGGTAAAGTTTAATTAATATTGGCTAACGTAAATCCTTAGTTACGATTCACGCTCGCGTTATCGAGTATCAAATGTTCGCCAGTAGATAATCTGCCAGCGTGTAAATGCATTCGCGATATTAATATTATTTGTCATTTAATTTACAGAAATTCGGATTGAATCAGAATTAGTTCGGCGTAATAAGGATTTCATCAAAATTCGTTCGGCACGGTATCAACTTGCATTCGATGCCATTTAATATTTAATCATGCTGCAATTTAGACGAGTATGAATGCTATGCCGGAGGCAGTGCTGGGCAAAAAGTAGCCTGATTAATGATCTACGATTATAGCTTGTTAGTAAGTGAAATATAATAATTCATAAATGCTAATTTCTAATAATTTCTAATAATTAAATTGTACTAATTTATAATGACTCCGATATCATAATCGATTTATCATAATCGTGAATCATTAACTCATGCAACACATCGTGAATTGTTTCGAACTAATTAAAAATCTGATCGTTTATAAAACCTCTACCTCTACCTCTACCTCTACCTCATAAATGAATATTCATTTCATAGGAGGAAAAGCATCGAAAGTAATTAAAACTCGTCCTTTGCAAACTTTAAATTAGTTCTTATGCAACGTACGCGTTTTGAAAGAAAATCTGATCGTTAATATAAACTGTAAAGCAACAGAAACTTAAGATTTCCAATTATACTGTGAGGGTAGAATATTCATTAAATATTCTTCGTTACAATTCTTTGCAATTAGCATGAAAATTAACAGTCCATAATCACTGTTTTATCGCTGCCATTTTAGTTACACGATTTCATTGTGAGAATAACATTATGGTAAGCATCGATTTACTAATCTCTCTACGAAAAAATATTATTTAGACTGTCTAATTATTCCCAACCATTGTCCGAATAAATACGTTCGTCATACGTCACAGTTCAACACATTATAATTAATTCAAATATGTTAAAATTCTCCGAGCGCGATGAACTAAAAATCGGAAAAACTACGGAAAAGAATGTCGATTGTTCTTCGACTGATATTCGAAAAACTCTGCATAATCGTTCCAGAAAAGAAACTTGTCTCTTATGACAGAGGTTCGAGCATGAAAGCTCGAAGAAATTTTCGAGCGATCTCTGTCGTATGAACGGCTAAACATTCACTTAAAAATCCAAGTTCGGCGTTCAGCAAACAAACGATCAGATATTCCGCACCTGCAGTGTACACGGACGGAAACGACGGTATTGACGGGGAAAGTTGCTAAGTGTTGTCGATACAGGGAATCTTATCGGCCAACGCGAAACTGAGGGATCCACGAAAGAAACTAGTTATCGGTTATCAAAGTTGGATCATCCAGGGTGATTCGCGTGGCGCCGCGTGTGTTTAACGAACACCTAGCGAACCACCGTGCTATCCACGACAGCGGGCAAACGATTAAGACGGGAACAAGGATATTGGTAAAATGAACCAATGTTGCAAATCTTCTCCGAAATGACGCACGGTGGGCAAAGTGGCAAAGTTGCCTGTCAAATTCGAAGAACTTTTGATAAAAATTAGATAAAGCGACGTTTTCATTTACGCGAAAAAAACTGAAGTGTTGCAGAATAAACGAAAAAAGAGAGAATCCACTATTTTTTGATCTCGAAAATTTATGTTAAACTTGAAATATTCCATCGAAATTGTGATTTATTCAGTACCGTGTTGCATTTTTTAGTGACATGCAGATTTTTACGCGCTCATTTCAAATCGTAAAATTTATCTACCACTTTTGAAGTTCGAAAAAAAGACCAGCGTGTTACCAAATCACAATCCTGAAATGGTAGATGAATTTTGCGACGGGATCTGAAACGAGTGTGTCAAAATCAAATAAAAATGAAATATTATAAAGAAGTAGATGGTTAAAAAAAACGAGAACCACCGTGCATTCGATCAATTGTTAACGTAAACGTTGGATTGGCAATTACGCTGACGCCCTGTCATCGTTCCTTCCGTAAACTCTCTTCTCATTTACATTTTTCCAAAGATGCAGAATATCATGCACGTGTTGCCGCGAAAGTTATTCGATTTATACCGAATGCATATTTAGCTCCGCCGTGCACGATTAACGAACGTTTAACGAGAGACAAGTTGGAAGCAAAAATGAAGATAAGCAGGGTTCGTGCGGAACGTAATCTATGGGTCCATAAAATCTGCAATTTGTGGCTGGTTATTCCCTTCAGGAGCATACGCACGCTTCCACCATAGTTTAACCTATACATCTATCTCTACCTGTACCTCTATCTCTACCTCTACGCCTGTACCTCTACATCTACCTCTACCTCTACCTTTACGCCTGTACGTCTACGTCTACCTCTGCGTATGTACCTCTACCTCTACCTCTTCCTCTACCTCTACCTCTACCACTACCTCTACCTCTACCTCTACCTCTACCTCTACCTCTACCTCTACCTCTACCTCTACCTCTACCTCTACCTCTACCTCTACCTCTATCTTTACGCCTGTACATCTACCTCTGCCTCTAGATCTACGCATGTACCCCTACCTCTATCTCTACCTATGACTCTACCTCTACCTCTACCTCTGCCTGCATTCTACCGCTACGCCTGTACCTCTACCTCTACCTGTACCTCTACCTCCACCTCTATCTCTACCTCTACCTCTACGCCTGTACCTCCACCTCTACCACTACCTCTACGCCTGTACCTCTACCACTACACCTGTACCTCTGCCTCTACGACGGTAACTCTAACTCTGCGCCTGTACATCTACATCTACCTCTACACATGTGCCTCTACCTCTACCTCTATCTCTACTTCTACCTCTACCTCTGCCGCTACTTCTATGCCTTTACCTCAACCACTACCTCTACGCATGTACCTCTAACAATGTAAGAACAACGTATAACAATGTAGAACAACGTAACACTGTTTTAAAGAACAACATGAGACAACGTAAAACACCGCAAAATTACGTAAAAACAAAGTAAAACAACGTAAAACAACGTAAATCATCAATGCGAAACAAAGAAAAACGCGGTAAAACAACGTAGAGCAACGTAAATCATCAATGTGAACCAAAGTAAAACAACGTAACACAACGTAAAGCATAGGCGCGAGTCAAAGAAAAACAAGGAAATTCAACGTGAATCAACGTAAATCATCTATACTGAACAAAGTAAAACAACATAACACAACATAAAGCAATGTAAAACAATATAAAACGACGTGAAAATAATGTATAGCATGGATTTCAAGGCATCTCGTTTGTTTCGCCTGCATTTGAAGCTATAACACTTCTGTTCGCAAGTATTTGAAACTTAATCATTCCCTTCGCATGTATTTGAAGCTAAGCCTTCAACTTCGCATTGATTTGAAGCTAAATCATGTGCTTCGCTTGGATTTCAAGATAACTCGTTTGTTCCGCATGCAGCTGAAGCTAAATCATGTATACCACAAGTATTTGGAGCAAAAACATTTGACTCGCATGGGTTTGAAGCTAAGCCCTCTACTTCGCTTTGATTTGCAGCTAAAGCATGTGTCTCGTTTGGATTTGAAGCTAACTCGTTTGTTTCGCATGCAGTTCAAGCTAAATCATGTATATCAAAAGTATTTGAAGCGAAACCACTTGATTCACATGGATTTGGAGCTAAGACTTCCACTTCGCATTGACTTGGAGCTAAACCATTTGTATCTCATTGATGTGAAGCTAAGCCTTCTACTTCCCCTTGATTTGAAGATAAATCATGTGTTTCGCATGGATTTGAAACTAACTCGTTTGTTTCGCATGCAGTTGAAGCTGAATCATGTTTATCACAAGTATCTGAATCTAAAGAATCTGTTTCGCATGAATAATAAGCAAAACCATGTGTTTCGTATGAATTTGAATATAAATCAAGTGACTCGCATGGATGTGAAGCTAACTCGTTTGTTTCGCCAGCATTTGAAGCTATAACACTTCTGTTCGCAAGTATTTGAAACTTAATCATTTTCTTCGCATGTATTTGTAGCTAAGCCTTCAACTTCGCTTTGATTTGAAGCTCAATCATGTGCTTCGCTTGGATTTCAAGATAACTCGTTTGTTTCCAATGCAGCTGAAGCTAAATCATGTATACCACAAGTATTTGGAGCTAAAACATTTGTTTCTCATGTATGTGAAGCTAAGCCTACCACTTCGCATTGATTTGAAACTAAATCATGTATTTCGCATGGATTTGAATCTAATTCGATTGTTTCGCGTGCATTTGAATCTATATCACATATATCGCAATTATATGAAGATAAATCATTTGTTTCTCATGTATTTGAAGCTAAGCCTTCTACTTCGCATTGATTTGAAGCTACATCATGTGTTTCGCATGGACTTGAACCTCACTCGGTTTTTTGGCATGCAGTTGAAGCTAAATCATGTATATCACAAGTATTTGAAGCTAAACCATTTGTTTCGCATGGATTTGAAGATACGCCTATTACTTCGCATTGATTTGAAGCTAAACCATTTGTTTCGCATGGATTTGATGCTAAACCTTCTACTTGGCATTGATTTGAATCTAAATCATGTGTTTCGCTTGGATTTGAAGCTAACTCGTTTGTTTCGCACGCGTTTGAAGCTACATTACTAATATTCGCAAGTATTTGAAACTAAATAATTCGTAACGCATGGATTTGAAGCTAAGCCTTCAACTTCGCATTGATTTGAATCTAAATCATGTGATTCGCTTGGATTTGAAGCTAACTCGTATGTTTCGCAAGCAGTTGAAGCTAAATCATGTATATCACAAGTATTCCAAGCTAAACCATTTGTATCGCATGGATTTGAAGCTAAGCCTTCTACTGCGCATTGATTCGAAGCTAAATCATGTGTTTCGCATGGATTTGATGCTAACTCGTTTGTTTCGCATGCAGTTGAAGCTAAATCATGTATATCACAAGTATTTGTAACTAAACTATTTGTTTCGCATGGATTTGAAGCTAAGCCTTCTACATCGGATTAATCAGAAGCTAAATCATGAGTTAGGCTTGGATTTGAAGCTCACGCTTTTGTTTCGCATGCAGTTGAATCTAAATCCCTTTTATCACAAGTATCTGAATCTAAACCATCTTTTTCGCATGGTTTCGAAGATAAGCCTTCTACTTCGCACTGATTTGAAGCTAAATCATGTGATTCACATGGATTTGAAGGGTACTCATTTGTTTCGCATGCAGTTGAAGCTAAATCATGTATATCACAAGTATTCGAAGGTAAACCATTTGTATCGCATGGATTTGATGCTAAGCCTTCTACTGCGCATTGATTCGAAGCTAAATCATGTGTTTTGCTTGGATTTGAAGCTAACTCGTTTGTTTTGCATGCACTTGAAGCTAAATCATGTGTATCACAAGTATTTGAAGCTAAACCATTTGTTTCGCATTGATGTGAAGCTAAGCCTTCTACTTCGCATTGATTTGAAGGTAAATCATGTGTTTCGCATGGATTTGAAACTAACTCGTTGGTTTCGCATGCAGTTGAAGCTGAATTATGTTTATCACAAGTATATGGATCTGAAGAATCTGTTTCGCATGAATATAAAGCTAAACCATGTGTTTCGCATGAATTTGAAGATAAATCATGTGATTCGCATGGATGTGAAGCTAACTCGTTTGTTTCGGCTGCATTTGAAGCTATAACACTTCTGTTAGCAAGTATTTGAAACTTAATCGCTTCCTTCGCATGTATTTGAAGCTAAGCCTCCAACTTCGCATTGATTTGAATCTAAATCATGTGATTCGCTTGGATTTTAAGCTAACTCGTTTGCTTCACATGCAGTCGAAGCTAAATCATGTATATCACAAGAATTTTAAGCTAAACCATTTGTTTCGCATGGATTTGAAGCTAAGCCTTATACTTCGTATTGATTTGAAGCTAAATCATGTGTTACGCATGGATTTGAAGCTCACTCGTTTGTTTCGCATGCAGTTGAAGCTAAATCACTTTTATCACAAGTATCTGAATCTAAACCATCTGTTTCGCATGGTTTCGAAGATAAGCCTTCTACTTCGCACTGATTTGAAGCTAAATCATGTGATTCGCATGGATTTGAAGGGTACTCATTTGTTTCGCATGCAGTTGAAGCTAAATCATGTATATCACAAGTATTCGAAGGTAAACCATTTGTATCGCATGGATTTGAAGATAAGCCTTTTACTTTGCATTGATTTGAAGCTAAACCATTTGTTTCTCATGGATTTGATGCTAAACCTTATACTTCGTATTGATTTGAGGCTAAATCATGTGTTTTGCATGGATTTGAAGCTAACTCGTTTTTTTCGCCTGCAATTGAACCTATATCACTTATATTCGCAAGTAGTTGAAGCTAAAACGTTCGTTTCGCATGGATTTGAAGCTAAGCGTTCTACTTCGAATGAATTTGAAGCTAAATCATGTGTTTCGCTTGGATTTGAAGCTAACGGGTCTTTTTCGCCTGTATTTGAAGATAAATCATGTTTATCACAAGTATTTGAAGCTAAACCATTCGCTTCGCATGGATTTGAAGCAAAGCCTTCAACTTCGCATTGATTTGAAGCTAAATCATGTGTAGCGCATGGATTTGAAGCTGACTCGTTTGTTTCGCATGCAGTGGAAGCTAAATCATGTATATCACAAGTATTTGAAGCTAAACCATATGTTTCGCATGAATTTGAAACTAAGCCTTCTACTTCGCATTAATTTGAAGCTAACTCTATTGATTCGAATGCATTTGAATCTATATCACTTATATCGCAATTATCTGAAGATAAATCATTTGCTTCTCACGTATTTGAAGATAAGCCTCCTACTTCGCATTGATTTGATGCTAAATCGTGTGTTTCGCATGGATTTCAAGATAACTCGTTTCTTTCGCATGCAGATGAAGCTAAATCATGTATATCACAAGTATTTGAAGCTGAACAATTTGTTTCGCCTGGATTTAAAGCTATGCCTTCAAGTTCGCATTGATTTGAAGCTAAATCATGTGTTTCGCATGGATTTCAAGATGACTCCTTCGTTTGGCATGAAGTTGAACCTAAATCATGTATATCACAAGTATTTGAAGCTAAACCATTCGCTTCGCATGGATTTGAAGGAAAGCCTTCAACTTCGCCTTCATTTGAAGATAAATCATTTGTTTCTCATGCGTTTGAAGCTAAGCCTTCTACTTCGCATTGATTCGAAGCTAAATCATGTGAATCGCATGGATTTGAAGCTAACTCGTTTGTTTCGCATGCAGTTGAAGCTAAATCATGTATATCACAAGTATTTGAAGCTAAACTATTTGTTTCGCATGAATTTGAAGCTAAGCCTTCTACTTCGCATTCATTTGAAGTTAAGTCATGTGTTTCGCAAGGATTTGAAGCTAACTCGTTTGTTTCGCAGTGCAGTTGATGCTAAATCATGTATAAAACAAGTATTTGAAGATAAACCATTTATTTCGCATGTATTTGAAGCTAAGACTTCTACTTTGCATGAAATTGAAGCTATGGCATGTGTTTCGCTTGGATTTGAAGCTAACTCGTTTGTTTCGCATGCATTTGAAGCTAAATTATGTATATCACAAGTATTTTAAGCTAAACCATTTGATTCGCATGGATTTGACATTAAGCCTTTAACTTCGTACTGATTTGAAGCTAAATGATGAGTTTCGCTTGGTTTTGAAGCTAACTCTTTTGTTTCGCCTGCATTTGAAGCTATATCACTTATATCGCAATTATCTGAAGATAAATCAGTTGTTTCTCATGTATTTGAAGCTAAGCCTTCCACTTCGCATTGATTTAAACCTTAATCATGTGTTTCGCATGGATTTGAAGATAAGTCTCCTACTTCGCATTAATTTGAAGCTAACTCGATTGATTCGACTGCATTTGAATCTATATCACTTATATCGCAATTATCTGTAGATAAATCATTTGCTTCTCATGTATTTGAAGCTAAGCCGTCTATTTCGCACTGATTTGAAGCTAAATCATATGTTTTGCATGGATTTGAAGGTAACTCGTTTTATTCGCATGTATTTGAAGATAAATCATGTTCATCACAAGTATTTGAAGCTAAACCATTCGCTTCGCATGGATTTGAAGCAAAGCCATCAACTTCGCATTGATATGAAGATAAATCATGTATTTCGATTGGATTTGAAGCTAACTCGTTTGTTTCGCATGCAGTTGAAGCTAAATCATGTTTATCACAAGTATCTGAATATAAACCATCTGTTTCGCATGAATATTAAGCTAAACCATGTGTTTCGCATGAATTTGAAGCTATATGATGAGTTTCGCTTGTTTTTGAAGCTAACTCTTTTGTTTCGCCTGCATTTGAAGCTATATCACTTATATCGCAATTATCTGAAGATAAATCAGTTGTTTCTCATGTATTTGAAGCTAAGCCTTCCACTTCGCATTGATTTAAACCTAAATAATGTGTTTCGCTTGGATTTGAAGGTAAAGCGTTTGTTTCGCATGCAGTTGAAGCTAAATCATGTATATCACAAGTATTTGAAGCTAAACCATTTGTTTCGCATGAATTTGAAGCTATGCCTTCTACTTCGCATTGATTTGAAGCTAAATCATGTGTTTCGCATGGTTTTGAAGCTAACTCGTTTGTATCGCATGCAGTTGAAGCTAAATCATGTATATCTCAAGTATTTGAAGCTAAACCATCTGTTTCGCATGGATTTGAAGATAAGCCTCCTACTTCGCATTAATTTGAAACTAACTCGATTGATTCGACTGCATTTGAATCTATATCACTTATATCGCAATTATCTGTAGATAAATCATTGCTTCTCATGTATTTGAAGCTAAGCCGTCTATTTCGCACTGATTTGAAGCTAAATCATATGTTTAGCATGGATTTGAAGCTAACTCGTTTTTTTCGCCTGTATTTGAAGATAAATCATGTATATTACAAGTATTTGAAGCTGAACCATTCGCTTCGCATGGATTTGAAGCAAAGCCTTCAACTCCGCATTGATTTGAAGATAAATCATGTGTTTCGCTTCGATTTGAAGCTAACTGTTTTGTTTCGCCTGCATTTGAAGATAAGTCATGTATAGCACAAGTATTTGAAGCTAAACCATTTGTTTCGCATGGATTTGAATATAAGGCTACTACTTCGCATTGATTTGAAGTTAACTCGATTGTTTCGCCTGCATTTGAAGCTATATTACTTATATCGCAATTATCTGAAGATAAATCATTTGTTTCTCATGTATTTGAAGCTTAGCCTTCCACTTCCCATTGATTTGAACCTAAATAACGTGTTTCGCTTGGATTTGAAGGTAAAGCGCTTGTTTCGCATGCATTTGAAGCTAAATTATGTATATCACAAGTATTTTAAGCTAAACCATTTGATTCGCATGGATTTGAAATTAAGCATTCTACTTCGTACTGATTTGAAGATAAATCATGTGTTTCGTTTGAATTTGAAACTAAGCCTTCTACATCGCATTGATTTGAAGCTAACTCGTTTGTTTCGCATGCAGTTGAAGCTAAATCATGTAAATCACAAGTATTTGAATCTAATCCATCTGTTTCGCAATAATATGAAGCAATGAAGCTAATCCATGTGATTCGCATGAATTTGAAACTAAATCATGTGTTTCGCATGGATTTGAAGCTGTACCACTTATATCGCAATTATCTGAAGATAAATCATTTGTTTCTCATGTGTTTGAAGCTAAGCCTTCTACTTCGCATTGATTCGAAGCTAAATCATGTGAATCGCATGGATTTGAAGCTAACACGTTTGTTTCGCATGCAGTTGAAGCTAAATCATGTATATCACAAGTATTTTAAGCTAAACCATTTGATTCTCATGGATTTGAAATTAAGCCTTCTACTTCGTACTGATTTGAAGCTAAATCATGTGTTTCGTGTGAGTTTGAAACTAAGCCTTCTACTTCGGATTGATTTGAAGCTAAATCGTGTGTTTCGCATGGATTTGAAGCTAACGGGTCTTTTTCGCCTGTATTTGAAGATAAATCATGTATATCACACGTATTTGAAGCTAAACCATTTGTTTCACATTTATTTGATGATAAGCCTTCTACGTCGCATTGATTTGAAGCTAAGCCTTCTATTTCGCATTGATTTGAAGGTAAATCATGTGTTTCGCTTGGATTTGAAGCTAACTCGTTTGTTTCGCATGCAGTTGAAGCTAAATCATGTATATCACAAGTATTTGAAGCTAAACTATTTGTTTCGCATGAATTTGAAGCTAAGCCTTCTACTTCGCATTCATTTGAAGCTAAGTCATGTGTTTCGCAAGGATTTGAAGCTAACTCGTTTGTTTCGCAGTGCAGTTGATGCTAAATCATGTATAAAACAAGTATTTGAAGATAAACCATTTATTTCGCATGTATTTGAAGCTAAGACTTCTACTTTGCATGAAATTGAAGCTATGTCATGTGTTTCGCTTGGATTTGAAGCTAACTCGTTTGTTTCGCATGCATTTGAAGTTAAATTATGTATATCACAAGTATTTTAAGCTAAACCATTTGATTCGCATGGATTTGAAATTAATCCTTCTACTTCGTACTGATTTGAAGCTAAATCATGTGTTTCGTGTGAGTTTGAAACTAAGCCTTCTACTTCGCATGATTTGAAGCTAAATCATGTGTTTGGCATGGATTTGAAGCTAACTCGAATGTTTCGCCTGCATTTGAAGGTACATCATTTATATCGCAAGCATTTGAAGCTAATTCATTTTTATCGTATGGATTTGAAGCTAAGCCTTCTACTTCGCATTGATTTCATGCTAAATCACGTGTTTCGCTTGGATTTTAAACTAACTCGTTTGTTTCGTCTTCATTTGAAGCTGTTTCATTTATATCGCAAGTATGTGATGCTAAACCATTTGTTTCGGATGGATTTGAAGATAAGTCTTCTACTTCGCATTCATTTAAATCTAAATCGTGTGTATGGCATGGATTTGAAGCTAACTCGTTTGTTTCGCATGCATTTGAAGCTAAATCATGTATATCACAAGTATTTGAAGCTAAGCCATTTTTTTCGGATTGATTGGAAGCTAAGCCTTCTACTTCGCATTGATTTGATGCTAAATCATATGTTTCGCATCGATTTGAAACTAACTCGTTGTTTCGTCTTCATTTGAAGCTGATTCATTTATATCGCAAGTATTTGAAGCTAAACCATTTGTTTCGCATGGATTTGAAGATAAGCCTCCTACTTCGCATTAATTTGAAACTAACTCGATTGATTCGACTGCATTTGAATCTATATCACTTATATCGCAATTATCTGTAGATAAATCATTGCTTCTCATGTATTTGAAGCTAAGCCGTCTATTTCGCACTGATTTGAAGCTAAATCATATGTTTAGCATGGATTTGAAGCTAACTCTTTTGTTTCGCCTGCATTTGAAGATAAGTCATGTATAGCACAAGTATTTGAAGCTAAACCATTTGTTTCGCATGGATTTGAATATAAGGCTACTACTTCGCATTGATTTGAAGTTAACTCGATTGTTTCGCCTGCATTTGAAGCTATATTACTTATATCGCAATTATCTGAAGATAAATCATTTGTTTCTCATGTATTTGAAGCTTAGCCTTCCACTTCCCATTGATTTGAACCTAAATAACGTGTTTCGCTTGGATTTGAAGGTAAAGCGCTTGTTTCGCATGCATTTGAAGCTAAATTATGTATATCACAAGTATTTTAAGCTAAACCATTTGATTCGCATGGATTTGAAATTAAGCATTCTACTTCGTACTGATTTGAAGATAAATCATGTGTTTCGTTTGAATTTGAAACTAAGCCTTCTACTTCGCATTGATTTGAAGCTAACTCGTTTGTTTTGCATGCAGTTGAAGCTAAATCATGTAAATCACAAGTATTTGAATCTAATCCATCTGTTTCGCAATAATATGAAGCAATGAAGCTAATCCATGTGATTCGCATGAATTTGAAACTAAATCATGTGTTTCGCATGGATTTGAAGCTGTATCACTTATATCGCAATTATCTGAAGATAAATCATTTGTTTCTCATGTGTTTGAAGCTAAGCCTTCTACTTCGCATTGATTCGAAGCTAAATCATGTGAATCGCATGGATTTGAAGCTAACACGTTTGTTTCGCATGCAGTTGAAGCTAAATCATGTATATCACAAGTATTTTAAGCTAAACCATTTGATTCTCATGGATTTGAAATTAAGCCTTCTACTTCGTACTGATTTGAAGCTAAATCATGTGTTTCGTGTGAGTTTGAAACTAAGCCTTCTACTTCGGATTGATTTGACGCTAAATCGTGTGTTTCGCATGGATTTGAAGCTAACGGGTCTTTTTCGCCTGTATTTGAAGATAAATCATGTATATCACACGTATTTGAAGCTAAACCATTTGTTTCACATTTATTTGATGATAAGCCTTCTACGTCGCATTGATTTGAAGCTAAGCCTTCTATTTCGCATTGATTTGAAGGTAAATCATGTGTTTCGCTTGGATTTGAAGTTAACTCGTTTTTTTCGCATGCAGTTGAAGCTAAATCATGTTTATCACAAGTATCTGAATATAAACCATCTGTTTCGCATGAATATTAAGCTAAACCATGTGTTTCGCATGAATTTGAAGCTAGATGATGTGTTTCGCTTGGTTTTGAAGCTAACTCTTTTGTTTCGCCTGCATTTGAAGATAAGTCATGTATAGCACAAGTATTTGAAGCTAAACCATTTGTTTCGCATGGATTTGAAGATAAGCCTACTACTTCGCATTGATTTGAAGTTAACTCGATTGTTTCGCCTGCATTTGAAGCTATATTACTTATATCGCAATTATCTGAAGATAAATCATTTGTTTCTCATGAATTTGAAGCTAAGCCTTCCACTTCCCATTGATTTGAACCTAAATAATGTGTTTCGCTTGGATTTGGAGGTAAAGCGCTTGTTTCGCATGCATTTGAAGCTAAATTATGTATATCACAAGTATTTTAAGCTAAACCATATGATTCGCATGGATTTGAAGCTAAGCCTACTACTTCGCATTGATATGAAGATAAATCATGTGCTTCGCTTGGATTTGAAGCTAACACGTTTGTTTAGCATGCAGTTGAAGCTAAAACATGTACATCACAAGTATCTGGATCTAATCCACCTGTTTCGCAAGAATATGAAGCTATGAAGCTAATCCATGTGATTCGTGTGAATTTGAAGCTAAATCATGTGTTTCGCATGGATTTGAAGCTGTATCACTTATATCGCAATTATCTGAAGATAAATCATTTGTTTCTCACGTATTTGAAGCTAAGCCTTCTACTTCGCATTGACTTGAAGCTAACTCGATTGTTTCGCCCGCATATGAAGCTATATCACTTATATCGCAATTATCTGAAGATAAATCATTTGTTTCTCATGTATTTGAAGATAAGCCTTGTACTTCGCATTGATTTGAAGCTAAATCATGTGTTTCGCATGGATTTGAAGCTAACTCGTTTGTTTCGCATGCAGTTGAAGCTAAATCATATTTATCACAAGTATCTGAGTATAAACCATTTATTTCGCATGTATTTGAAGCTAACATGGATTTGAAACCAACTCGTTTGTTTCGTCTTCATTTGAAGCTGTTTCATTTATATCGCAAGTATTTGATGCTAAACCATTTGTTTCGGATGTATTTGAAGATAAGTCTTCTACTTCGCTTTCAGTTAAATCTAAATCGTGTGTATGGCATGGATTTGAAGCTGACACGTTTGTTTCGCATGCATTTGAAGCTAAATCATGTATATCACAAGTATTTGAAGCTAAGCCATTTGTTTCGGATTGATTTGAAGCTAAGCCTTCTACTTCGCATTGATTTGAAGCTAAATCATATGTTTCGCATGGATTTGAAACTAACTCATTTGTTTCGTCTTCATTTGAAGCTGTTTCATTTATATCGCAAGTATTTGATGGTAAACCATTTGTTTCGGATGGATTTGAAGATAAGTCTTCTACTTCGCATTCATTTAAATCTAAATCGTGTGTATGGCATGGATTTGAAGCTAACTCGTTTGTTTCGCATGCATTTGAAGCTAAATCATGTATATCACAAGTATTTGAAGCTAAGCCCTTTGTTTCGGATTGATTTGAAGCTAAGCCTTCTACTTCGCATTGATTTGATGCTAAATCATATGTTTCGCATGGATTTGAAACTAACTCGTTTGTTTCGTCTTCATTTGAAGCTGATTCATTTATATCGCAAGTATTTGAAGCTAAACAATTTGTTTCGCATGGATTTGAAGATAAGCCTCCTACTTCGCATTAATTTGAAGCTAACTCGATTGATTCGACTGCATTTGAATCTATATCAATTATATCGCAATTATCTGAAGATAAATCATTTGCTTCTCTTATATTTGAAGCTAAGCCGTCTATTTCGCATTTATTTGAAGCTAAATCATATGTCTAGCATGGATTTGAAGCTAACTCGTTTTTTCCGCCTGTATTTGAAGATAAATCATGTATAGCACAAGTATTTGAAGGAAAACCATTTGTTTCGCATGGATTTGAAGCAAAGCCTTCAACTCCGCATTGATTTGAAGATAAATCATGTGTTTCGCTTGGATTTGAAGCTAACTCGTTTGTTTCGCCAGCATTTGAAGCTAAATTATGTATATCACAAGTATTTTAAGCTAAACCATTTGATTCGCATGGATTTGACATTAAGCCTTTAACTTCGTACTGATTTGAAGCTAAATGATGAGTTTCGCTTGGTTTTGAAGCTAACTCTTTTGTTTCGCCTGCATTTGAAGCTATATCACTTATATCGCAATTATCTGAAGATAAATCAGTTGTTTCTCATGTATTTGAAGCTAAGCCTTCCACTTCGCATTGATTTAAACCTTAATCATGTGTTTCGCATGGATTTGAAGATAAGTCTCCTACTTCGCATTAATTTGAAGCTAACTCGATTGATTCGACTGCATTTGAATCTATATCACTTATATCGCAATTATCTGTAGATAAATCATTTGCTTCTCATGTATTTGAAGCTAAGCCGTCTATTTCGCACTGATTTGAAGCTAAATCATATGTTTTGCATGGATTTGAAGGTAACTCGTTTTATTCGCATGTATTTGAAGATAAATCATGTTCATCACAAGTATTTGAAGCTAAACCATTCGCTTCGCATGGATTTGAAGCAAAGCCATCAACTTCGCATTGATATGAAGATAAATCATGTATTTCGATTGGATTTGAAGCTAACTCGTTAGTTTCGCATGCAGTTGAAGCTAAATCATGTTTATCACAAGTATCTGAATATAAACCATCTGTTTCGCATGAATATTAAGCTAAACCATGTGTTTCGCATGAATTTGAAGCTATATGATGAGTTTCGCTTGTTTTTGAAGCTAACTCTTTTGTTTCGCCTGCATTTGAAGCTATATCACTTATATCGCAATTATCTGAAGATAAATCAGTTGTTTCTCATGTATTTGAAGCTAAGCCTTCCACTTCGCATTGATTTAAACCTAAATAATGTGTTTCGCTTGGATTTGAAGGTAAAGCGTTTGTTTCGCATGCAGTTGAAGCTAAATCATGTATATCACAAGTATTTGAAGCTAAACCATTTGTTTCGCATGAATTTGAAGCTATGCCTTCTACTTCGCATTGATTTGAAGCTAAATCATGTGTTTCGCATGGTTTTGAAGCTAACTCGTTTGTATCGCATGCAGTTGAAGCTAAATCATGTATATCTCAAGTATTTGAAGCTAAACCATCTGTTTCGCATGGATTTGAAGATAAGCCTCCTACTTCGCATTAATTTGAAACTAACTCGATTGATTCGACTGCATTTGAATCTATATCACTTATATCGCAATTATCTGTAGATAAATCATTGCTTCTCATGTATTTGAAGCTAAGCCGTCTATTTCGCACTGATTTGAAGCTAAATCATATGTTTAGCATGGATTTGAAGCTAACTCGTTTTTTTCGCCTGTATTTGAAGATAAATCATGTATATTACAAGTATTTGAAGCTGAACCATTCGCTTCGCATGGATTTGAAGCAAAGCCTTCAACTCCGCATTGATTTGAAGATAAATCATGTGTTTCGCTTCGATTTGAAGCTAACTGTTTTGTTTCGCCTGCATTTGAAGATAAGTCATGTATAGCACAAGTATTTGAAGCTAAACCATTTGTTTCGCATGGATTTGAATATAAGGCTACTACTTCGCATTGATTTGAAGTTAACTCGATTGTTTCGCCTGCATTTGAAGCTATATTACTTATATCGCAATTATCTGAAGATAAATCATTTGTTTCTCATGTATTTGAAGCTTAGCCTTCCACTTCCCATTGATTTGAACCTAAATAACGTGTTTCGCTTGGATTTGAAGGTAAAGCGCTTGTTTCGCATGCATTTGAAGCTAAATTATGTATATCACAAGTATTTTAAGCTAAACCATTTGATTCGCATGGATTTGAAATTAAGCATTCTACTTCGTACTGATTTGAAGATAAATCATGTGTTTCGTTTGAATTTGAAACTAAGCCTTCTACATCGCATTGATTTGAAGCTAACTCGTTTGTTTCGCATGCAGTTGAAGCTAAATCATGTAAATCACAAGTATTTGAATCTAATCCATCTGTTTCGCAATAATATGAAGCAATGAAGCTAATCCATGTGATTCGCATGAATTTGAAACTAAATCATGTGTTTCGCATGGATTTGAAGCTGTACCACTTATATCGCAATTATCTGAAGATAAATCATTTGTTTCTCATGTGTTTGAAGCTAAGCCTTCTACTTCGCATTGATTCGAAGCTAAATCATGTGAATCGCATGGATTTGAAGCTAACACGTTTGTTTCGCATGCAGTTGAAGCTAAATCATGTATATCACAAGTATTTTAAGCTAAACCATTTGATTCTCATGGATTTGAAATTAAGCCTTCTACTTCGTACTGATTTGAAGCTAAATCATGTGTTTCGTGTGAGTTTGAAACTAAGCCTTCTACTTCGGATTGATTTGAAGCTAAATCGTGTGTTTCGCATGGATTTGAAGCTAACGGGTCTTTTTCGCCTGTATTTGAAGATAAATCATGTATATCACACGTATTTGAAGCTAAACCATTTGTTTCACATTTATTTGATGATAAGCCTTCTACGTCGCATTGATTTGAAGCTAAGCCTTCTATTTCGCATTGATTTGAAGGTAAATCATGTGTTTCGCTTGGATTTGAAGCTAACTCGTTTGTTTCGCATGCAGTTGAAGCTAAATCATGTATATCACAAGTATTTGAAGCTAAACTATTTGTTTCGCATGAATTTGAAGCTAAGCCTTCTACTTCGCATTCATTTGAAGCTAAGTCATGTGTTTCGCAAGGATTTGAAGCTAACTCGTTTGTTTCGCAGTGCAGTTGATGCTAAATCATGTATAAAACAAGTATTTGAAGATAAACCATTTATTTCGCATGTATTTGAAGCTAAGACTTCTACTTTGCATGAAATTGAAGCTATGTCATGTGTTTCGCTTGGATTTGAAGCTAACTCGTTTGTTTCGCATGCATTTGAAGTTAAATTATGTATATCACAAGTATTTTAAGCTAAACCATTTGATTCGCATGGATTTGAAATTAATCCTTCTACTTCGTACTGATTTGAAGCTAAATCATGTGTTTCGTGTGAGTTTGAAACTAAGCCTTCTACTTCGCATGATTTGAAGCTAAATCATGTGTTTGGCATGGATTTGAAGCTAACTCGAATGTTTCGCCTGCATTTGAAGGTACATCATTTATATCGCAAGCATTTGAAGCTAATTCATTTTTATCGTATGGATTTGAAGCTAAGCCTTCTACTTCGCATTGATTTCATGCTAAATCACGTGTTTCGCTTGGATTTTAAACTAACTCGTTTGTTTCGTCTTCATTTGAAGCTGTTTCATTTATATCGCAAGTATGTGATGCTAAACCATTTGTTTCGGATGGATTTGAAGATAAGTCTTCTACTTCGCATTCATTTGAAACTAACTCGATTGATTCGACTGCATTTGAATCTATATCACTTATATCGCAATTATCTGTAGATAAATCATTGCTTCTCATGTATTTGAAGCTAAGCCGTCTATTTCGCACTGATTTGAAGCTAAATCATATGTTTAGCATGGATTTGAAGCTAACTCTTTTGTTTCGCCTGCATTTGAAGATAAGTCATGTATAGCACAAGTATTTGAAGCTAAACCATTTGTTTCGCATGGATTTGAATATAAGGCTACTACTTCGCATTGATTTGAAGTTAACTCGATTGTTTCGCCTGCATTTGAAGCTATATTACTTATATCGCAATTATCTGAAGATAAATCATTTGTTTCTCATGTATTTGAAGCTTAGCCTTCCACTTCCCATTGATTTGAACCTAAATAACGTGTTTCGCTTGGATTTGAAGGTAAAGCGCTTGTTTCGCATGCATTTGAAGCTAAATTATGTATATCACAAGTATTTTAAGCTAAACCATTTGATTCGCATGGATTTGAAATTAAGCATTCTACTTCGTACTGATTTGAAGATAAATCATGTGTTCCGTTTGAATTTGAAACTAAGCCTTCTACTTCGCATTGATTTGAAGCTAACTCGTTTGTTTTGCATGCAGTTGAAGCTAAATCATGTAAATCACAAGTATTTGAATCTAATCCATCTGTTTCGCAATAATATGAAGCAATGAAGCTAATCCATGTGATTCGCATGAATTTGAAACTAAATCATGTGTTTCGCATGGATTTGAAGCTGTATCACTTATATCGCAATTATCTGAAGATAAATCATTTGTTTCTCATGTGTTTGAAGCTAAGCCTTCTACTTCGCATTGATTCGAAGCTAAATCATGTGAATCGCATGGATTTGAAGCTAACACGTTTGTTTCGCATGCAGTTGAAGCTAAATCATGTATATCACAAGTATTTTAAGCTAAACCATTTGATTCTCATGGATTTGAAATTAAGCCTTCTACTTCGTACTGATTTGAAGCTAAATCATGTGTTTCGTGTGAGTTTGAAACTAAGCCTTCTACTTCGGATTGATTGAAGCTAAATCGTGTGTTTCGCATGGATTTGAAGCTAACGGGTCTTTTTCGCCTGTATTTGAAGATAAATCATGTATATCACACGTATTTGAAGCTAAACCATTTGTTTCACATTTATTTGATGATAAGCCTTCTACGTCGCATCGATTTGAAGCTAAGCCTTCTATTTCGCATTGATTTGAAGGTAAATCATGTGTTTCGCTTGGATTTGAAGTTAACTCGTTTTTTTCGCATGCAGTTGAAGCTAAATCATGTTTATCACAAGTATCTGAATATAAACCATCTGTTTCGCATGAATATTAAGCTAAACCATGTGTTTCGCATGAATTTGAAGCTAGATGATGTGTTTCGCTTGGTTTTGAAGCTAACTCTTTTGTTTCGCCTGCATTTGAAGATAAGTCATGTATAGCACAAGTATTTGAAGCTAAACCATTTGTTTCGCATGGATTTGAAGATAAGCCTACTACTTCGCATTGATTTGAAGTTAACTCGATTGTTTCGCTGCATTTGAAGCTATATTACTTATATCGCAATTATCTGAAGATAAATCATTTGTTTCTCATGAATTTGAAGCTAAACCATTCGCTTCGCATGGATTTGAAGCAAAGCCATCAACTTCGCATTGATATGAAGATAAATCATGTATTTCGATTGGATTTGAAGCTAACTCGTTTGTTTCGCATGCAGTTGAAGCTAAATCATGTTTATCACAAGTATCTGAATATAAACCATCTGTTTCGCATGAATATTAAGCTAAAACATGTGTTTCGCATGAATTTGAAGCTATATGATGAGTTTCGCTTGGTTTTGAAGCTAACTCTTTTGTTTCGCCTGCATTTGAAGCTATATCACTTATATCGCAATTATCTGAAGATAAATCAGTTGTTTCTCATGTATTTGAAGCTAAGCCTTCCACTTCGCATTGATTTAAACCTAAATAATGTGTTTCGCTTGGATTTGAAGGTAAAGCGTTTGTTTCGCATGCAGTTGAAGCTAAATCATGTATATCACAAGTATTTGAAGCTAAACCATTTGTTTCGCATGAATTTGAAGCTATGCCTTCTACTTCGCATTGATTTGAAGCTAAATCATGTGTTTCGCATGGTTTTGAAGCTAACTCGTTTGTATCGCATGCAGTTGAAGCTAAATCATGTATATCTCAAGTATTTGAAGCTAAACCATCTGTTTCGCATGGATTTGAAGATAAGCCTCCTACTTCGCATTAATTTGAAACTAACTCGATTGATTCGACTGCATTTGAATCTATATCACTTATATCGCAATTATCTGTAGATAAATCATTGCTTCTCATGTATTTGAAGCTAAGCCGTCTATTTCGCACTGATTTGAAGCTAAATCATATGTTTAGCATGGATTTGAAGCTAACTCGTTTTTTTCGCCTGTATTTGAAGATAAATCATGTATATTACAAGTATTTGAAGCTGAACCATTCGCTTCGCATGGATTTGAAGCAAAGCCTTCAACTCCGCATTGATTTGAAGATAAATCATGTGTTTCGCTTCGATTTGAAGCTAACTGTTTTGTTTCGCCTGCATTTGAAGATAAGTCATGTATAGCACAAGTATTTGAAGCTAAACCATTTGTTTCGCATGGATTTGAATATAAGGCTACTACTTCGCATTGATTTGAAGTTAACTCGATTGTTTCGCCTGCATTTGAAGCTATATTACTTATATCGCAATTATCTGAAGATAAATCATTTGTTTCTCATGTATTTGAAGCTTAGCCTTCCACTTCCCATTGATTTGAACCTAAATAACGTGTTTCGCTTGGATTTGAAGGTAAAGCGCTTGTTTCGCATGCATTTGAAGCTAAATTATGTATATCACAAGTATTTTAAGCTAAACCATTTGATTCGCATGGATTTGAAATTAAGCATTCTACTTCGTACTGATTTGAAGATAAATCATGTGTTTCGTTTGAATTTGAAACTAAGCCTTCTACATCGCATTGATTTGAAGCTAACTCGTTTGTTTCGCATGCAGTTGAAGCTAAATCATGTAAATCACAAGTATTTGAATCTAATCCATCTGTTTCGCAATAATATGAAGCAATGAAGCTAATCCATGTGATTCGCATGAATTTGAAACTAAATCATGTGTTTCGCATGGATTGAAGCTGTATCACTTATATCGCAATTATCTGAAGATAAATCATTTGTTTCTCATGTGTTTGAAGCTAAGCCTTCTACTTCGCATTGATTCGAAGCTAAATCATGTGAATCGCATGGATTTGAAGCTAACACGTTTGTTTCGCATGCAGTTGAAGCTAAATCATGTATATCACAAGTATTTTAAGCTAAACCATTTGATTCTCATGGATTTGAAATTAAGCCTTCTACTTCGTACTGATTTGAAGCTAAATCATGTGTTTCGTGTGAGTTTGAAACTAAGCCTTCTACTTCGGATTGATTTGAAGCTAAATCGTGTGTTTCGCATGGATTTGAAGCTAACGGGTCTTTTTCGCCTGTATTTGAAGATAAATCATGTATATCACACGTATTTGAAGCTAAACCATTTGTTTCACATTTATTTGATGATAAGCCTTCTACGTCGCATTGATTGAAGCTAAGCCTTCTATTTCGCATTGATTGAAGGTAAATCATGTGTTTCGCTTGGATTTGAAGTTAACTCGTTTTTTTCGCATGCAGTTGAAGCTAAATCATGTTTATCACAAGTATCTGAATATAAACCATCTGTTTCGCATGAATATTAAGCTAAACCATGTGTTTCGCATGAATTTGAAGCTAGATGATGTGTTTCGCTTGGTTTTGAAGCTAACTCTTTTGTTTCGCCTGCATTTGAAGATAAGTCATGTATAGCACAAGTATTTGAAGCTAAACCATATGATTCGCATGGATTTGAAGCTAAGCCTACTACTTCGCATTGATATGAAGATAAATCATGTGCTTCGCTTGGATTTGAAGCTAACACGTTTGTTTAGCATGCAGTTGAAGCTAAAACATGTACATCACAAGTATCTGGATCTAATCCACCTGTTTCGCAAGAATATGAAGCTATGAAGCTAATCCATGTGATTCGTGTGAATTTGAAGCTAAATCATGTGTTTCGCATGGATTTGAAGCTGTATCACTTATATCGCAATTATCTGAAGATAAATCATTTGTTTCTCACGTATTTGAAGCTAAGCCTTCTACTTCACATTGACTTGAAGCTAACTCGATTGTTTCGCCCGCATATGAAGCTATATCACTTATATCGCAATTATCTGAAGATAAACCATTTGTTTCTCATGTATTTGAAGATAAGCCTTGTACTTCGCATTGATTTGAAGCTAAATCATGTGTTTCGCATGGATTTGAAGCTAACTCGTTTGTGTCGCATGCAGTTGAAGCTAAATCATATTTATCACAAGTATCTGAGTATAAACCATTTATTTCGCATGTATTTGAAGCTAACATGGATTTGAAACCAACTCGTTTGTTTCGTCTTCATTTGAAGCTGTTTCATTTATATCGCAAGTATTTGATGCTAAACCATTTGTTTCGGATGTATTTGAAGAGAAGTCTTCTACTTCGCATTCAGTTAAATCTAAATCGTGTGTATGGCATGGATTTGAAGCTGACACGTTTGTTTCGCATGCATTTGAAGCTAAATCATGTATATCACAAGTATTTGAAGCTAAGCCCTTTGTTTCGGATTGATTTGAAGCTAAGCCTTCTACTTCGCATTGATGTGAAGCTAAATCATATGTTTCGCATGGATTTGAAACTAACTCATTTGTTTCGTCTTCATTTGAAGCTGTTTCATTTATATCGCAAGTATTTGATGGTAAACCATTTGTTTCGGATGGATTTGAAGATAAGTCTTCTACTTCGCATTCATTTAAATCTAAATCGTGTGTATGGCATGGATTTGAAGCTAACTCGTTTGTTTCGCATGCATTTGAAGCTAAATCATGTATATCACAAGTATTTGAAGCTAAGCCCTTTGTTTCGGATTGATTTGAAGCTAAGCCTTCTACTTCGCATTGATTTGATGCTAAATCATATGTTTCGCATGGATTTGAAACTAACTCGTTTGTTTCGTCTTCATTTGAAGCTGATTCATTTATATCGCAAGTATTTGAAGCTAAACAATTTGTTTCGCATGGATTTGAAGATAAGCCTCCTACTTCGCATTAATTTGAAGCTAACTCGATTGATTCGACTGCATTTGAATCTATATCAATTATATCGCAATTATCTGAAGATAAATCATTTGCTTCTCATATATTTGAAGCTAAGCCGTCTATTTCGCATTTATTTGAAGCTAAATCATATGTCTAGCATGGATTTGAAGCTAACTCGTTTTTTCCGCCTGTATTTGAAGATAAATCATGTATAGCACAAGTATTTGAAGGAAAACCATTTGTTTCGCATGGATTTGAAGCAAAGCCTTCAACTCCGCATTGATTTGAAGATAAATCATGTGTTTCGCTTGGATTTGAAGCTAACTCGTTTGTTTCGCCAGCATTTGAAGCTAAATTATGTATATCACAAGTATTTTAAGCTAAACCACTTGATTCGCATGGATTTGACATTAAGCCTTTAACTTCGTACTGATTTGAAGCTAAATGATGAGTTTCGCTTGGTTTTGAAGCTAACTCTTTTGTTTCGCCTGCATTTGAAGCTATATCACTTATATCGCAATTATCTGAAGATAAATCAGTTGTTTCTCATGTATTTGAAGCTAAGCCTTCCACTTCGCATTGATTTAAACCTTAATCATGTGTTTCGCATGGATTTGGAGATAAGTCTCCTACTTCGCATTAATTTGAAGCTAACTCGATTGATTCGACTGCATTTGAATCTATATCACTTATATCGCAATTATCTGTAGATAAATCATTTGCTTCTCATGTATTTGAAGCTAAGCCGTCTATTTCGCACTGATTTGAAGCTAAATCATATGTTTTGCATGGATTTGAAGGTAACTTGTTTTATTCGCATGTATTTGAAGATAAATCATGTTCATCACAAGTATTTGAAGCTAAACCATTCGCTTCGCATGGATTTGAAGCAAAGCCATCAACTTCGCATTGATATGAAGATAAATCATGTATTTCGATTGGATTTGAAGCTAACTCGTTTGTTTCGCATGCAGTTGAAGCTAAATCATGTTTATCACAAGTATCTGAATATAAACCATCTGTTTCGCATGAATATTAAGCTAAACCATGTGTTTCGCATGAATTTGAAGCTATATGATGAGTTTCGCTTGGTTTTGAAGCTAACTCTTTTGTTTCGCCTGCATTTGAAGCTATATCACTTATATCGCAATTATCTGAAGATAAATCAGTTGTTTCTCATGTATTTGAAGCTAAGCCTTCCACTTCGCATTGATTTAAACCTAAATAATGTGTTTCGCTTGGATTTGAAGGTAAAGCGTTTGTTCCGCATGCAGTTGAAGCTAAATCATGTATATCACAAGTATTTGAAGCTAAACCATTTGTTTCGCATGAATTTGAAGCTATGCCTTCTACTTCGCATTGATTTGAAGCTAAATCATGTGTTTCGCATGGTTTTGAAGCTAACTCGTTTGTATCGCATGCAGTTGAAGCTAAATCATGTATATCTCAAGTATTTGAAGCTAAACCATCTGTTTCGCATGGATTTGAAGATAAGTCTCCTACTTCGCATTAATTTGAAGCTAACTCGATTGATTCGACTGCATTTGAATCTATATCACTTATATCGCAATTATCGGTAGATAAATCATTGCTTCTCATGTATTTGAAGCTAAGCCGTCTATTTCGCACTGATTTGAAGCTAAATCATATGTTTAGCATGGATTTGAAGCTAACTCGTTTTTTTCGCTTGTATTTGAAGATAAATCATGTATATTACAAGTATTTGAAGCTGAACCATTCGCTTCGCATGGATTTGAAGCAAAGCCTTCAACTCCGCATTGATTTGAAGATAAATCATATGTTTCGCTTCGATTTGAAGCTAACTCTTTTGTTTCGCCTGCATTTGAAGATAAGTCATGTATAGCACAAGTATTTGAAGCTAAACCATTTGTTTCGCATGGATTTGAATATAAGGCTACTACTTCGCATTGATTTGAAGTTAACTCGATTGTTTCGCCTGCATTTGAAGCTATATTACTTATATCGCAATTATCTGAAGATAAATCATTTGTTTCTCATGTATTTGAAGCTTAGCCTTCCACTTCCCATTGATTTGAACCTAAATAACGTGTTTCGCTTGGATTTGAAGGTAAAGCGCTTGTTTCGCATGCATTTGAAGCTAAATTATGTATATCACAAGTATTTTAAGCTAAACCATTTGATTCGCATGGATTTGAAATTAAGCATTCTACTTCGTACTGATTTGAAGATAAATCATGTGTTTCGTTTGAATTTGAAACTAAGCCTTCTACTTCGCATTGATTTGAAGCTAACTCGTTTGTTTCGCATGCAGTTGAAGCTAAATCATGTAAATCACAAGTATTTGAATCTAATCCATCTGTTTCGCAATAATATGAAGCAATGAAGCTAATCCATGTGATTCGCATGAATTTGAAACTAAATCATGTGTTTCGCATGGATTTGAAGCTGTATCACTTATATCGCAATTATCTGAAGATAAATCATTTGTTTCTCATGTGTTTGAAGCTAAGCCTTCTACTTCGCATTGATTCGAAGCTAAATCATGTGAATCGCATGGATTTGAATCTAACACGTTTGTTTCGCATGCAGTTGAAGCTAAATCATGTATATCACAAGTATTTTAAGCTAAACCATTTGATTCTCATGGATTTGAAATTAAGCCTTCTACTTCGTACTGATTTGAAACTAAATCATGTGTTTCGTGTGAGTTTGAAACTAAGCCTTCTACTTCGGATTGATTTGAAGCTAAATCTTGTGTTTCGCATGGATTTGAAGCTAACGGGTCTTTTTCGCCTGTATTTGAAGATAAATCATGTATATCACACGTATTTGAAGCTAAACCATTTGTTTCACATTTATTTGATGATAAGCCTTCTACGTCGCATTGATTTGAAGCTAAGCCTTCTATTTCGCATTGATTTGAAGGTAAATCATGTGTTTCGCTTGGATTTGAAGTTAACTCGTTTTTTTCGCATGCAGTTGAAGCTAAATCATGTTTATCACAAGTATCTGAATATAAACCATCTGTTTCGCATGAATATTAAGCTAAACCATGTGTTTCGTATGAATTTGAAGCTAGATGATGTGTTTCGCTTGGTTTTGAAGCTAACTCTTTTGTTTCGCCTGCATTTGAAGATAAGTCATGTATAGCACAAGTATTTGAAGCTAACCATTTGTTTCGCATGGATTTGAAGATAAGCCTACTACTTCGCATTGATTTGAAGTTAACTCGATTGTTTCGCCTGCATTTGAAGCTATATTACTTATATCGCAATTATCTGAAGATAAATCATTTGTTTCTCATGAATTTGAAGCTAAGCCTTCCACTTCCATTGATTTGAACCTAAATAATGTGTTTCGCTTGGATTTGGAGGTAAAGCGCTTGTTTCGCATGCATTTGAAGCTAAATTATGTATATCACAAGTATTTTAAGCTAAACCATATGATTCGCATGGATTTGAAGCTAAGCCTACTACTTCGCATTGATATGAAGATAAATCATGTGCTTCGCTTGGATTTGAAGCTAACACGTTTGTTTAGCATGCAGTTGAAGCTAAAACATGTACATCACAAGTATCTGGATCTAATCCACCTGTTTCGCAAGAATATGAAGCTATGAAGCTAATCCATGTGATTCGTGTGAATTTGAAGCTAAATCATGTGTTTCGCATGGATTTGAAGCTGTATCACTTATATCGCAATTATCTGAAGATAAATCATTTGTTTCTCACGTATTTGAAGCTAAGCCTTCTACTTCGCATTGATTTGAAGCCAACTCGATTGTTTCGCCCGCATATGAAGCTATATCACTTATATCGCAATTATCTGAAGATAAATCATTTGTTTCTCATGTATTTGAAGATAAGCCTTGTATTTCGCATTGATTTGAAGCTAAATCATGTGTTTCGCATGGATTTGAAGCTAACTCGTTTGTTTCGCATGCAGTTGAAGCTAAATCATATTTATCACAAGTATCTGAGTATAAACCATGTGTTTCGCATGAATATTAAGCTAAATTATGTGTTTCGCATGAATTTGAAGCTAAATGGTGTGTTTCGCATGGATGTGAAGCTATCTCTTTTGTTTCGTCTGCATTTGAAGATAAATCATGTATATCACAAGTATTTGAAGCTAAACCGTTTGATTCGGCCGGATTTGAAGCTAAGCGTTCTACTTCGCATTGATTTGCAGCTAAGTCATGTGTTTCGCTTGGTTTTGAAGCTAACTCGTTTGTTTCGCTTGCAGTTGAAGCTAAATCATGTATAGCACAAGTATTTGAAGGTAAACCATTTGTTTCGCATGGATTTGAAGATAAGCCTTCTACTTCGCATTGATTTGAAGCTAAGTCATGTTTATCGCTTGAATTTGAAGCTAACTCGTTTGTTCCGCATGCATTTGAAGCTAAATTATGTATATCACAAGTATTTGAAGCTAAATCATATGTTTCGTTTGAATTTGAAACTAAGCCTTCTACTTCGCATTGATTTGAAGCTAAATCGTGTGTTTCGCATGAATTTGAAGCTAATTCATGTATATCACAAGTATTTGAAGCTGAACCATATGTTTTGCGCGAATATTAAGCTAAACCATGTGTTTACAACGTATTTGAAGCTAAATCATGTGTTTCGCTGTGATTTGAAGCTAACAAGTTTGTTTCGCATGCAGATGAAGCTAAATCATGCTTATCAAAATTATTAGAAGCTTTAACCATTTGTTTCGCATGGATTTGAAGATAAGCCTCCTACTTCGCATTAATTTGAAGCTATCTCGATTGATTCTACTGCATTTGAATCTATATCACTTATATCGCAATTATCTGAAGACAAAGCATTTGCTTCTCATGTATTTGAAGCTAAGCCGTCTATTTCACATTGATTTGAAGCTAAATCATTTGTTTCGCATGGATTTGAAGCTAGCTCGTTTTTTCGCCTGTATTTAAAGATAAATCATGTATATCACAAGTATTTGAAGCTAAACCATTTGTTTCGAATGAATTTGAAGCTAAGCCTTCTACTTCGCTTTGATTTGAAGCTAAATCATGTGTTTCGCTTGGTTTTGAAGCTAACTCGTTTGTTTCGCATGCAGTTGAAGCTAAATCATGCATATCACAAGTATTTGAAGCTAAACCATTTGTTTCGCATGAATTTGAATCTAAGCCTTCTACTTCGCATTGATTTGAAGGTAAGTCTTCTACTTCGCATTGATTTGGAGGTAAATCATGTGTTTCGCTTGGATTTGAAGCTAACTCGTTTGTTTCGTTTGCAGTTGAAGCTAAATCATGTTTATCGCAAGTATCTGAATATAAACCATCTGTGTCGCATGAATATTGAGCTAAACCATGTATTTCGCATGAATTTGAAGCTAAATGATGTGTTTCGCATGGATATGAAGCTAACTCTTTTGTTTCGCCTGCATTTGAAGATAAATCATGTATATCATAAGTATTTGAAGCTCAACCGTTTGATTCGCATGGATTTGATGCTATCCCTTCTACTTCGCATTGATTTGAAGCTAAATCATGTGTTTCGCTGTGATTTGAAGCTAACTCGTTTGTTTCGCATGGAGTTGAAGCTAAATCATGTTTATCAAAAGTATTAGAAGCTAAACCATTTGTTTCGCATGGATTTGAAGATAAGCCTCCTACTTCGCATTAATTTGAAGCTAACTCGATTGATTCTACTGCATTTGAATCTATATCACTTATATCGCAATTATCTGAAGATAAAGCATTTGCTTCTCATGTATTTGAAGCTAAGCCGTCTATTTCGCATTGATTTGAAGCTAAATCATATGTTTCGCATGGATTTGAAGCTAACTCGTTTTTTTCGCCTGAATTTAAAGATAAATCATGTATATCACAAGTATTTGAAGCTAAACCATTTGTTTCACATTGATTTGATGATTAGCATTCTACATCGCATTGATTTGAAGCTAAGCCTTTTATTTCGCATTGATTTGAAGGTAAATCATGTATTTCGCTTGGATTTGAAGCTAACTCGTTTGTTTCGCATGCAGTTGAAGCTAAATCATGTTTATCACAAGTATCTGAATATAAACCATCTGTTTCGCATGAATATTAAGCTAAACCATGTGTTTCGCATGAATTTGAAGCTAATGATGAGTTTCGCTTGGTTTTGAAGCTAACTCTTTTGTTTCGCCTGCATTTGAAGCTATATCACTTATATCGCAATTATCTGAAGATAAATCAGTTGTTTCTCATGTATTTGAAGCTAAGCCTTCCACTTCGCATTGATTTAAACCTAAATAATGTGTTTCGCTTGGATTTGAAGGTAAAGCGTTTGTATCGCATGCAGTTGCAGCTAAATCATGTATATCTCAAGTATTTGAAGCTAAACCATCTGTTTCGCATGGATTTGAAGATAAGTCTCCTACTTCGCATTAATTTGAAGCTAACTCGATTGATTCGACTGCATTTGAATCTATATCACTTATATCGCAATTATCTGTAGATAAATCATTGCTTCTCATGTATTTGAAGCTAAGCCGTCTATTTCGCACTGATTTGAAGCTAAATCATATGTTTTGCATGGATTTGAAGGTAACTCGTTTTATTCGCCTGTATTTGAAGATAAATCATGTACATCACAAGTATTTGAAGATAAACCATTCGCTTCGCATGGATTTGAAGCAAAGCCATCAACTTCGCATTGATATGAAGATAAATCATGTGTTTCGCATGGATTTGAAGCTAACTCGTTTGTTTCGCATGCAGTTGAATCTAAATCATATTTATCACAAGTATCTGAGTATAAACCATGTGTTTCGCATGAATATTAAGCTAAATTATGTGTTTCGCATGAATTTGAATATAAATGATGTGTTTCGCATGGATTTGAAGCTATCTCTTTTGTTTCGCCTGCATTTGAAGATAAATCATGTATATCACAAGTATTTGAAGCTAAACCGTTTGATTCGCACGGATTTGAAGCTAAGCGTTCTACTTCGCATTGATTTGCAGCTAAATCATGTGTTTCGCTTGGTTTTGAAGCTCACTCGTTTGTTTCGCTTGCATTTGAAGCTAAATTATGTGTATCACAAGTATTTTAAGCTAAACCATTTGATTCGCATGGATTTGACATTAAGCCTTTAACTTCGTACTGATTTGAAGCTAAATCATGTGTTTCGTTTGAATTTGAAACTAAGCCTTCTACTTCGCATTGATTTGAAGCTTAATCATATGTTTAGCATGGATTAGAAGCTAACTCGTTTTTTTCGGCTGTATTTAAAGATAAATCATGTATATCACAAGTATTTGAAGCTAAACCATTTGTTTCACATTGATTTGATGATTAGCATTCTAGGTCGCATTGATTTGAAGCTAAGCCTTCTATTTCGCATTGATTTGAAGGTAAATCATGTATTTCGCTTGGATTTGAAGCTAACTCGTTTGTTTCGCATGCAGTTGAAGCTAAATCATGTTTATCACAAGTATCTGAATATAAACCATCTGTTTCGCATGAATATTAAGCTAAACCATGTGTTTCGCATGAATTTGAAGCTAAATGATGAGTTTCGCTTGGTTTTGAAGCTAACTCTTTTGTTTCGCCTGCATTTGAAGCTATATCACTTATATCGCAATTATCTGAAGATAAATCAGTTGTTTCTCATGTATTTGAAGCTAAGCCTTCCACTTCGCATTGATTTAAACCTAAATAATGTGTTTCGCTTGGATTTGAAGGTAAAGCGTTTGTTTCGCATGCAGTTGAAGCTAAATCATGTATATCACAAGTATTTGAAGCTAAACCATTTGTTTCGCATGAATTTGAAGCTATGCCTTCTACTTCGCATTGATTTGAAGCTAAATCATGTGTTTCGCATGGTTTTGAAGCTAACTCGTTTGTATCGCATGCAGTTGAAGCTAAATCATGTATATCTCAAGTATTTGAAGCTAAACCATCTGTTTCGCATGGATTTGAAGATAAGTCTCCTACTTCGCATTAATTTGAAGCTAACTCGATTGATTCGACTGCATTTGAATCTATATCACTTATATCGCAATTATCTGTAGATAAATCATTTGCTTCTCATGTATTTGAAGCTAAGCCGTCTATTTCGCACTGATTTGAAGCTAAATCATATGTTTTGCATGGATTTGAAGGTAACTCGTTTTATTCGCCTGTATTTGAAGATAAATCATGTACATCACAAGTATTTGAAGCTAAACCATTCGCTTCGCATGGATTTGAAGCAAAGCCATCAACTTCGCATTGATATGAAGATAAATCATGTGTTTCGCATGGATTTGAAGCTAACTCGTTTGTTTCGCATGCAGTTGAGGCTAAATCATATTTATCACAAGTATCTGAGTATAAACCATGTGTTTCGCATGAATATTAAGCTAAATTATGTGTTTCGCATGAATTTGAAGAAAAATGATGTGTTTCGCATGGATTTGAAGCTATCTCTTTTGTTTCGCCTGCATTTGATGATAAATCATGTATATCACAAGTATTTGAAGCTAAACCGTTTGATTCGCACGGATTTGAAGCTAAGCGTTCTACTTCGCATTGATTTGCAGCTAAATCATGTGTTTCGCTTGGTTTTGAAGCTAACTCGTTTGTTTCGCTTGCAGTTGAAGCTAAATCATGTATAGCACAAGTATTTGAAGGTAAACCTTTTGTTTCGCATGGATTTGAAGATAAGCCTTCTACTTCGCATTGATTTGTAGCTATGTCATGTTTATCGCTTGAATTTGAATCTAACTCGTTTGTTTCGCATGCATTTGAAGCTATATTATGTATATCACAAGTATTTTAAGCTAAACCATTTGATTCGCATGGATTTGACATTAAGCCTTTAACTTCGTACTGATTTGAAGCTAAATCATGTGTTTCGTTTGAATTTGAAACTAAGCCTTCTACTTCGCATTGATTTGAAGCTAAATCATATGTTTAGCATGGATTAGAAGCTAACTCGTTTTTTTCGCCTGTATTTGAAGATAAATCATGTATATCACAAGTATTTGAAGCTAAACCATTCGCTTCGCATGGATTTGAAGCAAAGCCTTCAAGTCCGCATTGATTTGAAGATAAATCATGTGTTTCGCTTGGATTTGAAGCTAACTCGTTTGTTTCGCATGCAGTTGAAGCTAAATCATGTTTATCACAAGTATCTGAATATAAACCATCTGTTTCGCATGAATATTAAGCTAAACCATGTGTTTCGCATGAATTTGGAGCTAAATGATGAGTTTCGCTTGGTTTGAAGCTAACTCTTTTGTTTCGCCTGCATTTGAAGCTATATCACTTATATCGCAATTATCTGAAGATAAATCAGTTGTTTCTCATGTATTTGAAGCTAAGCCTTCCACTTCGCATTGATTTAAACCTAAATAATGTGTTTCGCTTGGATTTGAAGGTAAAGCGTTTGTATCGCATGCAGTTGAAGCTAAATCATGTATATCTCAAGTATTTGAAGCTAAACCATCTGTTTCGCATGGATTTGAAGATAAGTCTCCTACTTCGCATTAATTTGAAGCTAACTCGATTGATTCGACTGCATTTGAATCTATATCACTTATATCGCAATTATCTGTAGATAAATCATTGCTTCTCATGTATTTGAAGCTAAGCCGTCTATTTCGCACTGATTTGAAGCTAAATCATATGTTTTGCATGGATTTGAAGGTAACTCGTTTTATTCGCCTGTATTTGAAGATAAATCATGTACATCACAAGTATTTGAAGCTAAACCATTCGCTTCGCATGGATTTGAAGCAAAGCCATCAACTTCGCATTGATATGAAGATAAATCATGTGTTTCGCATGGATTTGAAGCTAACTCGTTTGTTTCGCATGCAGTTGAGGCTAAATCATATTTATCACAAGTATCTGAGTATAAACCATGTGTTTCGCATGAATATTAAGCTAAATTATGTGTTTCGCATGAATTGAAGAAAAATGATGTGTTTCGCATGGATTTGAAGCTATCTCTTTTGTTTCGCCTGCATTTGATGATAAATCATGTATATCACAAGTATTTGAAGCTAAACCGTTTGATTCGCACGGATTTGAAGCTAAGCGTTCTACTTCGCATTGATTTGCAGCTAAATCATGTGTTTCGCTTGGTTTTGAAGCTAACTCGTTTGTTTCGCTTGCAGTTGAAGCTAAATCATGTATAGCACAAGTATTTGAAGGTAAACCTTTTGTTTCGCATGGATTTGAAGATAAGCCTTCTACTTCGCATTGATTTGTAGCTATGTCATGTTTATCGCTTGAATTTGAATCTAACTCGTTTGTTTCGCATGCATTTGAAGCTATATTATGTATATCACAAGTATTTTAAGCTAAACCATTTGATTCGCATGGATTTGACATTAAGCCTTTAACTTCGTACTGATTTGAAGCTAAATCATGTGTTTCGTTTGAATTTGAAACTAAGCCTTCTACTTCGCATTGATTTGAAGCTAAATCATATGTTTAGCATGGATTAGAAGCTAACTCGTTTTTTTCGCCTGTATTTGAAGATAAATCATGTATATCACAAGTATTTGAAGCTAAACCATTCGCTTCGCATGGATTTGAAGCAAAGCCTTCAAGTCCGCATTGATTTGAAGATAAATCATGTGTTTCGCTTGGATTTGAAGCTAACTCGTTTGTTTCGCATGCAGTTGAAGCTAAATCATGTTTATCACAAGTATCTGAATATAAACCATCTGTTTCGCATGAATATTAAGCTAAACCATGTGTTTCGCATGAATTTGGAGCTAAATGATGAGTTTCGCTTGGTTTTGAAGCTAACTCTTTTGTTTCGCCTGCATTTGAAGCTATATCACTTATATCGCAATTATCTGAAGATAAATCAGTTGTTTCTCATGTATTTGAAGCTAAGCCTTCCACTTCGCATTGATTTAAACCTAAATAATGTGTTTCGCTTGGATTTGAAGGTAAAGCGTTTGTATCGCATGCAGTTGAAGCTAAATCATGTATATCTCAAGTATTTGAAGCTAAACCATCTGTTTCGCATGGATTTGAAGATAAGTCTCCTACTTCGCATTAATTTGAAGCTAACTCGATTGATTCGACTGCATTTGAATCTATATCACTTATATCGCAATTATCTGTAGATAAATCATTGCTTCTCATGTATTTGAAGCTAAGCCGTCTATTTCGCACTGATTTGAAGCTAAATCATATGTTTTGCATGGATTTGAAGGTAACTCGATTTATTCGCCTGTATTTGAAGATAAATCATGTACATCACAAGTATTTGAAGATAAACCATTCGCTTCGCATGGATTTGAAGCAAAGCCATCAACTTCGCATTGATATGAAGATAAATCATGTGTTTCGCATGGATTTGAAGCTAACTCGTTTGTTTCGCATGCAGTTGAATCTAAATCATATTTATCACAAGTATCTGAGTATAAACCATGTGTTTCGCATGAATATTAAGCTAAATTATGTGTTTCGCATGAATTTGAAGATAAATGATGTGTTTCGCATGGATTTGAAGCTATCTCTTTTGTTTCGCCTGCATTTGAAGATAAATCATGTATATCACAAGTATTTGAAGCTAAACCGTTTGATTCGCACGGATTTGAAGCTAAGCGTTCTACTTCGCATTGATTTGCAGCTAAATCATGTGTTTCGCTTGGTTTTGAAGCTAACTCGTTTGTTTCGCTTGCATTTGAAGCTAAATTATGTGTATCACAAGTATTTTAAGCTAAACCATTTGATTCGCATGGATTTGACATTAAGCCTTTAACTTCGTACTGATTTGAAGCTAAATCATGTGTTTCGTTTGAATTTGAAACTAAGCCTTCTACTTCGCATTGATTTGAAGCTAAATCATATGTTTAGCATGGATTAGAAGCTAACTCGTTTTTTTCGGCTGTATTTAAAGATAAATCATGTATATCACAAGTATTTGAAGCTAAACCATTTGTTTCACATTGATTTGATGATTGGCATTCTAGGTCGCATTGATTTGAAGCTAAGCCTTCCATTTCGCATTGATTTGAAGGTAAATCATGTATTTCGCTTGGATTTGAAGCTAACTCGTTTGTTTCGCATGCAGTTGAAGCTAAATCATGTTTATCACAAGTATCTGAATATAAACCATCTGTTTCGCATGAATATTAAGCTAAACCATGTGTTTCGCATGAATTTGAAGCTAAATGATGAGTTTCGCTTGGTTTTGAAGCTAACTCTTTTGTTTCGCCTGCATTTGAAGCTATATCACTTATATCGCAATTATCTGAAGATAAATCAGTTGTTTCTCATGTATTTGAAGTTAAGCCTTCCACTTCGCATTGATTTAAACCTAAACAATGTGTTTCGCTGGGATTTGAAGGTAAAGCGTTTGTTTCGCATGCAGTTGAAGCTAAATCATGTATATCACAAGTATTTGAAGCTAAACCATTTGTTTCGCATGAATTTGAAGCTATGCCTTCTACTTCGCATTGATTTGAAGCTAAATCATGTGTTTCGCATGGTTTTGAAGCTAACTCGTTTGTATCGCATGCAGTTGAAGCTAAATCATGTATATCTCAAGTATTTGAAGCTAAACCATCTGCTTCGCATGGATTTGAAGATAAGTCTCCTACTTCGCATTAATTTGAAGCTAACTCGATTGATTCGACTGCATTTGAATCTATATCACTTATATCGCAATTATCTGTAGATAAATCATTTGCTTCTCATGTATTTGAAGCTAAGCCGTCTATTTCGCACTGATTTGAAGCTAAATCATATGTTTTGCATGGATTTGAAGGTAACTCGTTTTATTCGCCTGTATTTGAAGATAAATCATGTACATCACAAGTATTTGAAGCTAAACCATTCGCTTCGCATGGATTTGAAGCAAAGCCATCAACTTCGCATTGATATGAAGATAAATCATGTGTTTCGCATGGATTTGAAGCTAACTCGTTTGTTTCGCATGCAGTTGAGGCTAAATCATATTTATCACAAGTATCTGAGTATAAACCATGTGTTTCGCATGAATATTAAGCTAAATTATGTGTTTCGCATGAATTTGAAGAAAAATGATGTGTTTCGCATGGATTTGAAGCTATCTCTTTTGTTTCGCCTGCATTTGATGATAAATCATGTATATCACAAGTATTTGAAGCTAAACCGTTTGATTCGCACGGATTTGAAGCTAAGCGTTCTACTTCGCATTGATTTGCAGCTAAATCATGTGTTTCGCTTGGTTTTGAAGCTAACTCGTTTGTTTCGCATGCAGTTGAAGCTAAATCATGTTTATCACAAGTATCTGAATATAAACCATCTGTTTCGCATGAATATTAAGATAAACCATGTGTTTCGCATGAATTTGAAGCTAAATGATGAGTTTCGCTTGGTTTTGAAGCTAACTCTTTTGTTTCGCCTGCATTTGAAGCTATATCACTTATATCGCAATTATCTGAAGATAAATCAGTTGTTTCTCATGTATTTGAAGCTAAGCCTTCCACTTCGCATTGATTTAAACCTAAATAATGTGTTTCGCTTGGATTTGAAGGTAAAGCGTTTGTATCGCATGCAGTTGAAGCTAAATCATGTATATCTCAAGTATTTGAAGCTAAACCATCTGTTTCGCATGGATTTGAAGATAAGTCTCCTACTTCGCATTAATTTGAAGCTAACTCGATTGATTCGACTGCATTTGAATCTATATCACTTATATCGCAATTATCTGTAGATAAATCATTGCTTCTCATGTATTTGAACTATTTCGCACTGATTTGAAGCTAAATCATATGTTTTGCTTGGATTTGAAGGTAACACGATTTATTCGCCTGTATTTGAAGATAAATCATGTACATCACAAGTATTTGAAGATAAACCATTCGCTTCGAATGGATTTGAAGCAAAGCCATCAACTTCGCATTGATATGAAGATAAATCATGTGTTTCGCATGGATTTGAAGCTAACTCGTATGTTTCGCATGCAGTTGAATCTAAATCATATTTATCACAAGTATCTGAGTATAAACCATGTGTTTCGCATGAATATTAAGCTAAATTATGTGTTTCGCATGAATTTGAAGATAAATGATGTGTTTCGCATGGATTTGAAGCTATCTCTTTTGGTTTCGCCTGCATTTGAAGATAATCATGTATATCACAAGTATTTGAAGCTAAACCGTTTGATTCGCACGGATTTGAAGCTAAGCGTTCTACTTCGCATTGGATTTGCAGCTAAATCATGTGTTTCGCTTGGTTTTGAAGCTAACTCGTTTGTTTCGCTTCCATTTGAAGCTAAATTATGTGTATCACAAGTATTTTAAGCTAAACAATTTGATTCGCATGGATTTGACATTAAGCGTTAACTTCGTACTGTTTTGAAGCTAAATCATGTGTTTCGTTTGAATTTGAAACTAAGCCTTCTACTTCGCATTGATTTTGAAGCTAAATCATATGTTTAGCATGGATTAGAAGCTAACTCGTTTTTTTCGGCTGTATTTATAGATAAATCATGTATATCACAAGTATTTGAAGCTAAACCATTTGTTTCACATTGATTTGATGATTAGCATTCTAGGTCGCATTTGATTTGAAGCTAGACCTTCTATTTCGCATTGATTTGAAGGTAAATCAGGTATTTCGCTTGGATTTGAAGCTACTCGTTGTTTCGCATGCAGTTGAAGCTAAATCATGTTTATCACAAGTATCTGATATATAAACCATCTGTTCGCATGAATATTAAGCTAAACCATGTGTTTCGCATGAATTTGAAGCTAAATGATGAGTTTCGCTTGGTTTTGAAGCTAACTCTTTTGTTCGCCTGCATTTGAAGCTATATCACTTATATCGCAAATTATCTGAAGATAAATCAGTTGTTTCTCATGTATTTGAAGCTAAGCCTTCCACTTCGCATTGATTTAAACCTAAATAATGTGTTTCGCTTGGATTTGAAGGTAAGCGTTTGTTTCGCATGCAAGTTGAAGCTAAATCATGTATATCACAAGTATTTGAAGCTAAACCATTTGTTTCGCATGAATTTGAAGCTATGCCTTCTACTTCGCATTGATTTGAAGCTAAATCATGTGTTTCGCATGGTTTGAAGCTAACTCGTTTGTATCGCATTGCAGTTGAAGCTAAATCATGTATATCTCAAGTATTTGAGCTAAACCATCTGTTTCGCATGGATTTGAAGATAAGTCTCCTACTTCGCATTAATTTGAAGCTAACTCGATTGATTCGACTGCATTTGAATCTATATCACTTATATCGCAATTATCTGTAGATAAATCATTTGCTTCTCATGTATTTGAAGCTAAGCCGTCTATTTCGCACTGATTTGAAGCTAAATCATATGTTTTGCATGGATTTAAAGGTAACTCGTTTTATTTGCCTGTATTTGAAGATAAATCATGTACGTCACAAGTATTTGAGATAAACCATTCGCTTCGCATGGATTTGAAGCAAAGCCATCAACTTCGCATTGATATGAAGATAAATCATGTGTTTCGCATGGATTTGAAGCTAACTCGTTTGCTTCGCATGCAGTTGAATCTAAATCATATTTATCACAAGTATCTGAGTATAAACCATGTGTTTCGCATGAATATTAAGCTAAATTATGTGTCGCATGAATATGAAGATAAATGATGTGTTTCGCATGGATTTGAAGCTATCTCTTTTGTTTCGCCTGCATTTGAAGATAAATCATGTATATCACAAGTATTTGAAGCTAAACCGTTTGATTCGCACGGATTTGAAGCTAAGCGTTCTACTTCGCATTGATTTGCAGCTAAATCATGTGTTTCGCTTGGTTTTGAAGCTAACCTCGTTTGTTTCACTTCCATTTGAAGCTAAATTATGTGTATCACAAGTATTTTAAGCTAAACCTTTTGTTCGCATGGATTTGAAGATAAGCCTTCTACTTCGCATTGATTTGTAGCTATGTCATGTTATCGCTTGAATTTGAAGCTAACTCGTTTGTTTCGCATGCATTTGAAGCTAAATTATGTATATCACAAGTATTTTTAAGCTAAACCATTTGATTCGCATGGATTTGACATTAAGCCTTTAACTTCGTACTGATTTGAAGCTAAATCATGTGTTTCGTTTGAATTTGAAACTAAGCCTTCTACTTCGCATGATTGAGCTAAATCATATGTTTAGCATGGATTAGAAGCTAACTCGTTTTTTTCGCCTGTATTTGAAGATAAATCATGTATATCACAAGTATTTGAAGCTAAACCATTCGCTCGCATGGATTTGAAGCAAAGCCCTTCAAGTCCGCATTGATTTGAAGATAAATCATGTGTTTCGCTTGGATTGAAGCTAACTCGTTTGTTTCGCATGCAGTTGAAGCTAAATCATGTATATCACAAGTATTTGAAGCTAAACCATTTGTTTCACATTTATTTGATGATAAGCCTTCTACGTCGCATTGATTTGAAGCTAAGCCTTCTATTTCGCATTGATTTGAAGGTAAATCATGTGTTTCGCTTGGATTTGAAGTTAACTCGTTTCTTCGCATGCAGTTGAAGCTAAATAATGTTTATCACAAGTATCTGATATAAACCATCTGTTCGCATGAATATTAAGCTAAACCATGTGTTTTGCATGAATTTGAAGCTAAATGATGTATTTCGCTTGGTTTTGAAGCTAACTCTTTTGTTTCGCCTGCATTTGAAGCTATATCACTTATATCGCAATTATCTGAAGATAAATCATTTGTTTCTCATGTATTTGAAGCTAAGCCTTCCACTTCGCATTGATTTGAACCTAAATAATGTGTTTCGCTTGTATTTGAAGGTAAAGCGTTTGTTTCGCATGCAGTTGAAGCTATAACATGTACATCACAAGTATCTGAATCGAATCCAACTGTTTCGCAAGAATATGAAGATATGAAGCTAATCCATGTGATTCGCATGAATTTGAAACTAACTCATGTGTTTCGCATGGATTTGAAGCTGTATCACTTATATCGCAATTATGTGAAGATAAATCATTTGTTTCTCATGCGTTTGAAGCTAAGCCTTCTACTTCGCATTGATTCGAAGCTAAATCATGTGAATCGCATGGATTTGAAGCTAACTCGTTTGTTTCGCATGCAGTTGAAGCTAAATCATGTATATGACAAGTATTTGAAGCTAAATTATTTGTTTCGCATGGATTTGAAGCAAAGCCTTCAACTTCGCATTGATTTGAAGCTAAATCATGTGTAGCGCATGGATTTGAAGCTGACTCGTTTGTTTCGCATGCAGTTGAAGCTAAATCATGTATATCACAAGTATTTGAAGCTAAACCATTTGTTTCGCATTAATTTGAAGCTAAGCCTTCTACTTCGCATTAATTTGAAGCTAACTCGATTGATTCGAATGCATTCGAATTTATGTCACTTATATCGCAATTATCTGAAGATAAATCATTTGCTTCTCATGTATTTGAAGATAAGCCTCCTACTTCGCATTGATTTGATGCTAAATCGTGTGTTTCGCATGGATTTCAAGATAACTCGTTTCTTTCGCATGCAGATGAAGCTAAATCATGTATATCACAATTATTTGAAGCTGAACAATTTGTTTCGCATGGATTTAAAGCTATGCCTTCAAGTTCGCATTGATTTGAAGCTAAATCATATGTTTAGCATGGATTAGAAGCTAACTCGTTTTTTTCGCCTGTATTTGAAGATAAATCATGTATATCACAAGTATTTGAAGCTAAACCATTTGTTTCACATTTATTTGATGATAAGCCTTCTACGTCGCATTGATTTGAAGCTAAGCCTTCTATTTCGCATTGATTTGAAGGTAAATCATGTGTTTCGCTTGGATTTGAAGTTAATTCGTTTTTTTCGCATGCAGTTGAAGCTAAATCATGTTTATCACAAGTATCTGAATATAAACCATCTGTTTCGCATGAATATTAAGCTAAACCATGTGTTTCGCATGAATTTGAAGCTAAATGATGTGTTTCGCTTGGTTTTGAAGCTAACTCTTTTGTTTCGCCTGCATTAGAAGATAAGTCATGTATAGTACAAGTATTTGAAGCTAAACCATTTGTTTCGCATGGATTTGAAGATAAGCCTACTACTTCGCATTGATTTGAAGTTAACTCGATTGTTTCGCCTGCATTTGAAACTATATTACTTATATCGCAATTATCTGAAGATAAATCATTTGTTTCTCATGTATTTGAAGCTAAGCCTTCCACTTCCCATTGATTTGAACCTAAATAATGTGTTTCGCTTGGATTTGAAGGTAAAGCGCTTGTTTCGCATGCATTTGAAGCTAAATTATATATATCACGAGTATTTTAAGCTAAATCATTTGATTCGCATGGATTTGAAATTAAGCCTTCTACATCGTACTGATTTGAAGCTAAATCATGTGTTTCGTTTGAATTTGAAACTAACTCATGTGTTTCGCATGGATTTGAAGCTGTATCACTTATATCGCAATTATGTGAAGATAAATCATTTGTTTCTCATGCGTTTGAAGCTAAGCCTTCTACTTCGCATTGATTCGAAGCTAAATCATGTGAATCGCATGGATTTGAAGCTAACTCGTTTGTTTCGCATGCAGTTGAAGCTAAATCATGTATATGACAAGTATTTGAAGCTAAACTATTTGTTTCGCATGGATTTGAAGCAAAGCCTTCAACTTCGCATTGATTTGAAGCTAAATCATGTGTAGCGCATGGATTTGAAGCTGACTCGTTTGTTTCGCATGCAGTTGAAGCTAAATCATGTATATCACAAGTATTTGAAGCTATACCATTTGTTTCGCATTAATTTGAAGCTAAGCCTTCTACTTCGCATTAATTTGAAGCTAACTCGATTGATTCGAATGCATTCGAATTTATGTCACTTATATCGCAATTATCTGAAGATAAATCATTTGCTTCTCATGTATTTGAAGATAAGCCTCCTACTTCGCATTGATTTGATGCTAAATCGTGTGTTTCGCATGGATTTCAAGATAACTCGTTTCTTTCGCATGCAGATGAAGCTAAATCATGTATATCACAATTATTTGAAGCTGAACAATTTGTTTCGCATGGATTTAAAGCTATGCCTTCAAGTTCGCATTGATTTGAAGCTAAATCATGTGTTTCGCATGGATTTCAAGATGACTCCTTCGTTTGGCATGAAGTTGAACCTAAATCATGTATATCACAAGTATTTGATGCTAAACCATTTGTTTCGCATTGATTTGAAGCTAAGGCTTATACTTAGCATTGTTTTGATGTTAAGTCATGTGTTTCCCTTGGGTATGAAGCAAAATCGTTTGTTTCGCATGCAGTTGAAGCTAAATCATGCATATCACAAGTATTTGAAGCTAAACCATTTGTTTCGCTTGAATTTGAATCTAAGCCTTCTACTTCGCATTGATTTGAAGGTAAGTCTTCTACTTCGCATTGATTTGGAGGTAAATCATGTGTTTCGCTTGGATTTGAAGCTAACTCGTTTGTTTCGTTTGCAGTTGAAGCTAAATCATGTTTATCGCAAGTATCTGAATATAAACCATCTGTGTCGCATGAATATTGAGCTAAAACATGTATTTCGCATGAATTTGAAGCTAAATGATGTGTTTCGCATGGATATGAAGCTAACTCTTTTGTTTCGCCTGCATTTGAAGATAAATCATGTATATCATAAGTATTTGAAGCTCAACCGTTTGATTCGCATGGATTTGAAGCTATCCCTTCTACTTCGCATTGATTTGAAGCTAAATCATGTGTTTCGCTGTGATTTGAAGCTAACTCGTTTGTTTCGCATGGACTTGAAGCTAAATCATGTTTATCAACAGTATTAGAAGCTAAACCATTTGTTTCGCATGGATTTGAAGATAAGCCTCCTACTTCGCATTAATTTGAAGCTAACTCGATTGATTCTACTGCATTTGAATCTATATCACTTATATCGCAATTATCTGAAGATAAAGCATTTGCTTGTCATGTATTTGAAGCTAAGCCGTCTATTTCGCATTGATTTGAAGCTAAATCATATGTTTCGCATGGATTTGAAGCTAACTCGTTTTTTTCGCCTGAATTTAAAGATAAATCATGTATATCACACGTATTTGAAGCTAAACCATTCGCTTCGCACGGATTTGAAGCAAAGCCTTCAACTTCGCATTGATTTGAAGATAAATCATGTGTTTCGCTTGGATTTGAAGCTAACTCGTTTGTTTCGCATGCAGTTGAAGCTAATTCATGTATATCACAAGTATTTGAAGCTTAACCATTTGTTTCACATTGATTTGATGATAAGCATTCTACGTCGCATTGATTTGAAGCTAAGCCTTCTATTTCGCATTGATTTGAAGGTATATCATGTGTTTCGCTTGGATTTGAAGCTAACTCGTTTGTTTCGCATGCAGTTGAAGCTAAATCATATTTATCACAAGTATCTGAATATAAACCATCTGTTTCGCATGAATATTAAGCTAAACCATGTGTTTCGCATGAATTTGAAGCTAAATGATGTATTTCGCTTGGTTTTGAAGCTAACTCTTTTGTTTCGCCTGCATTTGAAGCTATATTACTTATATCGCAATTATCTGAAGATAAATCATTTGTTTCTCATGTATTTGAAGCTAAGCCTTCCACTTCGCATTGATTTGAACCTAAATAATGTGTTTCGCTTGTATTTGAAGGTAAAGCGTTTGTTTCGCATGCAGTTGAAGCTAAATCATGTATATCACAAGTATTTGAAGCTAAACCATTTGTTTCGCATGAATTTGAAGCTATGCCTTCTACTTCGCATTGATTTGAAGCTAAATCATGTGTTTCGCATGGTTTTGAAGCTAACTCGTTTGTATCGCATGCAGTTGAAACTAAATCATGTTTATCACAAGTAAATCCATGTTTCGCATGGATTTGAAGATAAGTCTCCTACTTCGCATTGATTTGAAGCTAAATCATGTGTTTCGCATGGTTTTGAAGCTAACTCGTTTGTATCGCATGCAGTTGAAGCTAAATCATGTATATCTCAAGTATTTGAAGCTAAACCATCTGTTTCGCATTGATTTGAAGATAAGTCTCCTACTTCGCATTAATTTGAAGCTAACTCGATTGATTCGACTGCATTTGAATCTATGTCACTTATATCACAATTATCTGTAGATAAATCATTTGCTTCTCATGTATTTGAAGCTAAGCCGTCTATTTCGCACTGATTTGAAGCTAAATCATATGTTTTGCATGGATTTGAAGGTAACTCGTTTTATTCGCCTGTATTTGAAGATAAATCATGTACATCACAAGTATTTGAAGATAAACCATTCGCTTCGCATGGATTTGAAGCAAAGCCATCAACTTCGCATTGATATGAAGATAAATCATGTGTTTCGCATGGATTTGAAGCTAACTCGTTTGTTTCGCATGCAGTTGAATCTAAATCATATTTATCACAAGTATCTGAGTATAAACCATGTGTTTCGCATGAATATTAAGCTAAATTATGTGTTTCGCATGAATTTGAAGATAAATGATGTGTTTCGCATGGATTTAAAGCTATCTCTTTTGTTTCGCCTGCATTTGAAGATAAATCATGTATATCACAAGTATTTGAAGCTAAACCGTTTGATTCGCACGGATTTGAAGCTAAGCGTTCTACTTCGCATTGATTTGCAGCTAAATCATGTGTTTCGCTTGGTTTTGAAGCTAACTCGTTTGTTTCGCTTGCAGTTGAAGCTAAATCATGTATAGCACAAGTATTTGAAGGTAAACCATTTGTTTCGCATGGATTTGAAGATAAGCCTTCTACTTCGCATTGATTTGAAGCTATGTCATGTTTATCGCTTGAATTTGAAGCTAACTCGTTTGTTTCGCATGCATTTGAAGCTAAATTATGTATATCACAAGTATTTTAAGCTAAACCATTTGATTCGCATGGATTTGACATTAAGCCTTTAACTTCGTACTGATTTGAAGCTAAATGATGAGTTTCGCTTGGTTTTGAAGCTAACTCTATTGTTTCGCCTGCATTTGAAGCTATATCACTTATATCGCAATTATCTGAAGATAAATCAGTTGTTTCTCATGTATTTGAAGCTAAGCCTTCCACTTCGCATTGATTTAAACCTAAATAATGTGTTTCGCTTGGATTTGAAGGTAAAGCGTTTGTTTCGCATGCAGTTGAAGCTAAATCATGTATATCACAAGTATTTGAAGCTAAACCATTTGTTTCGCATGAATTTGAAGCTATGCCTTCTACTTCGCATTGATTTGAAGCTAAATCATGTGTTTCGCATGGTTTTGAAGCTAACTCGTTTGTATCGCATGCAGTTGAAGCTAAATCATGTATCTCTCAAGTATTTGAAGCTAAACCATCTGCTTCGCATGGATTTGAAGATAAGTCTCCTACTTCGCATTAATTTGAAGCTAACTCGATTGATTCGACTGCATTTGAATCTATATCACTTATATCGCAATTATCTGTAGATAAATCATTTGCTTCTCATGTATTTGAAGCTAAGCCGTCTATTTCGCACTGATTTGAAGCTAAATCATATGTTTTGCATGGATTTGAAGGTAACTCGTTTTATTCGCCTGTATTTGAAGATAAATCATGTACATCACAAGTATTTGAAGCTAAACCATTCGCTTCGCATGGATTTGAAGCAAAGCCATCAACTACGCATTGATATGAAGATAAATCATGTGTTTCGCATGGATTTGAAGCTAACTCGTTTGTTTCGCATGCAGTTGAAGCTAAATCATATTTATCACAAGTATCTGAGTATAAACCATGTGTTTCGCATGAATATTAAGCTAAATTATGTGTTTCGCATGAATTTGAAGCTAAATGATGTGTTTCGCATGGATTTGAAGCTATCTCTTTTGTTTTGCCTGCATTTGAAGATAAATCATGTATATCACAAGTATTTGAAGCTAAACCGTTTGATTCGCACGGATTTGAAGCTAAGCGTTCTACTTCGCATTGATTTGCAGCTAAATCATGTGTTTCGCTTGGTTTTGAAGCTAACTCGTTTGTTTCGCTTGCAGTTGAAGCTAAATCATGTATAGCACAAGTATTTGAAGGTAAACCATTTGTTTCGCATGCATTTGAAGATAAGCCTTCTACTTCGCATTGATTTGAAGCTAAGTCATGTTTATCGCTTGAATTTGAAGCTAACTCGTTTGTTTCGCATGCATTTGAAGCTAAATTATGTATATCACAAGTATTTTAAGCTAAACCATTTGATTCGCATGAATATTAAGCTAAACCATGTGTTTCGCATGAATTTCAAGCTAAATGATGTGTTTCGCTTGGTTTTGAAGCTAACTCTTTTGTTTCGCCTGCATTTGAAGATAAGTCATGTATAGCACAAGTATTTGAAGCTAAACCATTTGTTTCGCATGGATTTGAAGATAAGCCTACTACTTCGCATTGATTTGAAGTTAACTCGATTGTTTCGCCTGCATTTGAAGCTATATTACTTATATCGCAATTATCTGAAGATAAATCATTTGTTTCTCATGTATTTGAAGCTAAGCCTTCCACTTCACATTGATTTGAACCTACATAATGTGTTTCGCTTGGATTTGAAGGTAAAGCGCTTGTTTCGCATGCATTTGAAGCTAAATTATGTATATCACAAGTATTTTAAGCTAAATCATTTGATTCGCATGGATTTGAAATTAAGCCTTCTACATCGTACTGATTTGAAGCTAAATCATGTGTTTCGTTTGAATTTGAAACTAAGCCTTCTACTTCGCATTGATTTGAAGCTAATTCGTTTGTTTCGCATGCAGTTGAAGCTAAATCATGTAAATCACAAGTATTTGAAGCTAAACCATTCGCTTCGCATGGATTTGAAGCAAAGCCTTCAACTTCGCCTTCATTTGAAGATAAATCATGTGTTTCGCTTGGATTTGCAGCTAACACGTTTGTTTCGCATGCAGTTGAAGCTAAAACATGTACATCACAAGTATCTGAATCGAATCCAACTGTTTCGCAAGAATATGAAGCTATGAAGCTAATCCATGTGATTCGCATGAATTTGAAACTAACTCATGTGTTTCGCATGGATTTGAAGCTGTATCACTTATATCGCAATTATGTGAAGATAAATCATTTGTTTCTCATGCGTTTGAAGCTAAGCCTTCTACTTCGCATTGATTCGAAGCTAAATCATGTGAATCGCATGGATTTGAAGCTAACTCGTTTGTTTCGCATGCATTTGAAGCTAAATCATGTATATCACAAGTATTTGAAGCTAAGCCATTTGTTTCGGATTGATTTGAAGCTAAGCCTTCTACTTCGCATTGATTTGATGCTAAATCATATGTTTCGCATGGATTTGAAACTAACTCGTTTGTTTCGTCTTCATTTGAAGCTGATTCATTTACATCGCAAGTATTTGAAGCTAAACTATTTGTTTCGCATGAATTTGAAGCTAAGCCTTCTACTTCGCATTAATTTGAAGCTAACTCGATTGATTCGAATGCATTTGAATCTATATCACTTATATCGCAATTATCTGAAGATAAATCATTTGCTTCTCATGTATTTGAAGATAAGCCTCCTACTTCGCATTGATTTGATGCTAAATCGTGCGTTTCGCATAGAATTCAAGATAACTCGTTTCTTTCGCATGCAGATGAAGCTAAATCATGTATATCTCAATTATTTGAAGCTGAACAATTTGTTTCGCATGGATTTAAAGCTATGCCTTCAAGTTCGCATTGATTTGAAGCTAAATCATGGGTTTCGCATGGATTTCAAGATGACTCCTTCGTTTGGCATGAAGTTGAACCTAAATCATGTATATCACAAGTATTTGATGCTAAACCATTTGTTTCGCATTGATTTGAAGCTAAGGCTTATACTTAGCATTGTTTTGATGTTAAATCATGTGTTTCCCTTGGGTATGAAGCAAAATCGTTTGTTTCGCATGCAGCTGAAGCTAAATCACGTATATCGCAATTATCTGAAGATAAATCATTTGTTTCTCATGTATTTGAAGCTAAGCCTTCTACTTCGCATTGATTTGAAGCTAAGTCATGTGTTTCGCATGGATTTGAAGCTAACTCGTTTGTTTCACAATGCAGTTGATGCTAAATCATGTATAAAACAAGTATTTGAAGCTAAACCATTTATTTCGCATGTATTTGAAGCTAACATGGATTTGAAACTAACTCGTTTGTTTCGTCTTCATTTGAAGCTGTTTCATTTATATCGCAAGTATTTGATGCTAAACCATTTGTTTCGGATGTATTTGAAGATAAGTCTTCTACTTCGCATTCATTTAAATCTAAATCGTGTGTATGGCATGGATTTGAAGCTAACACGTTTGTTTCGCAAGCATTTGAAGCTAAATCATGTATATCACAAGTATTTGAAGCTAAGCCATTTGTTTCGGATTGATTTGAAGCTAAGCCTTCTACTTCGCATTGATTTGATGCTAAATCATATGTTTCGCATGGATTTGAAACTAACTCGTTTGTTTCGTCTTCATTTGAATCTGTTTCATTTATATCGCAAGTATTTGATGGTAAACCATTTGTTTCGGATGGATTTGAAGATAAGTCTTCTACTTCGCATTCATTTAAATCTAAATCGTGTGTATGGCATGGATTTGAAGCTAACTCGTTTGTTTCGCATGCAGTTGAAGCTAAATCATGTTTATCACAAGTATCTGAATATAAACCATCTGTTTCGCATGAATATTAAGCTAAACCATGTGTTTCGCATGAATTTGAAGCTAAATGATGAGTTTCGCTTGGTTTTGAAGCTAACTCTTTTGTTTCGCCTGCATTTGAAGCTAAATTATGTATATCACAAGTATTTTAAGCTAAACCATTTGATTCGCATGGATTTGACATTAAGCCTTTAACTTCGTACTGATTTGAAGCTAAATGATGAGTTTCGCTTGGTTTTGAAGCTAACTCTTTTGTTTCGCCTGCATTTGAAGCTATATCACTTATATCGCAATTATCTGAAGATAAATCAGTTGTTTCTCATGTATTTGAAGCTAAGCCTTCCACTTCGCATTGATTTAAACATAAATAATGTGTTTCGCTTGGATTTGAAGGTAAAGCGTTTGTTTCGCATGCAGTTGAAGCTAAATCATGTATTTCACAAGTATTTGAAGCTAAACCATTTGTTTCGCATGAATTTGAAGCTATGCCTTCTACTTCGCATTGATTTGAAGCTAAATCATGTGTTTCGCATGGTTTTGAAGCTAACTCGTTTGTATCGCATGCAGTTGAAGCTAAATCATGTATATCTCAAGTATTTGAAGCTAAACCATCTGTTTCGCATGGATTTGAAGATAAGTCTCCTACTTCGCATTAATTTGAAGCTAACTCGATTGATTCGACTGCATTTGAATCTATATCACTTATATCGCAATTATCTGTAGATAAATCATTTGCTTCTCATGTATTTGAAGCTAAGCCGTCTATTTCGCACTGATTTGAAGCTAAATCATATGTTTTGCATGGATTTGAAGGTAACTCGTTTTATTCGCCTGTATTTGAAGATAAATCATGTATATCACAAGTATTTGAAGCTAAACCGTTTGATTCGCACGGATTTGAAGCTAAGCGTTCTACTTCGCATTGATTTGCAGCTAAATCATGTGTTTCGCTTGGTTTTGAAGCTAACTCGTTTGTTTCGCTTGCAGTTGAAGCTAAATCATGTATATCTCAAGTATTTGAAGCTAAACCATCTGTTTCGCATGGATTTGAAGATAAGTCTCCTACTTCGCATTAATTTGAAGCTAACTCGATTGATTCGACTGCATTTGAATCTATATCACTTATATCGCAATTATCTGTAGATAAATCATTTGCTTCTCATGTATTTGAAGCTAAGCCGTCTATTTCGCACTGATTTGAAGCTAAATCATATGTTTTGCATGGATTTGAAGGTAACTCGTTTTATTCGCCTGTATTTGAAGATAAATCATGTACATCACAAGTATTTGAAGCTAAACCATTCGCTTCGCATGGATTTGAAGCAAAGCCATCAACTACGCATTGATATGAAGATAAATCATGTGTTTCGCATGGATTTGAAGCTAACTCGTTTGTTTCGCATGCAGTTGAAGCTAAATCATATTTATCACAAGTATCTGAGTATAAACCATGTGTTTCGCATGAATATTAAGCTAAATTATGTGTTTCGCATGAATTTGAAGCTAAATGATGTGTTTCGCATGGATTTGAAGCTATCTCTTTTGTTTTGCCTGCATTTGAAGATAAATCATGTATATCACAAGTATTTGAAGCTAAACCGTTTGATTCGCACGGATTTGAAGCTAAGCGTTCTACTTCGCATTGATTTGCAGCTAAATCATGTGTTTCGCTTGGTTTTGAAGCTAACTCGTTTGTTTCGCTTGCAGTTGAAGCTAAATCATGTATAGCACAAGTATTTGAAGGTAAACCATTTGTTTCGCATGGATTTGAAGATATGCCTTCTACTTCGCATTGATTTGAAGCTAAGTCATGTTTATCGCTTGAATTTGAAGCTAACTCGTTTGTTTCGCATGCATTTGAAGTTAAATTATGTATATCACAAGTATTTTAAGCTAAACCATTTGATTCGCATGGATTTGACATTGAGCCTTTAACTTCGTACTGATTTGAAGCTAAATCATGTGTTTCGTTTGAATTTGAAACTAAGCCTTCTACTTCGCATTGATTTGAAGCTAAATCATATGTTTAGCATGGATTAGAAGCTAACTCGTTTTTTTCGCCTGTATTTGAAGATAAATCATGTATATCACAAGTATTTGAAGCTAAACCATTCGCATCGCATAGATTTGAAGCAAAGCCTTCAAGCCCGCATTGATTTGAAGATAAATCATGTGTTTCGCTTGGATTTGAAGCTAACTCGTTTGTTTCGCATGCAGTTGAAGCTAAATCATGTATATCACAAGTATTTGAAGCTAAACCATTTGTTTCACATTTATTTGATGATAAGCCTTCTACGTCGCATTGATTTGAAGCTAAGCCTTCTATTTCGCATTGATTTGAAGATAAATCATGAGTTTCGCTTAGATTTGAAGTTAACTCGTTTTTTTCGCATGCAATTGAAGCTAAATCATGTTTATCACAAGTATCTGAATATAAACCATCTGTTTCGCATGAATATTAAGCTAAACCATGTGTTTCGCATGAATTTGAAGCTAAATGATGTGTTTCGCTTGGTTTTGAAGCTAACTCTTTTGTTTCGCCTGCATTTGAAGATAAGTCATGTATAGCACAAGTATTAAAGTATTATAAGCTAAACCATTTGTTTCGCATGGATTTGAAGATAAGCCTACTACTTCGCATTGATTTGAAGTTAACTCGATTGTTTCGCCTGCATTTGAAGCTATATTACTTATATCGCAATTATCTGAAGATAAATCATTTGTTTCTCATGTATTTGAAGCTAAGCCTTCCACTTCACATTGATTTGAACCTAAATAATGTGTTTCGCTTGGATTTGAAGGTAAAGCGCTTGTTTCGCATGCATTTGAAGCTAAATTATGTATATCACAAGTATTTTAAGCTAAATCATTTGATTCGCATGGATTTGAAATTAAGCCTTCTACATCGTACTGATTTGAAGCTAAATCATGTGTTTCGTTTGAATTTGAAACTAAGCCTTCTACTTCGCATTGATTTGAAGCTAATTCGTTTGTTTCGCATGCAGTTGAAGCTAAATCATGTAAATCACAAGTATTTGAAGCTAAACCATTCGCTTCGCATGGATTTGAAGCAAAGCCTTCAACTTCGCCTTCATTTGAAGATAAATCATGTGTTTCGCTTGGATTTGCAGCTAACACGTTTGTTTCGCATGCAGTTGAAGCTAAAACATGTACATCACAAGTATCTGAATCGAATCCAACTGTTTCGCAAGAATATGAAGCTATGAAGCTAATCCATGTGATTCGCATGAATTTGAAACTAACTCATGTGTTTCGCATGGATTTGAAGATAAGCCTCCTACTTCGCATTAATTTGAAGCTAACTCGATTGATTCGACTGCATTTGAATCTATATCAATTATATCGCAATTATCTGAAGATAAATCATTTGCTTCTCATATATTTTGAAGCTAAGCCGTCTGTTTCGCATTTATTTGAAGCTAAATCATATGTCTAGCATGGATTTGAAGCTAACTCGTTTTTTTCGCCTGTATTTGAAGATAAATCATGTATAGCACAAGTATTTGAAGGTAAACCATTTGTTTCGCATGGATTTGTAGCAAAGCCTTCAACTCCGCATTGATTTGAAGATAAATCATGTGTTTCGCTTGGATTTGAAGCTAACTCGTTTGTTTTGCCAGCATTTGAAGCTAAATTATGTATATCACAAGTATTTTAAGCTAAACCATTTGATTCGCATGGATTTGACATTAAGCCTTTAACTTCGTACTGATTTGAAGCTAAATGATGAGTTTCGCTTGGTTTTGAAGCTAACTCTTTTGTTTCGCCTGCATTTGAAGCTATATCACTTACAACGCAATTATCTGAAGATAAATCAGTTGTTTCTCATGTATTTGAAGCTAAGCCTTCCACTTCGCATTGATTTAAACCTAAATCATGTGTTTCGCATGAATTTCAAGATAACTCTTTCGTTTCGCATGAAGTTGAACCTAAATCATGTATATCACAAGTATTTGAAGCTAAACCATTTGTTTCGCATGAATTTGAAGCTATGCCTTCTACTTCGCATTGATTTGAAGCTAAATCATGCGTTTCGCATGGTATTGAAGCTAACTCGTTTGTATCGCATGCAGTTGAAGCTAAATCATGTATATCTCCAGTATTTGAAGCTAAACCATCTATTTCCCATGGATTTGAAGATAAGTCTCCTACTTCGCATTAATTTGAAGCTAACTCGATTGATTCGACTGCATTTGAATCTATATCACTTATATCGCAATTATCTGTAGATAAATCATTTGCTTCTCATGTATTTGAAGCTAAGCCGTCTATTTCGCACTGATTTGAAGCTAAATCATATGTTTTGCATGGATTTGAAGGTAACTCATTTTATTCGCCTGTATTTGAAGATAAATCATGTACATCACAAGTATTTGAAGCTAAACCATTCGCTTCGCATGGATTTGAAGCAAAGCCATCAACTTCGCATTGATATGAAGATAAATCATGTATTTCGCTTGGATTTGAAGCTAACTCGTTTGTTTCGCATGCAGTTGAAGCTAAATCATGTTTATCACAAGTATCTGAATATAAACCATCTGTTTCGCATGAATATTAAGCTAAACCATGTGTTTCGCATGAATTTGAAGCTAAATGATGAGTTTCGCTTGGTTTTGAAGCTAACTCTTTTGTTTCGCCTGCATTTGAAGCTATATCACTTATATCGCAATTATCTGAAGATAAATCAGTTGTTTCTCATGTATTTGAAGCTAAGCCTTCCACTTCGCATTGATTTAAACCTAAATAATGTGTTTCGCTTGGATTTGAAGGTAAAGCGTTTTTTCGCATGCAGTTGAAGCTAAATCATGTATATCACAAGTATTTGAAGCTAAACCATTTGTTTCGCATGAATTTGAAGCTATGCCTTCTACTTCGCATTGATTTGAAGCTAAATCATGTGTTTCGCATCGATTGGAAGCTAACTCGTTTGTTTCGCATGCAGTTGAAGCTAAATCATATTTATCACAAGTATCTGAGTATAAACCATGTGTTTCGCATGAATATTAAGCTAAATTATGTGTTTCGCATGAATTTGAAGCTAAATGATGTGTTTCGCATGGATTTGAAGCTAACTCGTTTGTTTCGCATGCAGTTGAAGCTAAATCATGTAAATCACAAGTATTTGAATATAAACCATGTGTTTCGCATGGATTTGAAGCTAACTCGTTTTTTTCGCCCGTATTTGAAGATAAAGCATGTATATCAAAAGTATTTGAAGCTAAACCATTCGCTTCGCATGGATTTGAAGCTAAATCATATGTTTCGCATGGATTTGAAGCTAACTCGTTTTCTTCGCCTGTATTTGAAGATAAATCATGTATATCACAAGTATTTGAAGCTAAACCATTTGTTTCGGATTGATTTGAAGCTAAGCCTTCTACTTCGCATTGATTTGATGCTAAATCATATGTTTCGCATGGATTTGAAACTAACTCGTTTGTTTCGTCTTCATTTGAAGCTGTTCCATTTATATCGCAAGTGTTTGAAGCTAAACCATTTGTTTCGAATGGATTTGAAGATAAGCCTTCTACTTCGCATTGATTTAAATCTAAATCGTGTGTATGGCATGGATTCGAAGCTAACTCGTTTGTTTCGCCTGCATTTGAAGTTAAATCATGTATATGACAAGTATTTGGAGCTAAAACATTCGCTTCGCATGGGTTTGAAGCAAAACTTTCATCTTCGCATTGATTTGAAGATAAATCATGCGTTTCGCTTGGATAAGAAGCTAACTCGTTTGCTTCGCCTGCATTTGAAGCTAAATCATGTATATCACAAGTATTTGAAGCTAAACCATTTGATTCGCGTGTATTTGAACCTAAGCATTCCAATTCGCATTGATTTGAAGCTAAATCATATGTTTCGCATGGATTTGAAGCTAACTCGTTTTCTTCGCCTGTATTTGAAGATAAATCATGTATATCACAAGTATTTGAAGCTAAACCATTTGTTTCGGATTGATTTGAAGCTAAGCCTTGTACTTCGCATTGATATAAATCTAAATCGTGTGTATGGCATGGATTCGAAGCTAACTCGTTTGTTCCGCCTGCATTTGAAGTTAAATCATGTATACCACAAGTATTTGGAGCTAAAATATTCGCTTCGCATGGGTTTGAAGCAAAACTTTCATCTTCGCATTGATTTGAAGATAAATCATGCGTTTCGCTTGGATTTGAAGCTAACACGTTTGTTTCGCATGCAGTTGATGCTAAATCATGTATAAAACAAGTATTTGAAGCTAAACCATTTATTTCGCGTGTATTTGAAGCTAAGACTTCTACTTTGCATGAAATTGAAGCTATGTCATGTGTTTCGCTTGGATTTGAAACTAACTCGTTTGTTTCGTCTTCATTTGAAGCTGTTTCATTTATATCGCAAGTATTTGATGGTAAACCATTTGTTTCGGATGGATTTGAAGATAAGTCTTCTACTTCGCATTCATTTAAATCTAAATCGTGTGTATGGCATGGATTTGAAGCTAACTCGTTTGTTTCGCATGCATTTGAAGCTAAATCATGTATATCACAAGTATTTGAAGCTAAGCCATTTGTTTCGGATTGATTTGAAGCTAAGCCTTCTACTTCGCATTGATTTGAAGCTAACTCGATTGTTTCACCTGCATTTGAAGCTACATCACTTATATCGCAATTATCTGAAGATAAATCATTTGTTTCTCATGTATTTGAAGCTAAGCCTTCTACTTCGCTTTGATTTGTAGATAAACCACGTGATTCGCATGGACTTGAAGCTAACTCGTTTGTTTCGCATGCAGTTGAAGCTATATCACTTATATCGCAAGTATTTGAAGCTAAATCGTTTGTGTCGCATGGATTCGAAAATCAGCCTTCTACTTCGCATTGATCTGAAGCTAAATCATGTGTTTCGCTTGGATATGAAGCTCACTCGTTTGTTTTTCCAGCATTTGAAGCTATATCACTTATATCGCAAGTATTTGAAGCTAAATCATTTGTGTCGCATGGATTTGATGCTAACACGTTTGTTTCGCATGCAGTTGAAGCTAAATCATGTATATCACAAGTATTTGAAGCTAAACCATTTGTTTCGCATGAATTAGAAGCTAAGCCTTCTACTTCGCATTAATTTGAAGCTAACTCGATTGATTCGAATGCATTTGAATCTATATCACTTATATCGCAATTATCTGAAGATAAATCGTTTGCTTCTCATGTATTTGAAGATAAGCCTCCTACTTCGCATTGATTTGATGCTAAATCGTGTGTTTCGCATGGATTTCAAGATGACTCGTTTCTTTCGCATGCAGATGAAGCTAAATCATGTATATCACAAGTATTTGAAGCTGAACAATTTGTTTCGCATGGATTTAAAGCTATGCCTTCAATTTCGCATTGATTTGAAGCTAAATCATGTGTTTCGCATGGATTTCAAGATGACTCCTTCGTTTGGCATGAAGTTGAACCTAAATCATGTATATCACAAGTATTTGATGCTAAACCATTTGTTTCGCATTGATTTGAAGCTAAGGCTTATACATAGCATTGTTTTGATGTTAAATCATGTGTTTCCCTTGGGTATGAAGCAAAATCGTTTGTTTCGCATGCAGCTGAAGCTAAATCACGTATATCGCAATTATCTGTAGATAAATCATTTGTTTCTCATGTGTTTGAAGCTAAGCCTTCTACTTCGTATTGATTCGAAGCTAAATCATGGGAATCGCATGGATTTGAAGCTAACTCGTTTGATTCGCATGCAGTTGAAGCTAAATCATGTATATCACGAGTATTTGAAGCTAAACCATTTGTTTCGGATTGATTTGAAGCTAAGCCTTCTACTTCGCATTGATTTGATGCTAAATCATATGTTTCGCATGGATTTGAACCTAACTCGTTTGTTTCGTCTTCATTTGAAGCTGTTTCTTTTATATCGCAAGTATTTGAAGCTAAACCATTTGTTTCGGATGGATTTGAAGATAAGCCTTCTACTTCGCATTGATTCGAAGCTAAATCATGTGAATCGCATGGATTTGAAGCTAACTCGTTTGATTCGCCTGCATTTGAAGCTAAATCATGTATATCACAAGTATTTGAAGCTAAACCATTTGATTCGCGTGTATTTGAACCTAAGCCTTCCAATTCGCATTGATTTGAAGCTAAATCATATGTTTCGCATGGATTTGAAGCTAACTCGTTTTCTTCGCCTGTATTTGAAGATAAATCATGTATATCACAAGTATTTGAAGCTAAACCATTTGTTTCGGATTGATTTGAAGCTAAGCCTTCTACTTCGCATTGATTTGATGCTAAATCATATGTTTCGCATGGATTTGAAACTAACTCGTATGTTTCGTCTTCATTTGAAGCTGTTTCATTTATATCGCAAGTGTTTGAAGCTAAACCATTTGTTTCGAATGGATTTGAAGATAAGCCTTCTACTTCGCATTGATTTAAATCTAAATCGTGTGTATGGCATGGATTCGAAGCTAACTCGTTTGTTTCGCCTGCATTTGAAGTTAAATCATGTATATCACAAGTATTTGAAGCTAAAACATTCGCTTCGCATGGGTTTGAAGCAAAACTTTCATCTTCGCATTGATTTGAAGATAAATCATGCGTTTCGCTTGGATTTGAAGCTAACACGTTCCTTTCGCATGCAGATGAAGCTAAATCATGTATATCACAAGTATTTGAAGTTGAACAATTTGTTTCGCATGGATTTAAAGCTATGCCTTCAAGTTCGCATTGATTTGAAGCTAAATCATGTGTTTCGCATGGATTTCAAGATGACTCCTTCGTTTGGCATGAAGTTGAACCTAAATCATGTATATCACAAGTATTTGATGCTAAACCATTTGTTTCGCATTGATTTGAAGCTAAGGCTTATACTTAGCATTGTTTTGATGTTAAATCATGTGTTTCCCTTGGGTATGAAGCTAACTCGTTTGTTTCACAATACAGTTGATGCTAAATCATGTATAAAACAAGTATTTGAAGCTAAACCATTTATTTCGCATGTATTTGAAGCTAAGACTTCTACTTTGCATGAAATTGAAGCTATGTCATGTGTTTCGCTTGGATTTGAAACTAACTCGTTTGTTTCGTCTTCATTTGAAGCTGTTTCATTTATATCGCAAGTATTTGATGGTAAACCATTTGTTTCGGATGGATTTGAAGATAAGTCTTCTACTTCGCATTCATTTAAATCTAAATCGTGTGTATGGCATGGATTTGAAGCTAACTCGTTTGTTTCGCATGCATTTGAAGCTAAATCATGTATATCACAAGTATTTGAAGCTAAGCCATTTGTTTCGGATTGATTTGAAGCTAAGCCTTCTACTTCGCATTGATTTGATGCTAAATCATATGTTTCGCATGGATTTGAAACTAACTCGTTTGTTTCGTCTTCATTTGAAGCTGATTCATTTATATCGCAAGTATTTGAAGCTAAACCATTTGTTTCGCATGGATTTGAAGATAAGCCTCCTACTTCGCATTAATTTGAAGCTAACTCGATTGATTCGACTGCATTTGAATCTATATCAATTATATCGCAATTATCTGAAGATAAATCATTTGCTTCTCATATATTTGAAGCTAAGCCGTCTATTTCGCATTTATTTGAAGCTAAGTCATGTGTTTCGCATGGATTTGAAGCTAACTCGTTTGTTTCACAATGCAGTTGATGCTAAATCATGTATAAAACAAGTATTTGAAGCTAAACCATTTATTTCGCATGTATTTGAAGCTAAGACTTCTACTTTGCATGAAATTGAAGCTATGTCATGTGTTTCGCTTGGATTTGAAGCTAACTCGTTTGTTTCGCATGCATTTGAAGCTAAATCATGTATATCGCAAGTACTTGAAGCCAAACCATTTGTTTCGGATGGATTTGAAGGTAAGCCATTTACTTCGCATTGATTTGAAGCTAAATCATGTGTTTGGCATGAATTTGAAGCCAGCACGATAGTTTCGCACGCAGTTGAAGCTAAATCATGTATATCACAAGAATGTGAAGCTAATCCATTTGATTCGCATGGATTTGAAGCTAAGCCTACTACTTCACATTGATTTGAAGCTAAACCATGTGTTTCGCTTGGATAAGAAGCTAACTCGTTTGCTTCGCCTGCATTTGAAGCTAAATCATGTATATCACAAGTATTTGAAGCTAAACCATTTGATTCGCGTGTATTTGAACCTAAGCATTCCAATTCGCATTGATTTGAAGCTAAATCATATGTTTCGCATGGATTTGAAGCTAACTCGTTTTCTTCGCCTGTATTTGAAGATAAATCATGTATATCACAAGTATTTGAAGCTAAACCATTTGTTTCGGATTGATTTGAAGCTAAGCCTTCTACTTCGCATTGATTTAAATCTAAATCGTGTGTATGGCATGGATTCGAAGCTAACTCGTTTGTTTCGCCTGCATTTGAAGTTAAATCATGTATACCACAAGTATTTGAAGCTAAAATGTTCGCTTCGCATGGGTTTGAAGCAAAACTTTCATCTTCGCATTGATTTGAAGATAAATCATGCGTTTCGCTTGGATTTGAAGCTAACACGTTTGTTTCGCATGCAGTTGAAGCTAAAACATGTACATCACAAGTATCTGGATCTAATCCATCCGTTTCGCAAGAATCTGAAGCTATGAAGCTAATCCATGTGATTCGCTTGAATTTGAAGCTAAATCATGTGTTTCGCATGGATTTGAAGCTGTATCACTTATATCGCAATTATCTGTAGATAAATCGTTTGTTTCTCATGTGTTTGAAGCTAAGCCTTCTACTTCGCATTGATTCGAAGCTAAATCATGTGAATCGCATGGATTTGAAGCTAACTCGTTTGATTCGCATGCAGTTGAAGCTAAATCATGTATATCACGACTATTTGAAGCTAAGCCATTTGTTTCGGATTGATTTGAAGCTAAGCCTTCTACTTCGCATTGATTTGATGCTAAATCATATGTTTCGCATGGATTTGAAACTAACTCGTTTGTTTCGTCTTCATTTGAAGCTGTTTCTTTTATATCGCAAGTATTTGAAGCTAAACCATTTGTTTCGGATGGATTTGAAGCTAAGCCTTCTACTTCGCATTGATTTGATGCTAAATCATATGTTTCGCATGGATTTGAAACTAACTCGTTTGTTTCGTCTTCATTTGAAGCTGTTTTATTTATATCGCAAGTGTTTGAAGCTAAACCATTTGTTTCGAATGGATTTGAAGATAAGCCTTCTACTTCGCACTGATTTGAAGCTAACTCGATTGTTTCACCTGCATTTGAAGCTACATCACTTATATCGCAATTATCTGAAGATAAATCATTTGTTTCTCATGTATTTGAAGCTAAGCCTTCTACTTCGCTTTGATTTGTAGATAAACCACGTGATTCGCATGGACTTGAAGCTAACTCGTTTGTTTCGCATGCAGTTGAAGCTATATCACTTATATCGCAAGTATTTGAAGCTAAATCGTTTGTGTCGCATGGATTCGAAAATCAGCCTTCTACTTCGCATTGATCTGAAGCTAAATCATGTGTTTCGCTTGGATATGAAGCTCACTCGTTTGTTTTTCCAGCATTTGAAGCTATATCACTTATATCGCAAGTATTTGAAGCTAAATCATTTGTGTCGCATGGATTTGATGCTAACACGTTTGTTTCGCATGCAGTTGAAGCTAAATCATGTATATCACAAGTATTTGAAGCTAAACCATTTGTTTCGCATGAATTAGAAGCTAAGCCTTCTACTTCGCATTAATTTGAAGCTAACTCGATTGATTCGAATGCATTTGAATCTATATCACTTATATCGCAATTATCTGAAGATAAATCATTTGCTTCTCATGTATTTGAAGATAAGCCTCCTACTTCGCATTGATTTGATGCTAAATCGTGTGTTTCGCATGGATTTCAAGATGACTCGTTTCTTTCGCATGCAGATGAAGCTAAATCATGTATATCACAAGTATTTGAAGCTGAACAATTTGTTTCGCATGGATTTAAAGCTATGCCTTCAATTTCGCATTGATTTGAAGCTAAATCATGTGTTTCGCATGGATTTCAAGATGACTCCTTCGTTTGGCATGAAGTTGAACCTAAATCATGTATATCACAAGTATTTGATGCTAAACCATTTGTTTCGCATTGATTTGAAGCTAAGGCTTATACTTAGCATTGTTTTGATGTTAAATCATGTGTTTCCCTTGGGTATGAAGCAAAATCGTTTGTTTCGCATGCAGCTGAAGCTAAATCACGTATATCGCAATTATCTGAAGATAAATCATTTGTTTCTCATGTATTTGAAGCTAAGCCTTCTACTTCGCATTGATTTGAAGCTAAGTTATGTGTTTCGCATGGATTTGAAGCTAACTCGTTTGTTTCACAATGCAGTTGATGCTAAATCATGTATAAAACAAGTATTTGAAGCTAAACCATTTATTTCGCATGTATTTGAAGCTAAGACTTCTACTTTGCATGAAATTGAAGCTATGTCATGTGTTTCGCTTGGATTTGAAACTAACTCGTTTGTTTCGTCTTCATTTGAAGCTGTTTCATTTATATCGCAAGTATTTGATGGTAAACCATTTGTTTCGGATGGATTTGAAGATAAGTCTTCTACTTCGCATTCATTTAAATCTAAATCGTGTGTATGGCATGGATTTGAAGCTAACTCGTTTGTTTCGCATGCATTTGAAGCTAAATCATGTATATCACAAGTATTTGAAGCTAAGCCATTTGTTTCGGATTGATTTGAAGCTAAGCCTTCTACTTCGCATTGATTTGAAGCTAACTCGATTGTTTCACCTGCATTTGAAGCTACATCACTTATATCGCAATTATCTGAAGATAAATCATTTGTTTCTCATGTATTTGAAGCTAAGCCTTCTACTTCGCTTTGATTTGTAGATAAACCACGTGATTCGCATGGACTTGAAACTAACTCGTTTGTTTCGCATGCAGTTGAAGCTATATCACTTATATCGCAAGTATTTGAAGCTAAATCGTTTGTGTCGCATGGATTCGAAAATCAGCCTTCTACTTCGCATTGATCTGAAGCTAAATCATGTGTTTCGCTTGGATATGAAGCTCACTCGTTTGTTTTTCCTGCATTTGAAGCTATATCACTTATATCGCAAGTATTTGAAGCTAAATCATTTGTGTCGCATGGATTTGATGCTAACACGTTTGTTTCGCATGCAGTTGAAGCTAAATCATGTATATCACAAGTATTTGAAGCTAAACCATTTGTTTCGCATGAATTAGAAGCTAAGCCTTCTACTTCGCATTAATTTGAAGCTAACTCGATTGATTCGAATGCATTTGAATCTATATCACTTATATCGCAATTATCTGAAGATAAATCGTTTGCTTCTCATGTATTTGAAGATAAGCCTCCTACTTCGCATTGATTTGATGCTAAATCGTGTGTTTCGCATGGATTTCAAGATGACTCGTTTCTTTCGCATGCAGATGAAGCTAAATCATGTATATCACAAGTATTTGAAGCTGAACAATTTGTTTCGCATGGATTTAAAGCTATGCCTTCAATTTCGCATTGATTTGAAGCTAAATCATTTGTTTCGCATGGATTTCAAGATGACTCCTTCGTTTGGCATGAAGTTGAACCTAAATCATGTATATCACAAGTATTTGATGCTAAACCATTTGTTTCGCATTGATTTGAAGCTAAGGCTTATACATAGCATTGTTTTGATGTTAAATCATGTGTTTCCCTTGGGTATGAAGCAAAATCGTTTGTTTCGCATGCAGCTGAAGCTAAATCACGTATATCGCAATTATCTGTAGATAAATCATTTGTTTCTCATGTGTTTGAAGCTAAGCCTTCTACTTCGTATTGATTCGAAGCTAAATCATGGGAATCGCATGGATTTGAAGCTAACTCGTTTGATTCGCATGCAGTTGAAGCTAAATCATGTATATCACGAGTATTTGAAGCTAAACCATTTGTTTCGGATTGATTTGAAGCTAAGCCTTCTACTTCGCATTGATTTGATGCTAAATCATATGTTTCGCATGGATTTGAACCTAACTCGTTTGTTTCGTCTTCATTTGAAGCTGTTTCTTTTATATCGCAAGTATTTGAAGCTAAACCATTTGTTTCGGATGGATTTGAAGATAAGCCTTCTACTTCGCATTGATTCGAAGCTAAATCATGTGAATCGCATGGATTTGAAGCTAACTCGTTTGATTCGCCTGCATTTGAAGCTAAATCATGTATATCACAAGTATTTGAAGCTAAACCATTTGATTCGCGTGTATTTGAACCTAAGCCTTCCAATTCGCATTGATTTGATGCTAAATCATATGTTTCGCATGGATTTGAAGCTAACTCGTTTTCTTCGCCTGTATTTGAAGATAAATCATGTATATCACAAGTATTTGAAGCTAAACCATTTGTTTCGGATTGATTTGAAGCTAAGCCTTCTACTTCGCATTGATTTGATGCTAAATCATATGTTTCGCATGGATTTGAAACTAACTCGTATGTTTCGTCTTCATTTGAAGCTGTTTCATTTATATCGCAAGTGTTTGAAGCTAAACCATTTGTTTCGAATGGATTTGAAGATAAGCCTTCTACTTCGCATTGATTTAAATCTAAATCGTGTGTATGGCATGGATTCGAAGCTAACTCGTTTGTTTCGCCTGCATTTGAAGTTAAATCATGTATATCACAAGTATTTGAAGCTAAAACATTCGCTTCGCATGGGTTTGAAGCAAAACTTTCATCTTCGCATTGATTTGAAGATAAATCATGCGTTTCGCTTGGATTTGAAGCTAACACGTTCCTTTCGCATGCAGATGAAGCTAAATCATGTATATCACAAGTATTTGAAGTTGAACAATTTGTTTCGCATGGATTTAAAGCTATGCCTTCAAGTTCGCATTGATTTGAAGCTAAATCATGTGTTTCGCATGGATTTCAAGATGACTCCTTCGTTTGGCATGAAGTTGAACCTAAATCATGTATATCACAAGTATTTGATGCTAAACCATTTGTTTCGCATTGATTTGAAGCTAAGGCTTATACTTAGCATTGTTTTGATGTTAAATCATGTGTTTCCCTTGGGTATGAAGCTAACTCGTTTGTTTCACAATACAGTTGATGCTAAATCATGTATAAAACAAGTATTTGAAGCTAAACCATTTATTTCGCATGTATTTGAAGCTAAGACTTCTACTTTGCATGAAATTGAAGCTATGTCATGTGTTTCGCTTGGATTTGAAACTAACTCGTTTGTTTCGTCTTCATTTGAAGCTGTTTCATTTATATCGCAAGTATTTGATGGTAAACCATTTGTTTCGGATGGATTTGAAGATAAGTCTTCTACTTCGCATTCATTTAAATCTAAATCGTGTGTATGGCATGGATTTGAAGCTAACTCGTTTGTTTCGCATGCATTTGAAGCTAAATCATGTATATCACAAGTATTTGAAGCTAAGCCATTTGTTTCGGATTGATTTGAAGCTAAGCCTTCTACTTCGCATTGATTTGATGCTAAATCATATGTTTCGCATGGATTTGAAACTAACTCGTTTGTTTCGTCTTCATTTGAAGCTGATTCATTTATATCGCAAGTATTTGAAGCTAAACCATTTGTTTCGCATGGATTTGAAGATAAGCCTCCTACTTCGCATTAATTTGAAGCTAACTCGATTGATTCGACTGCATTTGAATCTATATCAATTATATCGCAATTATCTGAAGATAAATCAGTTGCTTCTCATATATTTGAAGCTAAGCCGTCTATTTCGCATTTATTTGAAGCTAAATCATATGTCTAGCATGGATCTGAAGCTAACTCGTTTTTTTCGCCTGTATTTGAAGATAAATCATGTATATGACAAGTATTTGAAGCTAAACCATTCGCTTCGCATGGATTTGAAGCAAAGCCTTCAACTCCGCATTGATTTGAAGATAAATCATGTGTTTCGCTTGGATTTGAAGCTAACTCTTTTGTTTCGCCTGCATTTGAAGATAAGTCATGTATAGCACAAGTATTTGAAGCTAAACCATTTATATCGCATGGATTTGAAGATAAGCCTTCTACTTCGCATTGATTTAAATCTAAATCGTGTGTATGGCATGGATTCGAAGCTAACTCGTTTGTTTCGCCTGCATTTGAAGTTAAATCATGTATATCACAAGTATTTGAAGCTAAAACATTCGCTTCGCATGGGTTTGACGCAAAACTTTCATCTTCGCATTGATTTGAAGATAAATCATGCGTTTCGCTTGGATTTGAAGCTAACTCGTTTGTTTCGCATGCATTTGAAGCTAAATCATGTATATCGCAAGTACTTGAAGCCAAACCATTTGTTTCGGATGGATTTGAAGGTAAGCCATTTACTTCGCATTGATTTGAAGCTAAATCATGTGTTTGGCATGAATTTGAAGCCAGCACGATAGTTTCGCACGCAGTTGAAGCTAAATCATGTATATCACAAGAATGTGAAGCTAATCCATTTGATTCGCATGGATTTGAAGCTAAGCCTACTACTTCACATTGATTTGAAGCTAAACCATGTGTTTCGCTTGGATAAGAAGCTAACTCGTTTGCTTCGCCTGCATTTGAAGCTAAATCATGTATATCACAAGTATTTGAAGCTAAACCATTTGATTCGCGTGTATTTGAACCTAAGCATTCCAATTCGCATTGATTTGAAGCTAAATCATATGTTTCGCATGGATTTGAAGCTAACTCGTTTTCTTCGCCTGTATTTGAAGATAAATCATGTATATCACAAGTATTTGAAGCTAAACCATTTGTTTCGGATTGATTTGAAGCTAAGCCTTCTACTTCGCATTGATTTAAATCTAAATCGTGTGTATGGCATGGATTCGAAGCTAACTCGTTTGTTTCGCCTGCATTTGAAGTTAAATCATGTATACCACAAGTATTTGAAGCTAAAATGTTCGCTTCGCATGGGTTTGAAGCAAAACTTTCATCTTCGCATTGATTTGAAGATAAATCATGCGTTTCGCTTGGATTTGAAGCTAACACGTTTGTTTCGCATGCAGTTGAAGCTAAAACATGTACATCACAAGTATCTGGATCTAATCCATCCGTTTCGCAAGAATCTGAAGCTATGAAGCTAATCCATGTGATTCGCTTGAATTTGAAGCTAAATCATGTGTTTCGCATGGATTTGAAGCTGTATCACTTATATCGCAATTATCTGTAGATAAATCGTTTGTTTCTCATGTGTTTGAAGCTAAGCCTTCTACTTCGCATTGATTCGAAGCTAAATCATGTGAATCGCATGGATTTGAAGCTAACTCGTTTGATTCGCATGCAGTTGAAGCTAAATCATGTATATCACGACTATTTGAAGCTAAGCCATTTGTTTCGGATTGATTTGAAGCTAAGCCTTCTACTTCGCATTGATTTGATGCTAAATCATATGTTTCGCATGGATTTGAAACTAACTCGTTTGTTTCGTCTTCATTTGAAGCTGTTTCTTTTATATCGCAAGTATTTGAAGCTAAACCATTTGTTTCGGATGGATTTGAAGCTAAGCCTTCTACTTCGCATTGATTTGATGCTAAATCATATGTTTCGCATGGATTTGAAACTAACTCGTTTGTTTCGTCTTCATTTGAAGCTGTTTTATTTATATCGCAAGTGTTTGAAGCTAAACCATTTGTTTCGAATGGATTTGAAGATAAGCCTTCTACTTCGCACTGATTTGAAGCTAACTCGATTGTTTCACCTGCATTTGAAGCTACATCACTTATATCGCAATTATCTGAAGATAAATCATTTGTTTCTCATGTATTTGAAGCTAAGCCTTCTACTTCGCTTTGATTTGTAGATAAACCACGTGATTCGCATGGACTTGAAGCTAACTCGTTTGTTTCGCATGCAGTTGAAGCTATATCACTTATATCGCAAGTATTTGAAGCTAAATCGTTTGTGTCGCATGGATTCGAAAATCAGCCTTCTACTTCGCATTGATCTGAAGCTAAATCATGTTTTTCGCTTGGATATGAAGCTCACTCGTTTGTTTTTCCAGCATTTGAAGCTATATCACTTATATCGCAAGTATTTGAAGCTAAATCATTTGTGTCGCATGGATTTGATGCTAACACGTTTGTTTCGCATGCTGTTGCAGCTAAATCATGAAATATCACTAATATTTGAAGCTAATCCATTTGTTTCGCATGGATTCGAAGATAATCCGTCCACTTCGTATTGATTTCAAGTTAAATCATGTGTTTCGCATAGATTTAAAGCTAACTCGTTTGTTTCCCGTGGATTTGAAGTTAACTCGTCTGTTTCGCCAGCATATGAAGCTAAACCATGTATATCACTAATATTTGAAGCTAAACCATTTGATTCGCATGGATTTGGAGTTAAATCATGTGTTTCGCATAGATTTGAAACCTACTCGTTTGTTTCGCCTGCATTTGAAACTACATCACTTATATTCGCAAGTATTTGAAGCTAAACCATTCGTTTCTCATGTATCTGAAGCTAAGCCTTCTACTTGGCATTGATTTGAAGCTAACTCGAATGGTTCGATTGCATTTGAAGCTAAATCACTTATCTCGCAAGTATCGGAAGCTAAATCATTTGTTTCTCATGGATTTGAAGCTAAACCATCTACATCGCATTGATTTGAACTTAAATCAAGTGTTTCGCATTGATTTGAAGCTAACTCGATTGATTTGCATGCAGTTGAAGATAAATTATGTATATCAAAAGTATTTGAATCTAAACCATTTGCTTCGCATGGATTCGAAGATAAGACTTCTACTTCGCATTGATTTGAAGCTAAATCATGTGTTACGCTTGGATTTGAATCTGACTCGTTTGTTTCGCATGGATTTGAACCTCTCTCGTTTGATTCGCCTGCATTTGAAACTAAATCATGTATATCACAAGTATTTGAAGCTAAACCATTTGTTTCGCATGGATTTGCAGATAAGCCTTCTACATCGCATTGATTTGAAGCTAACTCGATTGTTTCGCATGCAGTTGAAGCTAAATCATGTTTGTCACATGTATCTGAATCTAAACCATTTGTTTCTCAAGAATATGAAGCTATGAAGCTAAACCATGTGTTTGGAATGAATTTGAAGCTAAATGATGTGATTCGCATGGATGTGAAGCTAACTCTTTTGTTTCGTCTGTATTTGAAGATAAATCATGTATATCGCAAGTATTTGAAGCTAAACCGTTTGTTTCGCATGGATTTGTAAACTAAGCCATCTACTGCGCATTGATTTTAAGATAACTCGATTGTTTCGCATGCAGTTGAAGCTAAATCATGTATAAAACAAGTATTTTAAGCTAAACAATTCGTTTGGCATGGATTTGTAGCTAAGGCCTCTACTTCGCATGAATTTGAATCTGAATCATGTGTTTCGCTTGGATTTGAAGCTAACTCGTTTGTTTCGCCTGCATTGGAAGCTACATCACGTATAGCGCAAGAATTTGAAGCTAAATCATTTGTGTCGCATGGATTTGAAGCTAAGCCATCTACTTCGCATTGGTTTGAAGCTAAATTATGTATAGCGCATGGATTTGAAGCTAACTCGTTTGTTTCGCCAGCATTTGAAGCTAAATCATGTATATCACAAGTATTTGAAGATAAACCATTTGTTTCGCATGGATTTGAAGATAAGCCTTCTACTTCGCATTGATTTGAAGCTAACTCGATTGTTTCGCCTGAATTTGAAGCTAAATAACTTATTATCGCAATTTTCTGAAGATAGATCATTTCTATCTCATGTATTTGAAACTAAGCCTTCCACTCCGCATTGATTTGAAGCTAACTCGATTGTTTCGTCTCCATTTGAATCTATATCCACTAATATCGCAAGTATTTGAAGCTAAATCATTTGTTTCCCATGTATTTGAAGCTAAGCTTTCTACTTCGCTCTGATTTGATGCTAAATCACGTGTTCCGCATGGATTTCAAGATAACTCGTTTGTTTCGCCTGCATTTGAAGCTATATCACATATATCGCAACATTTTGAAGCGAAATCAATTATGTCGCATGGATTTGAAGCTAAGCCTTCTACTTCGCATTGATTTGAAGTTAAATCATGCGTTTCACTTGGATTTGAAGCTAACTTGTTTGTTTCGCATGCAGTTGAAGCTAAATCACGTTTATCACATGTATCTGAATATAAACCATTTGTTTCTCAAGAATATGAAGCTATGAAGCTAAACCATGTGTTTCGAATGAATTTTAAGCTAAATGATGTGTTTCGCATGGATGTGAAGATAACTCTTTTGTTTCGTCTGCATTTGAAGATAAATCATGTATATCGCAAGTATTTGTAGCTAAACCGTTTGATTCGCATGGATTTGAAACTAAGCCATCTACTGCGCATTGATTTGAAGCTAACTCGATTGTTTCGCATGCAGTTGAAGCTAAATCATGTATAAAACAAGTATTTTAAGCTAAACAATTCGTTTCGCATGGATTTGTAGCTAAGGCCTCTACTTCGCATGAATTTGAAACTGAATCATGTGTTTCGCATGGATTTGAATCTAACTCGTTTGTTTCGCCTGCATTGGAAGCTACATCACGTATATCGCAAGAATTTGAAGCTAAATCATTTGTGTCGCATGGATTTGAAGCTAAGCCATCTACTTCGCATTGATTTGAAGCTAAATCATGTATAGCGCATGGATTTGAAGCTAACTCGATTGTTTCGCATGCAGCTGAAACTAAACCATGTATATCACAAATATTTGTAGCTAAACCATTTGTTTTGAATGGATTCCAAGGTAAGCCTTCTACTTCGCATTGATTTAAAGATAAATCATGTGTTTCGCTTGGATATGATGCTAACTCGTTTGTTTCGCATGATGTTGCAGCTAAATCATGTATATCACAAGTATTTGAAGCTAAACCATTTGTTTTGAATGGATTCCAAGATAAGCCTTCTACTTCGCATTGATTTAAAGATAAATCATGTGTTTCGCTTGGATATGATGCTAACTCGTTTGTTTCGCATGCTGTTGTAGCTAAATCATGTATATCACAAGTATTTGAAGCTAAACCATTTGTTTCGCATGGATTCGACGATCAGCCTTCTACTTCGCATTGATTTGAAGCTAAATCAAGTGTTTCGCTTGGATTTGAAGCTAACTCGTTTGTTTCGCCTGCATGTGAAGCTAAATCATGTATATCACAAGTATTTGAAGCTAATCCATTTGATTCCCATGGATTTGAAGCTAAGCCTTCTACTTCGCATTGATTTGAAGGTAAATCATGTGTTTCGCTTGGATTTGAAGCTAACTCGTTTGTTTCGCATGCAGTTGAAGCTAAATCATGTTTATCACAAGTATCTGAATCTAAACGATCTGTTTCGCATGAATATTAAGCTAAACCATGTGCTTCGCATGAATTTGAATCTAAATCATGTGTTTCGCTTGGATTTGAAGCTAACTCGTACGTTTCCCATGCAGTTGAAGCAAAATCATGTATATCACAAGTATCCTAATCTAAACCATCTGGGTCGCAATAATATGAAGCTAGGAAGCTAATCCATGTGATTCGCACGGACTTGAAGCTAACTCGATTGTATCGCGTGCATTTGAAGCTATATCACTTATATCGCAATTATCTGAAGATAAATCATTTGTTTCTCATGTATTTGAAGCTAAGCGTTCTACCTCGCATTGATTTGAAACTAAATCATGTGTTTCGCTTGGATTTGAAGCTAACTCGTTTGTTTCGCCTGCAGCTGAAACTAAATCATGTATATCACAAGTATTTGAAGCTAAACCATTTGATTCGCATGGATTTTAAACTAAGCCTTCTGCTTCGCATTAATTTGGAGCTATGTCAAGTGTTTCGCTTGGATTATAAGCTAACTCGTTTGTTTCGCATGCAGTTGTAGCTAAATCATGTATGACACAACTATTTGAGGCTAAACCATTTGATTCCCATGGATTTGAAGCTAAGACTTCCACTTCGCATTGATATGGATCTACACCATATGTTTCGCATGGATTTAAAGCTAACACGTTTTTTTCGCCTGCATTTGAATCTAAATCATGTATGTCACAAATATTTGAAGTTAAACCATTTGTTTCGCTTTGATTTGAAGCTAAGCCTTCTAGTTCGCATTGATATGGACCTAAATCATATGTTTCCCATGGATTTAAAGCTAACTCGAATGTTTCGCCTGCATTTGAAGCTATATCACTTATATCGCAATTATCTGAAGATAAATCATTTGTTTCTCATGTATGTGAAACTAAGCCTTGTACTTCGCATTGATTTGAAGCTACATCATGTGTAACGCATAGATTTGAAGCTAACTCGATTGTTTCGCATGCAGCTGAAACTAAACCATGTATATCACAAATATTTGTAGCTAAACCATTTGTTTTGAATGGATTCCAAGATAAGCCTTCTACTTCGCATTGATTTAAAGATAAATCATGTGTTTCGCTCGGATATGATGCTAACTCGTTTGTTTCGCATGCTGTTGCAGCTAAATCATGAAATATCACTAATATTTGAAGCTAATCCATTTGTTTCGCATGGATTCGAAGATAATCCGTCCACTTCGTATTGATTTCAAGTTAAATCATGTGTTTCGCATAGATTTAAAGCTAACTCGTTTGTTTCCCGTGGATTTGAAGTTAACTCGTCTGTTTCGCCAGCATATGAAGCTAAACCATGTATATCACTAATATTTGAAGCTAAACCATTTGATTCGCATGGATTTGGAGTTAAATCATGTGTTTCGCATAGATTTGAAACCTACTCGTTTGTTTCGCCTGCATTTGAAACTACATCACTTATATTCGCAAGTATTTGAAGCTAAACCATTCGTTTCTCATGTATCTGAAGCTAAGCCTTCTACTTGGCATTGATTTGAAGCTAACTCGAATGGTTCGATTGCATTTGAAGCTAAATCACTTATCTCGCAAGTATCGGAAGCTAAATCATTTGTTTCTCATGGATTTGAAGCTAAACCATCTACATCGCATTGATTTGAACTTAAATCAAGTGTTTCGCATTGATTTGAAGCTAACTCGATTGATTTGCATGCAGTTGAAGATAAATTATGTATATCAAAAGTATTTGAATCTAAACCATTTGCTTCGCATGGATTCGAAGATAAGACTTCTACTTCCCATTGATTTGAAGCTAAATCATGTGTTACGCTTGGATTTGAATCTGACTCGTTTGTTTCGCATGGATTTGAACCTCTCTCGTTTGTTTCGCCTGCATTTGAAACTAAATCATGTATATCACAAGTATTTGAAGCTAAACCATTTGTTTCGCATGGATTTGGAGCTAAGCCTTCTACTTCGCATGAATTTGAAGCTGTATCATGTGTTTCGCTTGGATTTGAAGCTAACTCGTTTGTTCGGCCTGCATTTGAAGCTATATCACATATATCGCAACATTTTGAAGCGAAATCAATTATGTCGCATGGATTTGAAGCTAAGCCTTCTACTTCGCATTGATTTGAAGGTAAATCATGTGTTTGGCTTGGATTTGAAGCTAACTCGTACGTTTCGCATGCAGTTGAAGCAAAATCATGTGTTACGCTTGGATTTGAATCTGACTCGTTTGTTTCGCATGGATTTGAACCTCTCTCGTTTGTTTCGCCTGCATTTGAAACTAAATCATGTATATCACAAGTATTTGAAGCTAAACCATTTGTTTCGCATGGATTTGAAGATAAGCCTTCTACATCGCATTAAATTTGAAGCTAACTCGATTGTTTCGCATGCAGTTGCAGCTAAATCATGTATAAAACAAGTATTTTAAGCTAAACAATTCGTTTCGCATGGATTTGGAGCTAAGCATTCTACTTCGCATGAATTTGAAGCTGAATCATGTGTTTCGCTTGGATTTGAAGCTAACTCGTTTGTTTCGCCTGCATTTGAAGCTATATCACATATATCGCAACATTTTGAAGCGAAATCAATTATGTCGCATGGATTTGAAGCTAAGCCTTCTACTTCGCATTGATTGGAAGTTAAATCATGCGTTTGACTTGGATTTGAAGCTAACTTGTTTGTTTCGCATGCAGTTGAAGCTAAATCATGTTTCTCACATGTATCTGAATCTAAACCATTTGTATCGCAAGAATATGAAGCTATGAAGCTAAACCATGTGTTTCGAATGAATTTGAAGCTAAATGATGTGTTTCGCATGGATGTGAAGCTAACTCTTTTGTTTCGTCTGCATTTGAAGATAAATCATGTATATCGCAAGTATTTGAAGCTAAACCGTTTGATTCGCATGGATTTGAAACTAAGCCATCTACTGCGCATTGATTTGAAGCTAACTCGATTGTTTCGCATGCAGTTGAAGCTAAATCATGTATAAAACAAGTATTTTAAGCTAAACAATTCGTTTCGCATGGATTTGTAGCTAAGGCCTCTACTTCGCATGAATTTGAATCTGAATCATGTGTTTCGCTTGGATTTGAAGCTAACTCGTTTGTTTCCCCTGCATTGAAAGCTACATCACGTATATCGCAAGAATTTGAAGCTAAATCATTTGTGTCGCATGGATTTGAAGCTAAGCCATCTACTTCGCATTGGTTTGAAGCTAACTCGTTTGTTTCGCCAGCATTTGAAGCTAAATCATGTATATCACAAGTATTTGAAGATAAACCATTTGTTTCGCATGTATTTGAAACTAAGCCTTCCACTTCGCATTGATTTGAAGCTAACTCGATTGTTTGGTCTGCATTTGAATCTATATCCACTAATATCGCAAGTATTTGAAGCTAAATCATTTGTTTCCCATGTATTTGAAGCTAAGCCTTCTACTTCGCTCTGATTTGATGCTAAATCACGTGTTCCGCATGGATTTCAAGATAACTCGTTTGTTTCGCATGCAGTTGAAGCTAAATCATGAATATCACAAGTATTTGATGCTAAACCATATTTTTCGAATGGATTTAAAGCTATGCCTTCAAGTTCGCATTGATTTGAAGCTAAATCATGTGTTTCGCATGGATTTGAAGCTAACTCGATTGTTTCGCATGCAGTTGCAGCTAAATCATGTATAAAACAAGTATTTTAAGCTAAACAATTCGTTTCGCATGGATTTGGAGCTAAGCCTTCTACTTCGCATGAATTTGAAGCTGAATCATGTGTTTCGCTTGGATTTGAAGCTAACTCGTTTGTTTCGCCTGCATTTGAATCTATATCACATATATCGCAACATTTTGAAGCGAAATCAATTATGTCGCATGGATTTGAAGCTAAGCCTTCTACTTCGCATTGATTTGAAGTTAAATCAAGCGTTTCACTTGGATTTGAAGCTAACTTGTTTGTTTCGCATGCAGTTGAAGATAAATCATGTTTATCACATGTATCTGAATCTAAACCATTTGTTTCTCAAGAATATGAAGCTATGAAGCTAAACCACGTGTTTCGAATGAATTTGAAGCTAAATGATGTGTTTCGCATGGATGTGAAGCTAACTCTTTTGTTTCGTCTGCATTTGAAGATAAATCATGTATATCGCAAGTATTTGAAGCTAAACCGTTTGATTCGCATGGATTTGAAACTAAGCCATCTACTGCGCATTGATTTGAAGCTAACTCGATTGTTTCGCATGCAGTTGAAGCTAAATCATGTATAAAACAAGTAGTTTAAGCTAAACAATTCGTTTCGCATGGATTTGTAGCTAAGGCCTCTACTTCGCATGAATTTGAATCTGAATCATGTGTTTCGCTTGGATTTGAAGCTAACTCGTTTGTTTCGCCTGCATTGTAAGCTACATCACGTATATCGCAAGAATTTGAAGCTAAATAATTTGTGTCGCATGGATTTGAAGCTAAGCCATCTACTTCGCATTGGTTTGAAGCTAACTCGTTTGTTTCGCCAGCATTTGAAGCTAAATCATGTATATCACAAGTATTTGAAGATAAACAATTTGTTTCGCATGGATTTGAAGATAAGCCTTCTACTTCGCATTGATTTGAAGCTAACTCGATTGTTTCGCCTGAATTTGAAGCTAAATCACTTATTATCGCAATTTTCTGAAGATAAATCATTTCTTTCTCATGTATTTGAAACTAAGCCTTCCACTTCGCATTGATTTGAAGCTAACTCGATTGTTTGGTCTGCATTTGAATCTATATCCACTAATATCGCAAGTATTTGAAGCTAAATCATTTGTTTCCCATGTATTTGAAGCTAAGCCTTCTACTTCGCTCTGATTTGATGCTAAATCACGTGTTCCGCATGGATTTCAAGATACCTCGTTTGTTTCGCATGCAGTTGAAGCTAAATCATGAATATCACAAGTATTTGATGCTAAACCATATTTTTCGCATGGATTTAAAGCTATGCCTTCAAGTTCGCATTGATTTGAAGCTAAATCATGTGTTTCGCATGGATTTGAAGCTAACTCGATTGTTTCGCATGCAGTTGCAGCTAAATCATGTAGAAAACAAGTATTTTAAGCTAAACAATTCGTTTCGCATGGATTTGGAGCTACGCCTTCTACTTCGCATGAATTTGAAGCTGAATCATGTGTTTCGCTTGGATTTGAAGCTAACTCGTTTGTTTCGCCTGCATTTGAAGTTATATCACATATATCGCAACATTTTGAAGCGAAATCAATTATGTCGCATGGATTTGAAGCTAAGCCTTCTACTTCGCATTGATTTGAAGTTAAATCAAGCGTTTCACTTGGATTTGAAGCTAACTTGTTTGTTTCGCATGCAGTTGAAGCTAAATCATGTTTATCACATGTATCTGAATCTAAACCATTTGTTTCTCAAGAATATGAAGCTATGAAGCTAAACCACGTGTTTCGAATGAATTTGAAGCTAAATGATGTGTTTCGCATGGATGTGAAGCTAACTCTTTTGTTTCGTCTGCATTTGAAGATAAATCATGTATATCGCAAGTATTTGAAGCTAAACCGTTTGATTCGCATGGACTTGAAACTAAGCCATCTACTGCGCATTGATTTGAAGCTAACTCGATTGATTTGCATGCAGTTGAAGATAAATTATGTATATCAAAATTATTTGAATCTAAACCATTTGCTTCGCATGGATTCGAAGATAAGACTTCTACTTCGCATTGATTTGAAGCTAAATCATGTGTTACGCTTGGATTTGAATCTGACTCGTTTGTTTCGCATGGATTTGAACCTCTCTCGTTTGTTTCGCCTGCATTTGAAACTAAATCATGTATATCACAAGTATTCGAAGCTAAACCATTTGTTTCGCATGGATTTGGAGCTAAGCCTTCTACTTCGCATGAATTTGAAGCTGTATCATGTGTTTCGCTTGGATTTGAAGCTAACTCGTTTGTTCCGCCTGCATTTGAAGCTATATCACATATATCGCAACATTTTGAAGCGAAATCAATTATGTCGCATGGATTTGAAGCTAAGCCTTCTACTTCGCATTGATTTGAAGTTAAATCATGCGCTTCACTTGGATTTGAAGCTAACTTGTTTGTTTCGCATGCAGTTGAAGCTAAATCATGTTTATCACATGTATCTGAATCTAAACCATTTGTTTCTCAAGAATATGAAGCTATGAAGCTAAACCATGTGTTTCGAATGAATTTGAAGCTAAATGATGTGTTTCGCATGGATGTGAAGCTAACTCTTTTGTTTCGTCTGCATTTGAAGATAAATCATGTATATCGCAAGTATTTGAAGCTAAACCGTTTGATTCGCATGGATTTGAAACTAAGCCATCTACTGCGCATTGATTTGAAGCTAACTCGATTGTTTCGCATGCAGTTGAAGCTAAATCATGTATAAAACAAGTATTTTAAGCTAAACAATTCGTTTCGCATGGATTTGTAGCTAAGGCCTCTACTTCGCATGAATTTGAATCTGAATCATGTGTTTCGCTTGGATTTGAAGCTAACTCGTTTGTTTCGCCTGCATTGTAAGCTACATCACGTATATCGCAAGAATTTGAAGCTAAATCAATTATGTCGCATGGATTTGAAGCTAAGCCTTCTACTTCGCATTGATTTGAAGTTAAATCATGCGTTTCACTTGGATTTGAAGCTAACTTGTTTGTTTCGCATGCAGTTGAAGCTAAATCATGTTTATCACATGTATCTGAATCTAAACCATTTGTTTCTCAAGAATATGAAGCTATGAAGCTAAACCACGTGTTTCGAATGAATTTGAAGCTAAATGATGTGTTTCGCATGGATGTGAAGCTAACTCTTTTGTTTCGTCTGCATTTGAAGATAAATCATGTATATCGCAAGTATTTGAAGCTAAACCGTTTGATTCGCATGGACTTGAAACTAAGCCATCTACTGCGCATTGATTTGAAGCTAACTCGATTGATTTGCATGCAGTTGAAGATAAATTATGTATATCAAAAGTATTTGAATCTAAACCATTTGCTTCGCATGGATTCGAAGATAAGACTTCTACTTCGCATTGATTTGAAGCTAAATCATGTGTTACGCTTGGATTTGAATCTGTCTCGTTTGTTTCGCATGGATTTGAACCTCTCTCGTTTGTTTCGCCTGCATTTGAAACTAAATCATGTATATCACAAGTATTCGAAGCTAAACCATTTGTTTCGCATGGATTCGAAGATAAGACTTCTACTTCGCATTGATTTGAAGCTAAATCATGTGTTACGCTTGGATTTGAAGCTGACTCGTTTGTTTCGCATGGATTTGAACCTCTCTCGTTTGTTTCGCCTGCTTTTGAAACTAAATCATGTATATCACAAGTATTTGAAGCTAAACTATTTGTTTCGCATGGATTTGAAGATAAGCCTTCTACATCGCATGAATTTGAAGCTGTATCATGTGTTTCGCTTGGATTTGAAGCTAACTCGTTTGTTCCGCCTGCATTTGAAGCTATATCACATATATCGCAACATTTTGAAGCGAAATCAATTATGTCGCATGGATTTGAAGCTGAGCCTTCTACTTCGCATTGATTTGAAGTTAAATCATGCGTTTCACTTGGATTTGAAGCTAACTTGTTTGTTTCGCATGCAGTTGAAGCTAAATCATGTTTATCACATGTATCTGAATCTAAACCATTTGTATCGCAAGAATATGAAGCTATGAAGCTAAACCATGTGTTTCGAATGAATTTGAATCTAAATGATGTGTTTCGCATGGATGTGAAGCTAACTCTTTTGTTTCGCGTGCATTTGAAGATAAATCATGTATATCGCAAGTATTTGAAGCTAAACCTTTTGATTCGCATGGATTTGAAACTAAGCCATCTACTGCGCATTGATTTGAAGCTAACTCCATTGTTTCGCATGCAGTTGAAGCTAAATCATGTATAAAACAAGTATTTTAAGCTAAACAATTCGTTTCGCATGGATTTGTAGCTAAGGCCTCTACTTCGCATTGATTTGAAGCTAAATCATGTGTTACGCTTGGATTTGAATCTGACTCGTTTGTTTCGCATGGATTTGAACCTCTCTCGTTTGTTTCGCCTGCATTTGAAACTAAATCATGTATATCACAAGTATTCGAAGCTAAACCATTTGTTTCGCATGGATTCGAAGATAAGACTTCTACTTCGCATTGATTTGAAGCTAAATCATGTGTTACGCTTGGATTTGAAGCTGACTCGTTTGTTTCGCATGGATTTGAACCTCTCTCGTTTGTTTCGCCTGCTTTTGAAACTAAATCATGTATATCACAAGTATTTGAAGCTAAACTATTTGTTTCGCATGGATTTGAAGATAAGCCTTCTACATCGCATGAATTTGAAGCTGTATCATGTGTTTCGCTTGGATTTGAAGCTAACTCGTTTGTTCCGCCTGCATTTGAAGCTATATCACATATATCGCAACATTTTGAAGCGAAATCAATTATGTCGCATGGATTTGAAGCTGAGCCTTCTACTTCGCATTGATTTGAAGTTAAATCATGCGTTTCACTTGGATTTGAAGCTAACTTGTTTGTTTCGCATGCAGTTGAAGCTAAATCATGTTTATCACATGTATCTGAATCTAAACCATTTGTATCGCAAGAATATGAAGCTATGAAGCTAAACCATGTGTTTCGAATGAATTTGAATCTAAATGATGTGTTTCGCATGGATGTGAAGCTAACTCTTTTGTTTCGCGTGCATTTGAAGATAAATCATGTATATCGCAAGTATTTGAAGCTAAACCTTTTGATTCGCATGGATTTGAAACTAAGCCATCTACTGCGCATTGATTTGAAGCTAACTCCATTGTTTCGCATGCAGTTGAAGCTAAATCATGTATAAAACAAGTATTTTAAGCTAAACAATTCGTTTCGCATGGATTTGTAGCTAAGGCCTCTACTTCGCATGAATTTGAATCTGAATCATGTGTTTCGCATGGATTTGAAGCTAACTCGTTTGTTTCGCCTGCATTGTAAGCTACATCACGTATATCGCAAGAATTTGAAGCTAAATCATTTGTGTCGCATGGATTTGAAGCTAAGCCATCTACTTCGCATTGGTTTGAAGCTAACTCGTTTGTTTCGCCAGCATTTGAAGCTAAATCATGTATATCACAAGTATTTGAAGATAAACCATTTGTTTCGCATGGATTTGAAGATAAGCCTTCTACTTCGCATTGATTTGAAGCTAACTCGATTGTTTCGCCTGAATTTGAAGCTAAATCACTTATTATCGCAATTTTCTGAAGATAAATCATTTCTTTCTCATGTATTTGAAACTAAGCCTTCCACTTCGCATTGATTTGAAGCTAACTCGATTGTTTGGTCTGCATTTGAATCTATATCCACTAATATCGCAAGTATTTGAAGCTAAATCATTTGTTTCCCATGTATTTGAAGCTAAGCCTTCTACTGCACATTGATTTGAAGCTGAATCATGTTTTTCGCATGGATTTGAAACTAACTCGTTTGTTTGGCATGCAGATGAAGCTAAGTCATGTATATCACAAGTATTTGAAGCTAAATCATTTGATTCGCATGGATTAGTAACTATGCCTTCTACTTCGCATTGATTTGAAACTGAATCATGTGTTTCGCTTGGATTTGAAGCTAACTCGTTTGTTTCGCATGGATTTGAAGCTCTCTCGTTTGTTTCGCCTACATTTGAAACTAAATCATGTATATCACAAGTATTTGAAGCTAAACCATTGGTTTCGCATGGATTTGAAGATAAGCCTTCTACTTCGCACTGATTTGAAGCTAACTCGATTGTTTCACCTGCATTTGAAGCTACATCACTTATATCGCAATTATCTGATGATAAAGCATAAGTTTCTCATGTATTTGAACATAAGCCTTGTACTTCGCATTGATTTGAAGCTAACACGTTTGTTTCGCCTGCCGTTAAAGCTAAATCATGTATATCACAAGTATTTGAAGCTAAACCATTGGTTTCGCATGGATTTGAAGATAAGCCTTCTACTTCGCACTGATTTGAAGCTAACTCGATTGTTTCACCTGCATTTGAAGCTACATCACTTATATCGCAATTATCTGAAGATTAATCATTTGCTTCTCATGTATTTGAAGCTAAGCCGCCTATTTCGCATTGATTTGAAGCTAAATCATATGTTTCGCATGGATTTGAGGCTAACGCGTTTGCTTCGCATGCAGTTGAAGCTAAATCATGTTTATGAAAAATATTTGATAATAAAGCATTTGTTTCGCATGGATTTGAAGCTAAGCCTTCTACTTGACATTGATTTGAAGTTAAATCATGTGTTTCTCTTGGATTTGAAGCTAACTTGTTTGTTTAGCCTGCATTTGAAGCTAAATCATGTATATCACAAGTATTTGAATCTAAACCATTTGTTTCGCATTGATTTGAAGATAAGCTTTCTACTTCGCATTGATTTGAAGCTAACTCGATTGTTTCGCCTGCATTTGCAGCTTTATCACATATATCGCAATTATCTGATGATATATCATATGTTTCTCATGTATTTGAACATAAGCCTTCTACTTCGCTCTGATTTGATGCTAAATCACGTGTTCCGCATGGATTTCAAGATAACTCGTTTGTTTCGCATGCAGTTGAAGCTAAATCATGAATATCACAAGTATTTGATGCTAAACCATATTTTTCGAATGGATTTAAAGCTATGCCTTCAAGTTCGCATTGATTTGAAGCTAAATCATGTGTTTCGCATGGATTTGAAGCTAACTCGATTGTTTCGCATGCAGTTGCAGCTAAATCATGTATAAAACAAGTATTTTAAGCTAAACAATTCGTTTCGCATGGATTTGGAGCTAAGCCTTCTACTTCGCATGAATTTGAAGCTGAATCATGTGTTTCGCTTGGATTTGAAGCTAACTCGTTTGTTTCGCCTGCATTTGAATCTATATCACATATATCGCAACATTTTGAAGCGAAATCAATTATGTCGCATGGATTTGAAGCTAAGCCTTCTACTTCGCATTGATTTGAAGTTAAATCAAGCGTTTCACTTGGATTTGAAGCTAACTTGTTTGTTTCGCATGCAGTTGAAGATAAATCATGTTTATCACATGTATCTGAATCTAAACCATTTGTTTCTCAAGAATATGAAGCTATGAAGCTAAACCACGTGTTTCGAATGAATTTGAAGCTAAATGATGTGTTTCGCATGGATGTGAAGCTAACTCTTTTGTTTCGTCTGCATTTGAAGATAAATCATGTATATCGCAAGTATTTGAAGCTAAACCGTTTGATTCGCATGGATTTGAAACTAAGCCATCTACTGCGCATTGATTTGAAGCTAACTCGATTGTTTCGCATGCAGTTGAAGCTAAATCATGTATAAAACAAGTAGTTTAAGCTAAACAATTCGTTTCGCATGGATTTGTAGCTAAGGCCTCTACTTCGCATGAATTTGAATCTGAATCATGTGTTTCGCTTGGATTTGAAGCTAACTCGTTTGTTTCGCCTGCATTGTAAGCTACATCACGTATATCGCAAGAATTTGAAGCTAAATAATTTGTGTCGCATGGATTTGAAGCTAAGCCATCTACTTCGCATTGGTTTGAAGCTAACTCGTTTGTTTCGCCAGCATTTGAAGCTAAATCATGTATATCACAAGTATTTGAAGATAAACAATTTGTTTCGCATGGATTTGAAGATAAGCCTTCTACTTCGCATTGATTTGAAGCTAACTCGATTGTTTCGCCTGAATTTGAAGCTAAATCACTTATTATCGCAATTTTCTGAAGATAAATCATTTCTTTCTCATGTATTTGAAACTAAGCCTTCCACTTCGCATTGATTTGAAGCTAACTCGATTGTTTGGTCTGCATTTGAATCTATATCCACTAATATCGCAAGTATTTGAAGCTAAATCATTTGTTTCCCATGTATTTGAAGCTAAGCCTTCTACTTCGCTCTGATTTGATGCTAAATCACGTGTTCCGCATGGATTTCAAGATACCTCGTTTGTTTCGCATGCAGTTGAAGCTAAATCATGAATATCACAAGTATTTGATGCTAAACCATATTTTTCGCATGGATTTAAAGCTATGCCTTCAAGTTCGCATTGATTTGAAGCTAAATCATGTGTTTCGCATGGATTTGAAGCTAACTCGATTGTTTCGCATGCAGTTGCAGCTAAATCATGTAGAAAACAAGTATTTTAAGCTAAACAATTCGTTTCGCATGGATTTGGAGCTACGCCTTCTACTTCGCATGAATTTGAAGCTGAATCATGTGTTTCGCTTGGATTTGAAGCTAACTCGTTTGTTTCGCCTGCATTTGAAGTTATATCACATATATCGCAACATTTTGAAGCGAAATCAATTATGTCGCATGGATTTGAAGCTAAGCCTTCTACTTCGCATTGATTTGAAGTTAAATCAAGCGTTTCACTTGGATTTGAAGCTAACTTGTTTGTTTCGCATGCAGTTGAAGCTAAATCATGTTTATCACATGTATCTGAATCCAAACCATTTGTTTCTCAAGAATATGAAGCTATGAAGCTAAACCACGTGTTTCGAATGAATTTGAAGCTAAATGATGTGTTTCGCATGGATGTGAAGCTAACTCTTTTGTTTCGTCTGCATTTGAAGATAAATCATGTATATCGCAAGTATTTGAAGCTAAACCGTTTGATTCGCATGGACTTGAAACTAAGCCATCTACTGCGCATTGATTTGAAGCTAACTCGATTGATTTGCATGCAGTTGAAGATAAATTATGTATATCAAAATTATTTGAATCTAAACCATTTGCTTCGCATGGATTCGAAGATAAGACTTCTACTTCGCATTGATTTGAAGCTAAATCATGTGTTACGCTTGGATTTGAATCTGACTCGTTTGTTTCGCATGGATTTGAACCTCTCTCGTTTGTTTCGCCTGCATTTGAAACTAAATCATGTATATCACAAGTATTCGAAGCTAAACCATTTGTTTCGCATGGATTTGGAGCTAAGCCTTCTACTTCGCATGAATTTGAAGCTGTATCATGTGTTTCGCTTGGATTTGAAGCTAACTCGTTTGTTCCGCCTGCATTTGAAGCTATATCACATATATCGCAACATTTTGAAGCGAAATCAATTATGTCGCATGGATTTGAAGCTAAGCCTTCTACTTCGCATTGATTTGAAGTTAAATCATGCGCTTCACTTGGATTTGAAGCTAACTTGTTTGTTTCGCATGCAGTTGAAGCTAAATCATGTTTATCACATGTATCTGAATCTAAACCATTTGTTTCTCAAGAATATGAAGCTATGAAGCTAAACCATGTGTTTCGAATGAATTTGAAGCTAAATGATGTGTTTCGCATGGATGTGAAGCTAACTCTTTTGTTTCGTCTGCATTTGAAGATAAATCATGTATATCGCAAGTATTTGAAGCTAAACCGTTTGATTCGCATGGATTTGAAACTAAGCCATCTACTGCGCATTGATTTGAAGCTAACTCGATTGTTTCGCATGCAGTTGAAGCTAAATCATGTATAAAACAAGTATTTTAAGCTAAACAATTCGTTTCGCATGGATTTGTAGCTAAGGCCTCTACTTCGCATGAATTTGAATCTGAATCATGTGTTTCGCTTGGATTTGAAGCTAACTCGTTTGTTTCGCCTGCATTGTAAGCTACATCACGTATATCGCAAGAATTTGAAGCTAAATCAATTATGTCGCATGGATTTGAAGCTAAGCCTTCTACTTCGCATTGATTTGAAGTTAAATCATGCGTTTCACTTGGATTTGAAGCTAACTTGTTTGTTTCGCATGCAGTTGAAGCTAAATCATGTTTATCACATGTATCTGAATCTAAACCATTTGTTTCTCAAGAATATGAAGCTATGAAGCTAAACCACGTGTTTCGAATGAATTTGAAGCTAAATGATGTGTTTCGCATGGATGTGAAGCTAACTCTTTTGTTTCGTCTGCATTTGAAGATAAATCATGTATATCGCAAGTATTTGAAGCTAAACCGTTTGATTCGCATGGACTTGAAACTAAGCCATCTACTGCGCATTGATTTGAAGCTAACTCGATTGATTTGCATGCAGTTGAAGATAAATTATGTATATCAAAAGTATTTGAATCTAAACCATTTGCTTCGCATGGATTCGAAGATAAGACTTCTACTTCGCATTGATTTGAAGCTAAATCATGTGTTACGCTTGGATTTGAATCTGACTCGTTTGTTTCGCATGGATTTGAACCTCTCTCGTTTGTTTCGCCTGCATTTGAAACTAAATCATGTATATCACAAGTATTCGAAGCTAAACCATTTGTTTCGCATGGATTCGAAGATAAGACTTCTACTTCGCATTGATTTGAAGCTAAATCATGTGTTACGCTTGGATTTGAAGCTGACTCGTTTGTTTCGCATGGATTTGAACCTCTCTCGTTTGTTTCGCCTGCTTTTGAAACTAAATCATGTATATCACAAGTATTTGAAGCTAAACTATTTGTTTCGCATGGATTTGAAGATAAGCCTTCTACATCGCATGAATTTGAAGCTGTATCATGTGTTTCGCTTGGATTTGAAGCTAACTCGTTTGTTCCGCCTGCATTTGAAGCTATATCACATATATCGCAACATTTTGAAGCGAAATCAATTATGTCGCATGGATTTGAAGCTGAGCCTTCTACTTCGCATTGATTTGAAGTTAAATCATGCGTTTCACTTGGATTTGAAGCTAACTTGTTTGTTTCGCATGCAGTTGAAGCTAAATCATGTTTATCACATGTATCTGAATCTAAACCATTTGTATCGCAAGAATATGAAGCTATGAAGCTAAACCATGTGTTTCGAATGAATTTGAATCTAAATGATGTGTTTCGCATGGATGTGAAGCTAACTCTTTTGTTTCGCGTGCATTTGAAGATAAATCATGTATATCGCAAGTATTTGAAGCTAAACCTTTTGATTCGCATGGATTTGAAACTAAGCCATCTACTGCGCATTGATTTGAAGCTAACTCCATTGTTTCGCATGCAGTTGAAGCTAAATCATGTATAAAACAAGTATTTTAAGCTAAACAATTCGTTTCGCATGGATTTGTAGCTAAGGCCTCTACTTCGCATGAATTTGAATCTGAATCATGTGTTTCGCATGGATTTGAAGCTAACTCGTTTGTTTCGCCTGCATTGTAAGCTACATCACGTATATCGCAAGAATTTGAAGCTAAATCATTTGTGTCGCATGGATTTGAAGCTAAGCCATCTACTTCGCATTGGTTTGAAGCTAACTCGTTTGTTTCGCCAGCATTTGAAGCTAAATCATGTATATCACAAGTATTTGAAGATAAACCATTTGTTTCGCATGGATTTGAAGATAAGCCTTCTACTTCGCATTGATTTGAAGCTAACTCGATTGTTTCGCCTGAATTTGAAGCTAAATCACTTATTATCGCAATTTTCTGAAGATAAATCATTTCTTTCTCATGTATTTGAAACTAAGCCTTCCACTTCGCATTGATTTGAAGCTAACTCGATTGTTTGGTCTGCATTTGAATCTATATCCACTAATATCGCAAGTATTTGAAGCTAAATCATTTGTTTCCCATGTATTTGAAGCTAAGCCTTCTACTGCACATTGATTTGAAGCTGAATCATGTTTTTCGCATGGATTTGAAACTAACTCGTTTGTTTGGCATGCAGATGAAGCTAAGTCATGTATATCACAAGTATTTGAAGCTAAATCATTTGATTCGCATGGATTAGTAACTATGCCTTCTACTTCGCATTGATTTGAAACTGAATCATGTGTTTCGCTTGGATTTGAAGCTAACTCGTTTGTTTCGCATGGATTTGAAGCTCTCTCGTTTGTTTCGCCTACATTTGAAACTAAATCATGTATATCACAAGTATTTGAAGCTAAACCATTGGTTTCGCATGGATTTGAAGATAAGCCTTCTACTTCGCACTGATTTGAAGCTAACTCGATTGTTTCACCTGCATTTGAAGCTACATCACTTATATCGCAATTATCTGATGATAAAGCATAAGTTTCTCATGTATTTGAACATAAGCCTTGTACTTCGCATTGATTTGAAGCTAACACGTTTGTTTCGCCTGCCGTTAAAGCTAAATCATGTATATCACAAGTATTTGAAGCTAAACCATTGGTTTCGCATGGATTTGAAGATAAGCCTTCTACTTCGCACTGATTTGAAGCTAACTCGATTGTTTCACCTGCATTTGAAGCTACATCACTTATATCGCAATTATCTGAAGATTAATCATTTGCTTCTCATGTATTTGAAGCTAAGCCGCCTATTTCGCATTGATTTGAAGCTAAATCATATGTTTCGCATGGATTTGAGGCTAACGCGTTTGCTTCGCATGCAGTTGAAGCTAAATCATGTTTATGAAAAGTATTTGATAATAAAGCATTTGTTTCGCATGGATTTGAAGCTAAGCCTTCTACTTGACATTGATTTGAAGTTAAATCATGTGTTTCTCTTGGATTTGAAGCTAACTTGTTTGTTTAGCCTGCATTTGAAGCTAAATCATGTATATCACAAGTATTTGAATCTAAACCATTTGTTTCGCATTGATTTGAAGATAAGCTTTCTACTTCGCATTGATTTGAAGCTAACTCGATTGTTTCGCCTGCATTTGCAGCTTTATCACATATATCGCAATTATCTGATGATATATCATATGTTTCTCATGTATTTGAACATAAGCCTTGTACTTCGCATTGATTTGAAGCTAAATCATGTGTTTCGCATGGATTTGAAGCTAACGCGTTTGTTTCGCCTGCCGTTAAAGCTAAATCATGTATATCACAAGTATTTGAAGCTAAACCATTGGTTTCGCATGGATTTGAAGATAAGCTTTCTACTTCGCACTGATTTGAAGCTAACTCGATTGTTTCACCTGCATTTGAAGCTACATCACTTATATCGCAATTATCTGAAGATAAATCATTTGCTTCTCATGTATTTGAAGCTAAGCCGCCTATTTCGCATTGATTTGAAGCTAAATCATATGTTTCGCATGGATTTGAGGCTAACGCATTTGTTTCGCATGCAGTTGAAGCTAAATCATGTTTACGAAAAGTATTTGATAATAGAGCATTTGTTTCGCATGGATTTGAAGCTAAGACTTCTACTTGACATTGATTTGAAGTTAAATCATGTGTTTCTCTTGGATTTGAAGCTAACTTGTTTGTTTCGCCTGCATTTGAAGCTAAATCATGTATATCACAAGTATTTGAATCTAAACCATTTGTTTGGAATTGATTTGAAGATAAGCTTTCTACTTCGCATTGATTTGAAGCTAACTCTTTTGTTTCGCCTGCATTTGGAGACAAATCATGTATATCACAAGTATTTGAAGCTAAACCGTTTGATTCGCATGGATTTGAAGCTAAGCCTTCTACTTCGCATTGATTTGCAGGTAAATGATGTGTTTCGCTTGGTTTTGAAACTAACTCGTATGTTTCGCATGCAGTTGAAGCTAAATCATGTACATCACAAGTATTTGAAGCTAAACCATTTGTTTCGCATGGATTTGAAGATAAGCCTCCTACTTCGCATTAATTTGAAGCTAACTCGATTGATTCGACTGCATTTGAATCTGTATCACTTATATCGCAATTATCTGAAGATAAATCATTTGCTTCTCATGTATTTGAAGCTAAGCCGTCTATTTCGCACTGATTTGAAGCTAAATCATATGTTTCGCATGGATTTGAAGCAAAGCCTTCAACTTCGCATTGATTTGAAGATAAGCCTTCTACTTCGCACTGATTTGAAGCTAACTCGATTGTTTCACCTGCATTTGAAGCTACATCACTTATATCGCAATTATCTGAAGATAAATCATTTGCTTCTCATGTATTTGAAGCTAAGCCGCCTATTTCGCATTGATTTGAAGCTAAATCATATGTTTCGCATGGATTTGAGGCTAACGCGTTTGCTTCGCATGCAGTTGAAGCTAAATCATGTTTATGAAAAGTATTTGATAATAAAGCATTTGTTTCGCATGGATTTGAAGCTAAGCCTTCTACTTGACATTGATTTGAAGTTAAATCATGTGTTTCTCTTGGATTTGAAGCTAACTTGTTTGTTTAGCCTGCATTTGAAGCTAAATCATGTATATCACAAGTATTTGAATCTAAACCATTTGTTTCGCATTGATTTGAAGATAAGCTTTCTACTTCGCATTGATTTGAAGCTAACTCGATTGTTTCGCCTGCATTTGCAGCTTTATCACATATATCGCAATTATCTGATGATATATCATATGTTTCTCATGTATTTGAACATAAGCCTTGTACTTCGCATTGATTTGAAGCTAAATCATGTGTTTCGCATGGATTTGAAGCTAACGCGTTTGTTTCGCCTGCCGTTAAAGCTAAATCATGTATATCACAAGTATTTGAAGCTAAACCATTGGTTTCGCATGGATTTGAAGATAAGCTTTCTACTTCGCACTGATTTGAAGTTAACTCGATTGTTTCACCTGCATTTGAAGCTACATCACTTATATCGCAATTATCTGAAGATAAATCATTTGCTTCTCATGTATTTGAAGCTAAGCCGCCTATTTCGCATTGATTTGAAGCTAAATCATATGTTTCGCATGGATTTGAGGCTAACGCGTTTGTTTCGCATGCAGTTGAAGCTAAATCATGTTTACGAAAAGTATTTGATAATAGAGCATTTGTTTCGCATGGATTTGAAGCTAAGACTTCTACTTGACATTGATTTGAAGTTAAATCATGTGTTTCTCTTGGATTTGAAGCTAACTTGTTTGTTTCGCCTGCATTTGAAGCTAAATCATGTATATCACAAGTATTTGAATCTAAACCATTTGTTTGGAATTGATTTGAAGATAAGCTTTCTACTTCGCATTGATTTGAAGCTAACTCTTTTGTTTCGCCTGCATTTGGAGACAAATCATGTATATCACAAGTATTTGAAGCTAAACCGTTTGATTCGCATGGATTTGAAGCTAAGCCTTCTACTTCGCATTGATTTGCAGGTAAATGATGCGTTTCGCTTGGTTTTGAAACTAACTCGTATGTTTCGCATGCAGTTGAAGCTAAATCATGTACATCACAAGTATTTGAAGCTAAACCATTTGTTTCGCATGGATTTGAAGATAAGCCTCCTACTTCGCATTAATTTGAAGCTAACTCGATTGATTCGACTGCATTTGAATCTGTATCACTTATATCGCAATTATCTGAAGATAAATCATTTGCTTCTCATGTATTTGAAGCTAAGCCGTCTATTTCGCACTGATTTGAAGCTAAATCATATGTTTCGCATGGATTTGAAGCAAAGCCTTCAACTTCGCATTGATTTGAAGATAAATCATGTGTTTCGCTTAGATTTGAAGCTAACACGTTTGTTTTGCATGCAGTTGAAGCTAAAACATGTACATCACAAGTATCTGGATCTAATCCATCTGTTTCGCAAGAATATGAAGCTATGAAGCTAATCCATGTGATTCGCATGAATTTGAAGCTAAATCATGTTTTTCGCATGTATTTGAAGCTAACTCATTTGTTTCGCCTGCATGTGAAGCTAAATCATGTCTATCACAAGTAGTTGAAGCTAAACCATTTGATTCGCATGGATTTGAAGCTAAGCCTTCTACTTGGCATTGATTTGAAGCTAAATCATGTGTTTCTCATGGATTTGAAGTTAACTCGTTTCTATCGCATGGAATTAAAGCTAACACGTTTGTTTCGCATGCAGTTGAAGCTCAATCATGTATATCACAAGTATATGAAGCTAAACCATTTGTTTCGCATGGATTCGAAAATCAGACTTCTATTTCGCATTGATTTGAAGCTAAATCGTCAGTTTCGCATGGATTTGAATCTAACTCGTTTGTTTCGCATGGATTTGAAGCTAAACCATGTGCTTCGAATGAATTTGAAGCTAAATCATGTTTTTCGCATGTATTTGAAGCTAAACCATTTGTTTCGCATGCAGTTGAAGCTATATCACTTATGTTCGCAAGTATTTGAAGCTAAATCATTCGTTTCGCATGGAGTTGAAGTTTAAACCTTCTACTTCGCATTGATTTGAAGTTAAATCATGTTTCTCGCATGGATTTGTAGCTAACTCGATTGTTTCGCATGCAGTTGAAGCTAAATCATGTATAAAACAAGTATTTGAAGCTGAACCATTTGTTTCGCATGAACATTATTTTAATCCATGCGTTTCGCATGAATTTGAAGCTAAGTCATGAGTTTCGCATGGACTTGAAGCTAACTCGTTTGTGTCGCAAGTATTTGAAGCTAAACCATTTGTTTCCCATGGATTTGGAGCTAAGCCTTCTACTTCGCATTGATTTGGAGCGAAATGAGGTGTTTCGCTTGGATTTAAAGCTAACACGTTTGTTTCGCATGCAGTTGAATCTAAATCATGTATATCACAAGTATTTGAAGCTAAACCATTTGTTCCGCATGTATTTAAAGCTAAGTCTTCTACTACGCATTGATTTGAATCTAAATCATGAGTAGCGCATGGATTTGAAGCTAACTCGTTTGTATCGCCTGCATGTGAAGCTAAATCATGTATATCACAAGTATTTGAAGCTAATCCATTTGATTCCCATGGATTTGAAGATAAGCCTTCCACTTCGCATTGATTTCGAGCTAAATCATGTGTTTCGCATGGATTTAAAGCTAACACGTTTGTTTCGCATGCAGTTGAAGCTAACTCATTTGTTTCGCATGCAGTTGAAGCAAATTCATGTATATCACAAGTATTTGAAGCTAAAACATTTGATTCGCATGGATTTGATGCTAAGCCTTCTACTTCGCATTGAGGTGAAGATAAATCAAGTGTTTCGTTAGGATTTGTAGAAAACTCGTTTGTTTCGCATGCAGCTGAAGCTACATCATGTATATAACAAGTATTTGAAGCTAAACAATTCGTTTCGCATGGATTTGGAGCTAAGCCATCTACTTCGCATGAATTTGAAGCTGAATCATGTGTTTCGCTTGGATTTGAAGCTAACTCGTTTGTTTCGCCTGCATTTGAAGCTAAATCATGTATATTGCAAGTATTTGAAGCTCAACCATTTGATTTGCATGAATATTAAGCTAAACCATATGTTTCGCATGAGTATTAAGCTAAACCATTTGTATCGCTTGAATTTGATGCTAAATCATGTGTTTCTCTAGGATTTGAAGCTAACTCGTTTGTTTGGCATGCAGTTGTAGCTAAATCATGTATATCACAAGTACTTGAAGCTAAACCATTTGATTCGCATGGATTTTAAACTAAGCCTTCTGCTTCGCATTGATATGGATCTACACCATATGTTTCGCATGGATTTAAAGCTAACACGTTTTTTTCGCCTGCATTTGAATCTAAATCATGTATGTCACAAATATTTGAAGTTAAACCATTTGTTTCTCTTTGATTTGAAGCTGAGCCTTCTAGTTCGCATTGATATGGACCTAAATCATATGTTTCCCATGGATTTAAAGCTAACTCGAATGTTTCGCCTGCATTTGAAGCTATATCACTTATATCGCAATTATCTGAAGATAAATCATTTGTTTCTCATGTATGTGAAACTAAGCCTTGTACTTCGCATTGATTTGAAGCTACATCATGTGTAACGCATGGATTTGAAGCTAACTCGATTGTTTCGCATGCAGCTGAAACTAAACCATGTATATCACAAATATTTGTAGCTAAACCGTTTGTTTTGAATGGATTCCAAGATAAGCCTTCTACTTCGCATTGATTTAAAGATAAATCATGTGTTTCGCTTGGATATGATGCTAACTCGTTTGTTTGGCATGCAGTTGTAGCTAAATCATGTTTATCACAAGTATTTGAAGATAAATCATTTGATTCGCATGGATTAGAATCTATGCCTTCTAGTTCGCATTGATATGTAGCTAAATCATGTGTTTCGCTTGGATTTGAAGCTAACTCGTTTGATTCGCCTGCATTTGAAGCTAAATCATGTATATTGCAAGTATTTGAAGCTCATCCATTTGATTCGCAAGCATTTGAAGCCCAATAATTCGTTTCGCATGGATTTGAAGCTAACCCTTCTACTTCGCACTGATTTGAAGCTAAATCATATGTTTCGCTAGGATTTCAAGCAAACTCGTTTGTTTGGCATGCAGTTGTAGCTAAATCATGTATATCACAAGTACTTGAAGCTAAACCATTAGATTCGCATGGATTTGAAGCTAAGCCTTCTACTGCCCATTGATTTGAAGCTGAATCATGTTTTTCGCATGGATTTGAAACTAACTCGTTTGTTTGGCATGCAGTTGAAGCTAAGTCACGTATATCACAAGTATTTGAAGCTAAATCATTTGATTCGCATGGATTAGTAACTATGCCTTCTACTTCGCATTGATTTGAAACTGAATCATGTGTTTCGCTTGGATTTGAAGCTAACTCGTTTGTTTCGCATGGATTTGAACCTCTCTCGTTTGTTTCGCCTGCATTTTAAAATAAATCATGTATATCACAAGTATTTGTAGCTTAACCATTTGTTTCGCATGGATTTGAAGATAAGCCTTCTACATCGCATTGATTTGAAGCTAACTCGTTTGTTTGGCATGCAGTTGTAGCTAAATCATGTATATCACAAGTATTTGAAGATAAATCATTTGATTCGCATGGATTAGAATCTATGCCTTCTAGTTCGCATTGATATGTAGCTAAATCATGTGTCTCGCTTGGATTTGAAGCTAACTCGTTTGATTCGCCTGCATTTGAAGCTAAATCATGTATATTGCAAGTATTTGAAGCTCAACCATTTGATTTGAGTGAATATTAAGCTAAACCATATGTTTCGCATGAGTATTAAGCTAAACCATTTGTATCGCTTGAATTTGATGCTAAATCATGTGTTTCTCTAGGATTTGAAGCTAACTCGTTTGTTTGGCATGCAGTTGTAGCTAAATCATGTATATCACAAGTACTTGAAGCTAAACCATTAGATTCGCATGGATTTGATGCAAAGCCTTCTACTGCACATTGATTTAAGGCTGAATCATGTTTTTCGCATGGATTTGAAACTAACTCGTTTGTTTGGCATGCAGTTGAAGCTAAGTCATGTATATCACAAGTATTTGAAGCTAAATCATTTGATTCGCATGGATTAGTCACTATGCCTTCTACTTCGCATTGATTTGAAACTGAATCATGTGTTTCGCTTGGATTTGAAGCTAACTCGTTTGTTTCGCATGGATTTGAACCTCTCTCGTTTGTTTCGCCTGCATTTGAAACTAAAACATGTATATCACAAGTATTTGAAGCTAAACCATTTGTTTCGCATGGATTTGAAGATAAGCCTTCTACATCGCATTGATTTGAAGCTAACTCGATTGTTTCGCATGCAGTTGAAGCTAACTCGTTTGTTTCGCCTGCATTTGAAGCTATATCACATATATCGCAACATTTTGAAGCGAAATCAATTATGTCGCATGGATTTGAAGCTAAGCCTTATACTTCGCATTGATTTGAAGTTAAATCATGCGTTTCACTTTGATTTGAAGCTAGCTCGTTCGTTTCGCATGCAGTTGAAGCTAAATCTTGTATATCACGAGTATTTGAAGCTGAACCATTTGTTTCGCATGAATATTATGCTAAACCATGTGTTTCGCTTGAATTTGATGCTGAATCATGTGTTTCTATAGGATTTGAAGCTAACTCGTTTGTTTGGCATGCATTTGAAGCTAAATCATGTATATTGCAAGTATTTGAAGCTCAACCATTTGATTTGCATGAATATTAAGCTAAACCATATGTTTCGCATGAGTATTAAGCTAAACCATTTGTATCGCTTGAATTTGATGCTAAATCATGTGTTTCTCTAGGATTTGAAGCTAACTCGTTTGTTTGGCATGCAGTTGTAGCTAAATCATGTAAATCACAAGTACTTGAAGCTAAACCATTTGATTCGCATGGATTTTAAACTAAGCCTTCTGCTACGCATTAATTTGAAGCTATGTCAAGTGTTTCGCTTGGATTTTAAGCTAACTCGTTTGTTTCGCATGCAGTTGTAGCTAAATCATGTATGACACAACTATTTGAGGCTAAACCATTTGATTCCCATGGATTTGAAGCTAAGACTTCCACTTCGCATTGATATGGATCTACACCATATGTTTCGCATGGATTTAAAGCTAACACGTTTTTTTCGCCTGCATTTGAATCTAAATCATGTATGTCACAAATATTTGAAGTTAAACCATTTGTTTCGCTTTGATTTGAAGCTGAGCCTTCTAGTTCGCATTGATATGGACCTAAATAATATGTTTCCCATGGATTTAAAGCTAACTCGAATGTTTCGCCTGCATTTGAAGCTATATCACTTATATCGCAATTATCTGAAGATAAATCATTTGATTCTCATGTATGTGAAACTAAGCCTTGTACTTCGCATTGATTTGAAGCTACATCATGTGTAACGCGTGGATTTGAAGCTAACTCGATTGTTTCGCATGCAGCTGAACCTAAACCATGTATATCACAAATATTTGTAGCTAAACCATTTGTTTTGAATGGATTCCAAGATAAGCCTTCTACTTCGCATTGATTTAAAGATAAATCATGTGTATTGCTTGGATATGATGCTAACTCGTTTGTTTGGCATGCAGTTGTAGCTAAATCATGTATATCACAAGTATTTGAAGATAAATCATTTGATTCGCATGGATTAGAATCTATGCCTTCTAGTTCGCATTGATATGTAGCTAAATCATGTGTTTCGCTTGGATTTGAAGCTAACTCGTTTGATTCGCCTGCATTTGAAGCTAAATCATGTATATTGCAAGTATTTGAAGCTGAATCATTTGATTTGCATGAATATTAAGCTAAACCATATGTTTCGCATGAGTATTAAGCTAAACCATTTGTATCGCTTGAATTTGATGCTAAATCATGTGTTTCTCTAGGATTTGAAGCTAACTCGTTTGTTTGGCATGCAGTTGTAGCTAAATCATGTATATCACAAGTACTTGAAGCTAAACCATTAGATTCGCATGGATTTGAAGCTAAGCCTTCTACTGCACATTGATTTGAAGCTGAATCATGTTTTTCGCATGGATTTGAAACTAACTCGTTTGTTTGGCATGCAGTTGAAGCTAAGTCACGTATATCACAAGTATTTGAAACTGAATCATGTGTTTCGCTTGGATTTCAAGCTAACACGTTTGTTTCGCATGCAGTTGAAGATAAATAATGTATATAACAAGCATTTGAAGCTAAACCATACCTTTCGCATGGATTTGAAACTAAGCATTCTACTTCGCATTGATTTGAAGCTGAATCATGTGTTTCGCATGGATTTGAAGCTAACTCGTTGGTTTCGCCTGCATTTTAAACTATATCACTCATATTCGCAAGCATTTGAAGCCCAATCATTCGTTTCGCATGGATTTGAAGCTAACCCTTCTACTTCGCACTGATTTGAAGCTAAATCATATTGTTTCGCTAGGATTTGAATCTAACTCGTTTGTTTGGCATGCAGTTGTAGCTAACTCATGTATATCACAAGTACTTGAAGCTAAACCATTAGATTCGCATGGATTTGAAGCTAAGCCTTCTACTGCACATTGATTTGAAGCTGAATCATGTTTTTCGCATGGATTTGAAACTAACTCGTTTGTTTCGCCTGCATTTGAAGATAAATCATGTATATCACAAGTATTTGAAGCTAAATCATTTGATTCGCATGGATTAGAAACTATGCCGTCTACTTCGCATTGATTTGAAACTGAATCATGTGTTTCGCTTGGATTTGAAGCTAACTCGTTTGTTTCGCATGGATTTGAAGCTCTCTCGTTTGTTTCGCCTACATTTGAAACTAAATCATGTATATCACAAGTATTTGAAGCTAAACCATTGGTTTCGCATGGATTTGAAGATAAGCCTTCTACTTCGCACTGATTTGAAGCTAACTCGATTGTTTCACCTGCATTTGAAGCTACATCACTTATATCGCAATTATCTGATGATAAAGCATAAGTTTCTCATGTATTTGAACATAAGCCTTGTACTTCGCATTGATTTGAAGCTAAATCATGTATTTCGCATGGATGTGAAGCTAACACGTTTGTTTCGCCTGCCGTTAAAGCTAAATCATGTATATCACAAGTATTTGAAGCTAAACCATTGGTTTCGCATGGATTTGAAGATAAGCCTTCTACTTCGCACTGATTTGAAGCTAACTCGATTGTTTCACCTGCATTTGAAGCTACATCACTTATATCGCAATTATCTGAAGATAAATCATTTGCTTCTCATGTATTTGAAGCTAAGCCGCCTATTTCGCATTGATTTGAAGCTAAATCATATGTTTCGCATGGATTTGAGGCTAACGCGTTTGTTTCGCATGCAGTTGAAGCTAAATCATGTTACGAAAAGTATTTGATAATAAAGCATTTGTTTCGCATGGATTTGAAGCTAAGCCTTCTACTTGACATTGATTTGAAGTTAAATCATGTGTTTCTCTTGGATTTGAAGCTAACTTGTTTGTTTAGCCTGCATTTGAAGCTAAATCATGTATATCACAAGTATTTGAATCTAAACCATTTGTTTGGAATTGATTTGAAGATAAGCTTTCTACTTCGCATTGATTTGAAGCTAACTCTTTTGTTTCGCCTGCATTTGGAGACAAATCATGTATATCACAAGTATTTGAAGCTAAACCGTTTGATTCGCATGGATTTGAAGCTAAGCCTTCTACTTCGCATTGATTTGCAGGTAAATGATGTGTTTCGCTTGGTTTTGAAACTAACTCGTATGTTTCGCATGCAGTTGAAGCTAAATCATGTACATCACAAGTATTTGAAGCTAAACCATTTGTTTCGCATGGATTTGAAGATAAGCCTCCTACTTCGCATTAATTTGAAGCTAACTCGATTGATTCGACTGCATTTGAATCTGTATCACTTATATCGCAATTATCTGAAGATAAATCATTTGCTTCTCATGTATTTGAAGCTAAGCCGTTTATTTCGCACTGATTTGAAGCTAAATCATATGTTTCGCATGGATTTGAAGCAAAGCCTTCAACTTCGCATTGATTTGAAGATAAATCATGTGTTTCGCTTAGATTTGAAGCTAACACGTTTGTTTTGCATGCAGTTGAAGCTAAAACATGTACATCACAAGTATCTGGATCTAATCCATCTGTTTCGCAAGAATATGAAGCTATGATGCTAATCCATGTGATTCGCATGAATTTGACGCTAAATCATGTGTGTCGCATGGACTTGAAGCTGTATCACTTATATCGCAATTATCTGAAGATAAATCATTTGTTTCTCATGTGTTTAAAGCTAAGCCTTCTACTTCGCATTAATTTGAAGCTAAATCATGTGTAGCGCATGGATTTGAATCTAACTCGTTTGTTTCACAATGCAGTTGATGCTAAATCATGTATATCACAAGTATTTGTAGCTAAACCATGTGTTTCGCATGAATTTGAAGCTAACTCGTTTGTTTCGCATTGATTTGAAGCTAACTCTTTTGTTTCGCCTGCATTTGGAGACAAATCAGGTATATCACAAGTATTTGAAGCTAAACCGTTTGATTCCCATGGATTTGAAGCTAAGCATTCTACTTCGCATTGATTTGCAGGTAAATGATGTGTTTCGCTTGGTTTTGAAGCTAACTCTTTCTTATTTCGCATGCAGTTGAAGCTAAATCATGTATATCACAAGTATTTGATGCTATACCATTTGTTTCGCATGAATTTGAAGCTAAATGATGTCTTTCGCATTGATTTGAAGCTAACTCTTTTGTTTCGCCTGCATTTGGAGACAAATCATGTATATCACAAGTATTTGAAGCTAAACCGTTTGATTCGCATGGATTTGATGCTAAGCCTTCTACTTCGCATTGATTTGAAGCTAAATCATGTGTTTCGCATGGATGTGAAGCTAACACGTTTGTTTCGCCTGCCGTTAAAGCTAAATCATGTATATCACAAGTATTTGAAGCTAAACCATTGGTTTCGCATGGATTTGAAGATAAGCCTTCTACTTCGCACTGATTTGAAGCTAACTCGATTGTTTCACCTGCATTTGAAGCTACATCACTTATATCGCAAATTATCTGAAGATAAATCATTTGCTTCTCATGTATTTGAAGCTAAGCCGCCTATTTCGCATTGATTTGAAGCTAATCATATGTTTCGCATGGATTTGAGGCTAACGCGTTTGTTTCGCATGCAGTTGAAGCTAAATCATGTTACGAAAAGTATTTGATAATAAAGCATTTGTTTTCGCATGGATTTGAAGCTAAGCCTTCTACTTGACATTGATTTGAAGTTAAATCATGTGTTTCTCTTGGATTTGAAGCTAACTTGTTTGTTTAGCCTGCTATTTGAAGCTAAATCATGTATATCACAAGTATTTGAATCTAACCATTTGTTTCGCATTGATTTGAAGATAAGCTTTCTACTTCGCATGATTTGAAGCTAACTCGATTGTTTCGCTGCATTTGCAGCTTTATCACATATATCGCAATTATCTGATGATATATCATATGTTTCTCATGTATTTGAACATAAGCCTTGTACTTCGCATTGATTTGAAGCTAAATCATGTGTTTCGCATGGATTTGAAGCTAACGCGTTTGTTTCGCCGGCCGTTAAAGCTAAATCATGTATATCACAAGTATTTGAAGCTAAACCATTGGTTTCGCATGGATTTGAAGATAAGCTTTCTACTTCGCACTGATTTGAAGCTAACTCGATTGTTTCACCTGCATTTGAAGCTACATCCCTTATATCGCAATTATCTGAAGATAAATCATTTGCTTCTCATGTATTTGAAGCTAAGCCGCCTATTTCGCATTGATTTGAAGCTAAATCATATGTTTCGCATGGATTTGAGGCTAACGCGTTTGTTTCGCATGCAGTTGAAGCTAAATCATGTTTATGAAAAGTATTTGATAATAGAGCATTTGTTTCGCATGGATTTGAAGCTAAGACTTCTACTTGACATTGATTTGAAGTTAAATCATGTGTTTCCCTTGGATTTGAAGCTAACTTGTTTGTTTCGCCTGCATTTGAAGCTAAATCATGTATATCACAAGTATTTGAATCTAAACCATTTGTTTGGAATTGATTTGAAGATAAGCTTTCTACTTCGCATTGATTTGAAGCTAACTCTTTTGTTTCGCCTGCATTTGGAGACAAATCATGTATATCACAAGTATTTGAAGCTAAACCGTTTGATTCGCATGGATTTGAAGCTAAGCCTTCTACTTCGCATTGATTTGCAGGTAAATGATGTGTTTCGCTTGGTTTTGAAACTAACTCGTATGTTTCGCATGCAGTTGAAGCTAAATCATGTACATCACAAGTATTTGAAGCTAAACCATTTGTTTCGCATGGATTTGAAGATAAGCCTCCTACTTCGCATTAATTTGAAGCTAACTCGATTGATTCGACTGCATTTGAATCTGTATCACTTATATCGCAATTATCTGAAGATAAATCATTTGCTTCTCATGTATTTGAAGCTAAGCCGTCTATTTCGCACTGATTTGAAGCTAAATCATATGTTTCGCATGGATTTGAAGCAAAGCCTTCAACTTCGCATTGATTTGAAGATAAATCATGTGTTTCGCTTAGATTTGAAGCTAACACGTTTGTTTTGCATGCAGTTGAAGCTAAAACATGTACATCACAAGTATCTGGATCTAATCCATCTTTTTCGCAAGAATATGAAGCTATGATGCTAATCCATGTGATTCGCATGAATTTGACGCTAAATCATGTGTGTCGCATGGATTTGAAGCTGTATCACTTATATCGCAATTATCTGAAGATAAATCATTTGTTTCTCATGTGTTTAAAGCTAAGCCTTCTACTTCGCATTGATTTGAATCTAAATCATGTGTAGCGCATGGATTTGAATCTAAACCATTTGTTTCGAATTGATTTGAAGCTAACTCGTTTTCTTCGCCTGTATTTGAAGCTAAATCATGTATATCACAAGTATTTGAAGCTAAACCATACGCTTCGCATGGATTTGAAGCAAAGCCTTCAACTTCGCATTGATTTGAAGATAAATCATGTGTTTCGCTTAGATTTGAAGCTAACACGTTTGTTTTGCATGCAGTTGAAGCTAAAACATGTACATCACAAGTATCTGGATCTAATCCATCTGTTTCGCACGAATATGAAGCTATGATGCTAATCCATGTGATTCGCATGAATTTGACGCTAAATCATGTGTGTCGCATGGACTTGAAGCTGTATCACTTATATCGCAATTATCTGAAGATAAATCATTTGTTTCTCATGTTTTTAAAGCTAAGCCTTCTACTTCGCATTAATTTGAAGCTAAATCATGTGTAGCGCATGGATTTGAATCTAACTCGTTTGTTTCACAATGCAGTTGATGCTAAATCATGTTTATCACAAGTATTTGTAGCTAAACCATGTGTTTCGCATGAATTTGAAGCTAACTCGTTTGTTTCGCATTGATTTGAAGCTAACTCTTTTGTTTCGCCTGCATTTGGAGACAAATCAGGTATATCACAAGTATTTGATGCTATACCATTTGTTTCGCATGAATTTGAAGCTAAATGATGTCTTTCGCATTGATTTGAAGCTAACTCTTTTGTTTCGCCTGCATTTGGAGACAAATCATGTATATCACAAGTATTTGAAGCTAAACCGTTTGATTCGCATGGATTTGATGCTAAGCCTTCTACTTCGCATTGATTTGAAGATAAATCATGTGTTTCGCATGGATTTGAAGCTAAACCTTCTACTTCGCACTGATTTGAAGCTAAATCATGTGTTACGCTTGGATTTGAAGCTCACACGATTGTTTCGCCTGCATTTGAAGCTATATCACTCATATTCGCAAGCATTTGAAGCTCAATCATTCGTTTCGCATGGATTTGAAGCAAAGCTTTCTACTTCGCACTGACTTGAAGCTAAGTCATGTGTTTCGCTAGGATTTGAAGCTAACTCGTTTGTTTCGCATGCGGTTGAAGCTAAATCATGTATATCACAAGTATTTGAAGCTGAACCATTTGTTTCGCACGGATTTGAAGCTAAGCCTTCTACTTCGCATTGACTTGACGCTAAATATTGTGTCTCGCTTGGATTTGAAGCTAACTCTTTTGTTACGCATGCAGTTGAAGCTGAATCATGTATGTCACAAGTATTTGAAGCAAAAACATTTGTTTCGCATGGATTATGAAGCTAAGCCTTCTACTTCGCATTGATTTGAATCCAAATCATGTGTTCCGCTTGGATTTGAAGGTAAATCATGAGTAGCGCATGGATTTGAAGCTAACTCGTTTGTTTCGCCTGCATGTGAAGCTAAATCATGTATATCACAAGTATTTGAAGCTAATCCATTTGATTCCCATGGATTTGAAGATAAGCCTTCCACTTCGCATTGATTTGAAGCTAAGTCATGTGTTTCGCATGGATTTAAAGCTAACACGTTTGTTTCGCATGCAGTTGAAGCAAATTCATGTATATCACAAGTATTTGAAGCTAAAACATTTGATTCGCATGGATTTGATGCTAAGCCTTCTACTTCGCATTGAGGTGAAGCTAAATCAAGTGTTTCGTTAGGATTTGTAGAAAACTCGTTTGTTTCGCATGCAGGTGAAGCTATATCACTTATGTTCGCAAGTATTTGAAACTAAATCATTCGTTTCGCATGGAGTTGAAGCTAAGCCTTCTACTTCGCATTGATTTGAAGCTAAATCATGTGTTTCGCTTGGATTTGAAGCTAACTCGTTTGTTTCGCATGCAGCTGAATCTACATCATGTATATAACAAGCATTTGAAGCTAAACCATTTGTTTCGCATGGATTTTAAACTAAGCCTTCTACTTCGCATTAATTTGAAGCAAAATCATGTGTCTTGCTTGGATTTGAAGCTAACTCGTTAGTTTCGCATGCAGTTGAAGCTAAATCATGTCTATCACAAGTATTTGAAGCTACACCATTTGATTCTCATGGATTTGGAGCTAAGCCTTCCAACTTCGCTTTGATTTGAAGCTAAATCATGTGTTTCGCATGGATTTAAAGCTAACACGTTTGTTTCGCGTGCAGTTGAAGCTAAATCATGTATATCCCAAGTATTTGAAGCTAAACCATTTGATTCGCATGTATTTGGAGCTAAGTCTTCTACTTCGCATTGATTTGAAGCTAAATCAAGGGTTTCGTTTGGATTTGAAGCAAACACATTTGTTTCTCATGCAGTTGAAGCTATATCACTTATGTTCGCAAGTATTTGAAGCTAAATCATTCGCATCGCACGGAGTTGAAGCTAATCTTTCTACTTCGCATTGATTTGAAGCTAAATCAAGTGTTTCGTTTGGATTTGAAGAAAACCCGTTTGTTTCGCATGCAGTTGAAGCTATATCACTTATGCTCGCAAATATTGAAACTAAATCATTCGTTTCGCATGGAGTTGAAGCTAAGCCTTCCACTTCGCATTGATTTGAAACTAAATCATGTGTTTCGCTTGGATTTGAAGCTAACTCGTTTGTTTCGCCTGCAGCTGAAACTAAATCATGTATATCACAAGTATTTGAAGCTAAACCATTTGATTCGCATGGATTTTAAACTAAGCCTTCTACTTCGCATTAATTTGAAGCTAAATCATGTGTTTTGCTTGGATTTGAAGCTAACTCGTTTGTTTCGCCTGCATTTGACGACATATCATGTATATCACAAGTATCTGAATCTAAACCATCTGTTTCGCATGGATTTGAAGCTAAGGCTTCTACTTCGCATTGATTTGATGCTAAATCATGCGTTTCAAATGGATTTGAATCTAACTCGATTGTTTCGCGTGCATTTCAAGCTATATCACTTATATCGCCATTATCTGATAATAAATCATTTGATTCTCATGTATTTGAAGCTAAGCCTTCTACTTCGCATGATTTGAAGCTAAATCATGTATATCACAAGTATTTCAAGCTGAACCATTTGTTTCGCATGAATATTAAGCTAAACCATGTGTTTCGCATGAATATTAAACTAAACCATGCGTTTCGCTTAAATTTGTACCTAAATCATACGTTTCGCATTGACTTGAAGCAAACTCGTTTGGTTCGAATGCAGTTGAAGCTAACTCAAGTATATCACAAGTATTTGAAGCTGAACAATTTGTTTCGCATGGATTCGAAGATAAGACTTCTACTGATCATTGATTTGAAGCTAAATTATGTGTTTCGCATGGATTTGAAGCTAACTCGTTTGTTTCGCATGCTGTTGAATCTAAATCATGTATACCACAAGTATTTGATGTTAAACTATTCGTTTCGCATTGATTTGAAGCTAAGCCATCTACTTCGCATTGATTTGAAACTAAATCATGTGTTTCGCTTGGATTTGAAGCTAACTCGTTTGTTTCGCATGCAGTTGAAGCTAAAACATGTACATCACAAGTATCTGGATCTAATCCATCTTTTTCGCAAGAATATGAAGCTATGATGCTAATCCATGTGATTCGCATGAATTTGACGCTAAATCATGTGTGTCGCATGGATTTGAAGCTGTATCACTTATATCGCAATTATCTGAAGATAAATCATTTGCTTCTCATGTATTTGAAGCTAAGCCGTCTATTTCGCACTGATTTAAAGCTAAATCATATGTTTCGCATGGATTTGAAGCAAAGCCTTCAACTTCGCATTGATTTGAAGATAAATCATGTGTTTCGCTTAGATTTGAAGCTAACACGTTTGTTTTGCATGCAGTTGAAGCTAAAACATGTACATCACAAGTATCTGGATCTAATCCATCTTTTTCGCAAGAATATGAAGCTATGATGCTAATCCATGTGATTCGCATGAATTTGACGCTAAATCATGTGTGTCGCATGGATTTGAAGCTGTATCACTTATATCGCAATTATCTGAAGATAAATCATTTGTTTCTCATGTGTTTAAAGCTAAGCCTTCTACTTCGCATTGATTTGAATCTAAATCATGTGTAGCGCATGGATTTGAATCTAAACCATTTGTTTCGCATTGATTTGAAGCTAACTCGTTTTCTTCGCCTGTATTTGAAGATAAATCATGTATATCACAAGTATTTGAAGCTAAACCATACGCTTCGCATGGATTTGAAGCAAAGCCTTCAACTTCGCATTGATTTGAAGATAAATCATGTGTTTCGCTTAGATTTGAAGCTAACACGTTTGTTTTGCATGCAGTTGAAGCTAAAACATGTACATCACAAGTATCTGGATCTAATCCATCTGTTTCGCACGAATATGAAGCTATGATGCTAATCCATGTGATTCGCATGAATTTGACGCTAAATCATGTGTGTCGCATGGACTTGAAGCTGTATCACTTATATCGCAATTATCTGAAGATAAATCATTTGTTTCTCATGTTTTTAAAGCTAAGCCTTCTACTTCGCATTAATTTGAAGCTAAATCATGTGTAGCGCATGGATTTGAATCTAACTCGTTTGTTTCACAATGCAGTTGATGCTAAATCATGTATATCACAAGTATTTGTAGCTAAACCATGTGTTTCGCATGAATTTGAAGCTAACTCGTTTGTTTCGCATTGATTTGAAGCTAACTCTTTTGTTTCGCCTGCATATGGAGACAAATCAGGTATATCACAAGTATTTGAAGCTAAACCCGTTTGATTCCCATGGATTTGAAGCTAAGCATTCTACTTCGCATTGATTTGCAGGTAAATGATGTGTTTCGCTTGGTTTTGAAGCTAACTCTTTCTTATTTCGCATGCAGTTGAAGCTAAATCATGTATATCACAAGTATTTGATGCTATACCATTTGTTTCGCATGAATTTGAAGCTAAATGATGTCTTTCGCATTGATTTGAAGCTAACTCTTTTGTTTCGCCTGCATTTGGAGACAAATCATGTATATCACAAGTATTTGAAGCTAAACCGTTTGATTCGCATGGATTTGATGCTAAGCCTTCTACTTCGCATTGATTTGAAGATAAATCATGTGTTTCGCATGGATTTGAAGCTAAACCTTCTACTTCGCACTGATTTGAAGCTAAATCATGTGTTACGCTTGGATTTGAAGCTCACACGATTGTTTCGCCTGCATTTGAAGCTATATCACTCATATTCGCAAGCATTTGAAGCTCAATCATTCGTTTCGCATGGATTTGAAGCAAAGCTTTCTACTTCGCACTGACTTGAAGCTAAGTCATGTGTTTCGCTAGGATTTGAAGCTAACTCGTTTGTTTCGCATGCGGTTGAAGCTAAATCATGTATATCACAAGTATTTGAAGCTGAACCATTTGTTTCGCACGGATTTGAAGCTAAGCCTTCTACTTCGCATTGACTTGACGCTAAATATTGTGTCTCGCTTGGATTTGAAGCTAACTCTTTTGTTACGCATGCAGTTGAAGCTGAATCATGTATGTCACAAGTATTTGAAGCAAAAACATTTGTTTCGCATGGATTATGAAGCTAAGCCTTCTACTTCGCATTGATTTGAATCCAAATCATGTGTTCCGCTTGGATTTGAAGGTAAATCATGAGTAGCGCATGGATTTGAAGCTAACTCGTTTGTTTCGCCTGCATGTGAAGCTAAATCATGTATATCACAAGTATTTGAAGCTAATCCATTTGATTCCCATGGATTTGAAGATAAGCCTTCCACTTCGCATTGATTTGAAGCTAAGTCATGTGTTTCGCATGGATTTAAAGCTAACACGTTTGTTTCGCATGCAGTTGAAGCAAATTCATGTATATCACAAGTATTTGAAGCTAAAACATTTGATTCGCATGGATTTGATGCTAAGCCTTCTACTTCGCATTGAGGTGAAGCTAAATCAAGTGTTTCGTTAGGATTTGTAGAAAACTCGTTTGTTTCGCATGCAGGAGAAGCTATATCACTTATGTTCGCAAGTATTTGAAGCTAAATCATTCGTTTCGCATGGATTTGAAGATAAGCCTTCTACTTCGCACAGATTTGAAGCTAACTCGATTGTTTCACCTGCATTTGAAGCTACATCACTTATATCGCAATTATCTGAAGATAAATCATTTGCTTCTCATGTATTTGAAGCTAAGCCGCCTATTTCGCATTGATTTGAAGCTAAATCATATGTTTCGCATGGATTTGAGGCTAACGCGTTTGTTTCGCATGCAGTTGAAGCTAAATCATGTTACGAAAAGTATTTGATAATAAAGCATTTGTTTCGCATGGATTTGAAGCTAAGCCTTCTACTTGACATTGATTTGAAGTTAAATCATGTGTTTCTCTTGGATTTGAAGCTAACTTGTTTGTTTAGCCTGCATTTGAAGCTAAATCATGTATATCACAAGTATTTGAATCTAAACCATTTGTTTCGCATTGATTTGAAGATAAGCTTTCTACTTCGCATTGATTTGAAGCTAACTCGATTGTTTCGCCTGCATTTGCAGCTTTATCACATATATCGCAATTATCTGATGATATATCATATGTTTCTCATGTATTTGAACATAAGCCTTGTACTTCGCATTGATTTGAAGCTAAATCATGTGTTTCGCATGGATTTGAAGCTAACGCGTTTGTTTCGCCGGCCGTTAAAGCTAAATCATGTATATCACAAGTATTTGAAGCTAAACCATTGGTTTCGCATGGATTTGAAGATAAGCTTTCTACTTCGCACTGATTTGAAGCTAACTCGATTGTTTCACCTGCATTTGAAGCTACATCCCTTATATCGCAATTATCTGAAGATAAATCATTTGCTTCTCATGTATTTGAAGCTAAGCCGCCTATTTCGCATTGATTTGAAGCTAAATCATATGTTTCGCATGGATTTGAGGCTAACGCGTTTGTTTCGCATGCAGTTGAAGCTAAATCATGTTTATGAAAAGTATTTGATAATAGAGCATTTGTTTCGCATGGATTTGAAGCTAAGACTTCTACTTGACATTGATTTGAAGTTAAATCATGTGTTTCTCTTGGATTTGAAGCTAACTTGTTTGTTTCGCCTGCATTTGAAGCTAAATCATGTATATCACAAGTATTTGAATCTAAACCATTTGTTTGGAATTGATTTGAAGATAAGCTTTCTACTTCGCATTGATTTGAAGCTAACTCTTTTGTTTCGCCTGCATTTGGAGACAAATCATGTATATCACAAGTATTTGAAGCTAAACCGTTTGATTCGCATGGATTTGAAGCTAAGCCTTCTACTTCGCATTGATTTGCAGGTAAATGATGTGTTTCGCTTGGTTTTGAAACTAACTCGTATGTTTCGCATGCAGTTGAAGCTAAATCATGTACATCACAAGTATTTGAAGCTAAACCATTTGTTTCGCATGGATTTGAAGATAAGCCTCCTACTTCGCATTAATTTGAAGCTAACTCGATTGATTCGACTGCATTTGAATCTGTATCACTTATATCGCAATTATCTGAAGATAAATCATTTGCTTCTCATGTATTTGAAGCTAAGCCGTCTATTTCGCACTGATTTGAAGCTAAATCATATGTTTCGCATGGATTTGAAGCAAAGCCTTCAACTTCGCATTGATTTGAAGATAAATCATGTGTTTCGCTTAGATTTGAAGCTAACACGTTTGTTTTGCATGCAGTTGAAGCTAAAACATGTACATCACAAGTATCTGGATCTAATCCATCTTTTTCGCAAGAATATGAAGCTATGATGCTAATCCATGTGATTCGCATGAATTTGACGCTAAATCATGTGTGTCGCATGGATTTGAAGCTGTATCACTTATATCGCAATTATCTGAAGATAAATCATTTGTTTCTCATGTGTTTAAAGCTAAGCCTTCTACTTCGCATTGATTTGAATCTAAATCATGTGTAGCGCATGGATTTGAATCTAAACCATTTGTTTCGAATTGATTTGAAGCTAACTCGTTTTCTTCGCCTGTATTTGAAGATAAATCATGTATATCACAAGTATTTGAAGCTAAACCATACGCTTCGCATGGATTTGAAGCAAAGCCTTCAACTTCGCATTGATTTGAAGATAAATCATGTGTTTCGCTTAGATTTGAAGCTAACACGTTTGTTTTGCATGCAGTTGAAGCTAAAACATGTACATCACAAGTATCTGGATCTAATCCATCTGTTTCGCACGAATATGAAGCTATGATGCTAATCCATGTGATTCGCATGAATTTGACGCTAAATCATGTGTGTCGCATGGACTTGAAGCTGTATCACTTATATCGCAATTATCTGAAGATAAATCATTTGTTTCTCATGTTTTTAAAGCTAAGCCTTCTACTTCGCATTAATTTGAAGCTAAATCATGTGTAGCGCATGGATTTGAATCTAACTCGTTTGTTTCACAATGCAGTTGATGCTAAATCATGTATATCACAAGTATTTGTAGCTAAACCATGTGTTTCGCATGAATTTGAAGCTAACTCGTTTGTTTCGCATTGATTTGAAGCTAACTCTTTTGTTTCGCCTGCATTTGGAGACAAATCAGGTATATCACAAGTATTTGATGCTATACCATTTGTTTCGCATGAATTTGAAGCTAAATGATGTCTTTCGCATTGATTTGAAGCTAACTCTTTTGTTTCGCCTGCATTTGGAGACAAATCATGTATATCACAAGTATTTGAAGCTAAACCGTTTGATTCGCATGGATTTGATGCTAAGCCTTCTACTTCGCATTGATTTGAAGATAAATCATGTGTTTCGCATGGATTTGAAGCTAAACCTTCTACTTCGCACTGATTTGAAGCTAAATCATGTGTTACGCTTGGATTTGAAGCTCACACGATTGTTTCGCCTGCATTTGAAGCTATATCACTCATATTCGCAAGCATTTGAAGCTCAATCATTCGTTTCGCATGGATTTGAAGCAAAGCTTTCTACTTCGCACTGACTTGAAGCTAAGTCATGTGTTTCGCTAGGATTTGAAGCTAACTCGTTTGTTTCGCATGCGGTTGAAGCTAAATCATGTATATCACAAGTATTTGAAGCTGAACCATTTGTTTCGCACGGATTTGAAGCTAAGCCTTCTACTTCGCATTGACTTGACGCTAAATATTGTGTCTCGCTTGGATTTGAAGCTAACTCTTTTGTTACGCATGCAGTTGAAGCTGAATCATGTATGTCACAAGTATTTGAAGCAAAAACATTTGTTTCGCATGGATTATGAAGCTAAGCCTTCTACTTCGCATTGATTTGAATCCAAATCATGTGTTCCGCTTGGATTTGAAGGTAAATCATGAGTAGCGCATGGATTTGAAGCTAACTCGTTTGTTTCGCCTGCATGTGAAGCTAAATCATGTATATCACAAGTATTTGAAGCTAATCCATTTGATTCCCATGGATTTGAAGATAAGCCTTCCACTTCGCATTGATTTGAAGCTAAGTCATGTGTTTCGCATGGATTTAAAGCTAACACGTTTGTTTCGCATGCAGTTGAAGCAAATTCATGTATATCACAAGTATTTGAAGCTAAAACATTTGATTCGCATGGATTTGATGCTAAGCCTTCTACTTCGCATTGATTTGAAGCTAAATCATGTGTTTCGCTTGGATTTGAAGCTAACTCGTTTGTTTCGCATGCAGCTGAATCTACATCATGTATATAACAAGCATTTGAAGCTAAACCATTTGTTTCGCATGGATTTTAAACTAAGCCTTCTACTTCGCATTAATTTGAAGCTAAATCATGTGTTTTGCTTGGATTTGAAGCTAACTCGTTAGTTTCGCATGCAGTTGAAGCTAAATCATGTCTATCACAAGTATTTGAAGCTAAACCATTTGATTCTCATGGATTTGGAGCTAAGCCTTCCAACTTCGCTTTGATTTGAAGCTAAATCATGTGTTTCGCATGGATTTAAAGCTAACACGTTTGTTTCGCGTGCAGTTGAAGCTAAATCATGTATATCCCAAGTATTTGAAGCTAAACCATTTGATTCGCATGTATTTGGAGCTAAGTCTTCTACTTCGCATTGATTTGAAGCTAAATCAAGGGTTTCGTTTGGATTTGAAGCAAACACATTTGTTTCTCATGCAGTTGAAGCTATATCACTTATGTTCGCAAGTATTTGAAGCTAAATCATTCGCATCGCACGGAGTTGAAGCTAATCTTTCTACTTCGCATTGATTTGAAGCTAAATCAAGTGTTTCGTTTGGATTTGAAGAAAACCCGTTTGTTTCGCATGCAGTTGAAGCTATATCACTTATGCTCGCAAATATTTGAAACTAAATCATTCGTTTCGCATGGAGTTGAAGCTAAGCCTTCCACTTCGCATTGATTTGAAACTAAATCATGTGTTTCGCTTGGATTTGAAGCTAACTCGTTTGTTTCGCCTGCAGCTGAAACTAAATCATGTATATCACAAGTATTTGAAGCTAAACCATTTGATTCGCATGGATTTTAAACTAAGCCTTCTACTTCGCATTAATTTGAAGCTAAATCATGTGTTTTGCTTGGATTTGAAGCTAACTCGTTTGTTTCGCCTGCATTTGACGACATATCATGTATATCACAAGTATCTGAATCTAAACCATCTGTTTCGCATGGATTTGAAGCTAAGGCTTCTACTTCGCATTGATTTGATGCTAAATCATGCGTTTCAAATGGATTTGAATCTAACTCGATTGTTTCGCGTGCATTTCAAGCTATATCACTTATATCGCCATTATCTGATAATAAATCATTTGATTCTCATGTATTTGAAGCTAAGCCTTCTACTTCGCATGATTTGAAGCTAAATCATGTATATCACAAGTATTTCAAGCTGAACCATTTGTTTCGCATGAATATTAAGCTAAACCATGTGTTTCGCATGAATATTAAACTAAACCATGCGTTTCGCTTAAATTTGTACCTAAATCATACGTTTCGCATTGACTTGAAGCAAACTCGTTTGGTTCGAATGCAGTTGAAGCTAACTCAAGTATATCACAAGTATTTGAAGCTAAAACATTTGATTCGCATGGATTTGATGCTAAGCCTTCTACTTCGCATTGAGGTGAAGCTAAATCAAGTGTTTCGTTAGGATTTGTAGAAAACTCGTTTGTTTCGCATGCAGTTGAAGCTATATCACTTATGTTCGCAAGTATTTGAAGCTAAATCATTCGTTTCGCATGGAGTTGAAGCTAAGCCTTCTACTTCGCATTGATTTGAAGCTAAATCATGTGTTTCGCTTGGATTTGAAGCTAACTCGTTTGTTTCGCATGCAGCTGAAGCTACATCATGTATATAACAAGCATTTGAAGCTAAACCATTTGTTTCGCATGGATTTTAAACTAAGCCTTCTACTTCGCATTAATTTGAAGCTAAATCATGTGTTTCGCATGCAATTGAAGCTAACTCGTTTGTTCCGCTTGCAGTTGAAGCTAAATCATGTATATCACAAGTATTTGAAGCTGAATAATTTGTTTCGCATGGATTCGAAGATAAGACTTCTACTGATCATTGATTTGAAGCTAAATTATGTGTTTCGCATGGATTTGAAGCTAACTCGTTTGTTTCGCATGCTGTTGAATCTAAATCATGTATACCACAAGTATTTGATGTTAAACTATTTGTTTCGCATTGATTTGAAGCTAAGCCATCTACTTCGCATTGATTTGAAACTAAATCATGTGTTTCGCTTGGATTTGAAGCTAACTCGTTTGTTTCGCATGCAGTTGAAGCTAAAACATGTACATCACAAGTATCTGGATCTAATCCATCTTTTTCGCAAGAATATGAAGCTATGATGCTAATCCATGTGATTCGCATGAATTTGACGCTAAATCATGTGTGTCGCATGGATTTGAAGCTGTATCACTTATATCGCAATTATCTGAAGATAAATCATTTGCTTCTCATGTATTTGAAGCTAAGCCGTCTATTTCGCACTGATTTAAAGCTAAATCATATGTTTCGCATGGATTTGAAGCAAAGCCTTCAACTTCGCATTGATTTGAAGATAAATCATGTGTTTCGCTTAGATTTGAAGCTAACACGTTTGTTTTGCATGCAGTTGAAGCTAAAACATGTACATCACAAGTATCTGGATCTAATCCATCTTTTTCGCAAGAATATGAAGCTATGATGCTAATCCATGTGATTCGCATGAATTTGACGCTAAATCATGTGTGTCGCATGGATTTGAAGCTGTATCACTTATATCGCAATTATCTGAAGATAAATCATTTGTTTCTCATGTGTTTAAAGCTAAGCCTTCTACTTCGCATTGATTTGAATCTAAATCATGTGTAGCGCATGGATTTGAATCTAAACCATTTGTTTCGCATTGATTTGAAGCTAACTCGTTTTCTTCGCCTGTATTTGAAGATAAATCATGTATATCACAAGTATTTGAAGCTAAACCATACGCTTCGCATGGATTTGAAGCAAAGCCTTCAACTTCGCATTGATTTGAAGATAAATCATGTGTTTCGCTTAGATTTGAAGCTAACACGTTTGTTTTGCATGCAGTTGAAGCTAAAACATGTACATCACAAGTATCTGGATCTAATCCATCTGTTTCGCACGAATATGAAGCTATGATGCTAATCCATGTGATTCGCATGAATTTGACGCTAAATCATGTGTGTCGCATGGACTTGAAGCTGTATCACTTATATCGCAATTATCTGAAGATAAATCATTTGTTTCTCATGTTTTTAAAGCTAAGCCTTCTACTTCGCATTAATTTGAAGCTAAATCATGTGTAGCGCATGGATTTGAATCTAACTCGTTTGTTTCACAATGCAGTTGATGCTAAATCATGTATATCACAAGTATTTGTAGCTAAACCATGTGTTTCGCATGAATTTGAAGCTAACTCGTTTGTTTCGCATTGATTTGAAGCTAACTCTTTTGTTTCGCCTGCATATGGAGACAAATCAGGTATATCACAAGTATTTGAAGCTAAACCGTTTGATTCCCATGGATTTGAAGCTAAGCATTCTACTTCGCATTGATTTGCAGGTAAATGATGTGTTTCGCTTGGTTTTGAAGCTAACTCTTTCTTATTTCGCATGCAGTTGAAGCTAAATCATGTATATCACAAGTATTTGATGCTATACCATTTGTTTCGCATGAATTTGAAGCTAAATGATGTCTTTCGCATTGATTTGAAGCTAACTCTTTTGTTTCGCCTGCATTTGGAGACAAATCATGTATATCACAAGTATTTGAAGCTAAACCGTTTGATTCGCATGGATTTGATGCTAAGCCTTCTACTTCGCATTGATTTGAAGATAAATCATGTGTTTCGCATGGATTTGAAGCTAAACCTTCTACTTCGCACTGATTTGAAGCTAAATCATGTGTTACGCTTGGATTTGAAGCTCACACGATTGTTTCGCCTGCATTTGAAGCTATATCACTCATATTCGCAAGCATTTGAAGCTCAATCATTCGTTTCGCATGGATTTGAAGCAAAGCTTTCTACTTCGCACTGACTTGAAGCTAAGTCATGTGTTTCGCTAGGATTTGAAGCTAACTCGTTTGTTTCGCATGCGGTTGAAGCTAAATCATGTATATCACAAGTATTTGAAGCTGAACCATTTGTTTCGCACGGATTTGAAGCTAAGCCTTCTACTTCGCATTGACTTGACGCTAAATATTGTGTCTCGCTTGGATTTGAAGCTAACTCTTTTGTTACGCATGCAGTTGAAGCTGAATCATGTATGTCACAAGTATTTGAAGCAAAAACATTTGTTTCGCATGGATTATGAAGCTAAGCCTTCTACTTCGCATTGATTTGAATCCAAATCATGTGTTCCGCTTGGATTTGAAGGTAAATCATGAGTAGCGCATGGATTTGAAGCTAACTCGTTTGTTTCGCCTGCATGTGAAGCTAAATCATGTATATCACAAGTATTTGAAGCTAATCCATTTGATTCCCATGGATTTGAAGATAAGCCTTCCACTTCGCATTGATTTGAAGCTAAGTCATGTGTTTCGCATGGATTTAAAGCTAACACGTTTGTTTCGCATGCAGTTGAAGCAAATTCATGTATATCACAAGTATTTGAAGCTAAAACATTTGATTCGCATGGATTTGATGCTAAGCCTTCTACTTCGCATTGAGGTGAAGCTAAATCAAGTGTTTCGTTAGGATTTGTAGAAAACTCGTTTGTTTCGCATGCAGGAGAAGCTATATCACTTATGTTCGCAAGTATTTGAAGCTAAATCATTCGTTTCGCATGGAGTTGAAGCTAAGCCTTCTACTTCGCATTGATTTGAAGCTAAATCATGTGTTTCGCTTGGATTTGAAGCTAACTCGTTTGTTTCGCATGCAGCTGAATCTACATCATGTATATAACAAGCATTTGAAGCTAAACCATTTGTTTCGCATGGATTTTAAACTAAGCCTTCTACTTCGCATTAATTTGAAGTTAAATCATGTGTTTTGCTTGGATTTGAAGCTAACTCGTTAGTTTCGCATGCAGTTGAAGCTAAATCATGTCTATCACAAGTATTTGAAGCTAAACCATTTGATTCTCATGGATTTGGAGCTAAGCCTTCCAACTTCGCTTTGATTTGAAGCTAAATCATGTGTTTCGCATGGATTTAAAGCTAACACGTTTGTTTCGCGTGCAGTTGAAGCTAAATCATGTATATCCCAAGTATTTGAAGCTAAACCATTTGATTCGCATGTATTTGGAGCTAAGTCTTCTACTTCGCATTGATTTGAAGCTAAATCAAGGGTTTCGTTTGGATTTGAAGCAAACACATTTGTTTCTCATGCAGTTGAAGCTATATCACTTATGTTCGCAAGTATTTGAAGCTAAATCATTCGCATCGCACGGAGTTGAAGCTAATCTTTCTACTTCGCATTGATTTGAAGCTAAATCAAGTGTTTCGTTTGGATTTGAAGAAAACCCGTTTGTTTCGCATGCAGTTGAAGCTATATCACTTATGCTCGCAAATATTTGAAACTAAATCATTCGTTTCGCATGGAGTTGAAGCTAAGCCTTCCACTTCGCATTGATTTGAAACTAAATCATGTGTTTCGCTTGGATTTGAAGCTAACTCGTTTGTTTCGCCTGCAGCTGAAACTAAATCATGTATATCACAAGTATTTGTAGCTAAACCATTTGATTCGCATGGATTTTAAACTAAGCCTTCTACTTCGCATTAATTTGAAGCTAAATCATGTGTTTTGCTTGGATTTGAAGCTAACTCGTTTGTTTCGCCTGCATTTGACGACATATCATGTATATCACAAGTATCTGAATCTAAACCATCTGTTTCGCATGGATTTGAAGCTAAGGCTTCTACTTCGCATTGATTTGATGCTAAATCATGCGTTTCAAATGGATTTGAATCTAACTCGATTGTTTCGCGTGCATTTCAAGCTATATCACTTATATCGCCATTATCTGATAATAAATCATTTGATTCTCATGTATTTGAAGCTAAGCCTTCTACTTCGCATGATTTGAAGCTAAATCATGTATATCACAAGTATTTCAAGCTGAACCATTTGTTTCGCATGAATATTAAGCTAAACCATGTGTTTCGCATGAATATTAAACTAAACCATGCGTTTCGCTTAAATTTGTACCTAAATCATACGTTTCGCATTGACTTGAAGCAAACTCGTTTGGTTCGAATGCAGTTGAAGCTAACTCAAGTATATCACAAGTATTTGAAGCTAAAACATTTGATTCGCATGGATTTGATGCTAAGCCTTCTACTTCGCATTGAGGTGAAGCTAAATCAAGTGTTTCGTTAGGATTTGTAGAAAACTCGTTTGTTTCGCATGCAGTTGAAGCTATATCACTTATGTTCGCAAGTATTTGAAGCTAAATCATTCGTTTCGCATGGAGTTGAAGCTAAGCCTTCTACTTCCCATTGATTTGAAGCTAAATCATGTGTTTCGCTTGGATTTGAAGCTAACTCGTTTGTTTCGCATGCAGCTGAAGCTACATCATGTATATAACAAGCATTTGAAGCTAAACCATTTGTTTCGCATGGATTTTAAACTAAGCCTTCTACTTCGCATTAATTTGAAGCTAAATCATGTGTTTCGCATGCAATTGAAGCTAACTCGTTTGTTCCGCTTGCAGTTGAAGCTAAATCATGTATATCACAAGTATTTGAAGCTGAACAATTTGTTTCGCATGGATTCGAAGATAAGACTTCTACTGATCATTGATTTGAAGCTAAATTATGTGTTTCGCATGGATTTGAAGCTAACTCGTTTGTTTCGCATGCTGTTGAATCTAAATCATGTATACCACAAGTATTTGATGTTAAACTATTTGTTTCGCATTGATTTGAAGCTAAGCCATCTACTTCGCATTGATTTGAAACTAAATCATGTGTTTCGCTTGGATTTGAAGCTAACTCGTTTGTTTCGCATGCATTTGAAGTTAAATTATGTATATTACAAGTATTTTATAGCTAAACCATTTGATTCGCATGGATTTGAAACTAAGCCTTCTACTTCGTACTGATTTGAAGCTAAATCATGTGTTTCGCTTGGTTTTGCAGCCTACTCGTTTATTTCGCCAACATTTAACGCTAATTCATGTATATCACAAGTATTTGAAGCTGAACCATTTGTTTTGCATGAATATTAAGCTAAACCATGTGTTTTGAACGTATTTGAAGCAGAATTACGTGTTTCGCTTGGATTTGAAGCTAATTCGTTTGTTTCGCATGCAGTTGAAGCTAAATCATATAAATCACAAGTATTTGAAGCTAAACCATGTGTTTCGCATGGATTTGAAGCTAACTCGTTTTTTTCGCCTGCTTTTGAAGGTATATCACTTATATCGCAATTATCTGAAGATAAATCATTTCTTTCTCATGTATTTGAAGTTAAGGCTTCCACTGCGCATTTATTTGAAGCTAAATCATGTGTTCCGCTTGGATTTGAAGCTAACTCGTTTGTTTCGCCTGCATTTGAACCAATATCACTTATATTCGCCAGTATTTGAAAATAAATCATTCGTTTCGCATGAATTTGTAGCTAAGCCTCCTACTTCGTATTGATTTGAAGCTAAATCATGTATTCGCTTGGATTTGAAGCCAACTCGTTTGCTTCGCCTGCAGTTGAAGCTAAATCACGTATATCACAATTATTTGAAGCTGAACCTTTTGTTTCGCATGGATTTGAAACTAAAGCCTTCTACTTCGCATTAATTCGAAGCTAAATCAAGTGTTTCGCTGGGATATGAAGCTCACTCGTTTGTTTTTCCAGCATTTGAAGCTATATCACTTATATCGCAAGTATTTGAAGCTAAATCATTTGTGTCGCATGGATTTGATGCTAAGCCTTCTACTTCGCATGATTTGGAGCTAAATCATGTGTTTCGCATGGATTTGAAGCTTACTCATTTGTTTCGCATGCAGTTGAAGCATAATCATGTATATCACAAGTATTTGAAGCTAAACCATTTGTTTCGCATGGATTCGATAATCAGCCTTCTATTTCGCATTGATTTGAAGCTAAATCATGAGTTTCGCATGGATTTGAAGCTAACTCGTTTGTTTCGCATGGATATGAAGCTAACTCATTTGTTTCGCATGCAGTTGAATCAAAATCATGTATATCACAAGTATTTGAAGCTAAACCATTTGTTTCGCATGGATTCGATGATCATCCTTCCACTTCGCATTGATTTGAAGCTGAATCAAGTGTTTCGCTTGGATTTGAAGTTAACTCGTCAGTTTCGCATGCTGTTGAAGCTAAGTCATGTATATCACATGTATTTGAAGATAATCCATTTGTTTTGCATGGATTCGAAAATCAGCCTTTTATTTCGTATTGATTTGAAGCCAAATCATGTGTTTCTCATGGATTTAAAGCCAACACGTTTGTTTCGCATGCAGTTGAAGCTATATCACTTATGCACGCAAGTATTTGAAGCTAAATCATTCGTTTCGCATGGAGTTGAAGCTAAGCCTTCCACTTCGCATTGATTTGAAGATAAATCATGTGTTTAGCTTGGATTTCAAGCTAACTCGTTTGTTTCGCATGCAGTTGAAGCTAAATCATGTATATCACAAGTATTTGAAGGTAATCCATTTGTTTTGCATGGATTCGAAAATCGGCGTTCTATTTCGCATTGATTTGAAACTTAATCATGTGTTTCTCATGGATTTAAAACTAACACGTTTGTTTCGCATGCAGTTGAAGCTCAATCATGTATATCACAAGTATTCTGAAGCTTAACCATTTGTTTCGCATTGGTTTTGATGCTAAGCCTTCTACTTCGCATTGATTTGAAGCTAAATCAAGTGTTTCGTTTGGATTTGAAGCTAACTCGTTTGTTTCGCATGCAGTTGAAGCTAAATCATGTATATCACAAGTGTTTGAAGATAATTCATTTGTTTTGCATGGATTCGAAAATCAGCCTTCTATTTCGCATTGATTTGAAGCTAAATCATGTGTTTCTCACGGATTTAAAGCTAACACGTTTGTTTCGCATGCAGTTGAAGTTATATCACTTATATTCGCAAGTATTTGAAGCCAAATCAATCGTTTTGCATGGATTTGAAGATAAGCCTTCTGCTTCGCATTGATTTGAATTTAAATCATGTGTTTCTCTTGGGTGTGAAGCTAAATCTATTGTTTCGCATGCATCTGAAGCTAAATCATGTATATCACAAGTATATGAAGCAAAATAATTTGTGTCGCATGGATTTGATGCTAAGCCTTCTACTTCGCATTGATTTGATGCTAAATAATGTGTTTCTCATGGATTCAGAAGCTAAATCGTGTGTTTCGAATGGAGTTGAAGCTAACTCATTTGTTGCGCCTGCTTATGAAGCTAAATCATGTATATCACAAGTATTTGAAGATGAACCATTTGTTTCGCATGGATTCGAAGATAAGCCATCTACATCGCATTGATTTGAAGCTAAACCATTTGTTTCGCATGGTTTCGAATATAAGCCTTCTACTTCGCATTGATTTGAAGCTAAATCATGTGTTTCGCTTGGATTTGAATCTAGCTCGTTGGTTTCGGATGCAGTTATAGCTAAATCACGTATATCACAAACATTTGTATCTAAACCATGTGTTTCGCATGAATTTGAAGCTAAATGATGACTTTCGCATGGATTTGAAGCGAACACTTTTGTTTCCCCTGCATTTGGAGACAAATCATGTATATCACAAGTATTTGAAGCTAAACCGTTTGATTCGCTTGGATTTGAAGATAAGCCTTCTACTTCCCATTGATTTGAAGCTAACTCGGTTGTTTCGCCTGCATTTGAAGCTATATCACTTATGCCTGCAAGTATTTGAAGCTAAATCATTCGTTTCGCATGGAGTTGAAGCTAAGCCTTCCCCTTCGCATTGATTTGATGATAAATCATGTGTTTCGCTTGGATTTCAAGCTAACTCGTTTGTTTCGCACGCAGTTGAAGCTAAATCATGTATATCACAAGTATTTGAAGCTAAACCATTTGATTCACATGGATTTTAAACTAAGCCTTCTACATCGCATTGATTTGATGCTAAATCATGCGTTTCAAATGGATTTAAAGCTAACACGTTTGTATCGCATGCAGTTGAAGCTATATCACTTATGCACGCAAGTATTTGAAGCTAAATCATTCGTTTCGCATGGAGTTGAAGCTAAGCCTTCCACTTCGCATTGATTAGAAGTTAAATCATGTGTTTCGCTTGGATTTCAAGCTAACTCGTTTGTTTCGCATGCAGTCGAAGCTAAATCATGTATATCACAAGTATTTGAAGGTAATCCATTTGTTTTGCATGGATTCGAAAATCGGCCTTCTATTTCGCATTGATTTGAAGCTAAATCATGTGTTTCGCTTGGATTTGAAGCTAACTCGTTTGTTTCGCATGCAGCTGAAGCTTCATCATGTATATAACAAGCATTTGAAGATAAACCATTTGTTTCGCATGGATTTTAAACTAAGCCTTCTACTTCGCATTAATTTGAAGCTAAATCATGTGTTTTGCTTGGATTTGAAGCTAACTCGTTAGTTACGCATGCAGTTGAAGCTAAATCATGTATATCACAAGTATTTGAAGCTAAACCATTTGATTCTCATGGATTTGGAGCTAAGCCTTCCAACTTCGCTTTGATTTGAAGCTAAATCATGTGTTTCGCATGGATTTAAAGCTAACACGTTTGTTTCGCGTGCAGTTGAAGCTAAATCATGTATATCCCAAGTATTTGAAGCTAAACCATTTGATTCGCATGTATTTGGAGCTAAGTCTACTACTTCGCATTGATTTGAAGCTAAATCAAGGGTTTCGTTTGGATTTGAAGGAAACACATTTGTTTCTCATGCAGTTGAAGCTATATCACTTATGTTCGCAAGTATTTGAAGCTAAATCATTCGCATCGCACGGAGTTGAAGCTAATCTTTCTACTTCGCATTGATTTGAAGCTAAATCAAGTGTTTCGTTTGGATTTGAAGAAAACCCGTTTGTTTCGCATGCAGTTGAAGCTATATCACTTATGCTCGCAAATATTTGAAACTAAATCATTCGTTTCGCATGGAGTTGAAGCTAAGCCTTCCACTTCGCATTGATTTGAAACTAAATCATGTGTTTCGCTTGGATTTGAAGCTAACTCGTTTGTTTCGCCTGCAGCTGAAACTAAATCATGTATATCACAAGTATTTGAAGCTAAACCATTTGATTCGCATGGATTTTAAACTAAGCCTTCTACTTCGCATTAATTTGAAGCTAAATCATGTGTTTTGCTTGGATTTGAAGCTAACTCGTTTGTTTCGCCTGCATTTGACGACATATCATGTATATCACAAGTATCTGAATCTAAACCATCTGTTTCGCATGGATTTGAAGCTAAGGCTTCTACTTCGCATTGATTTGATGCTAAATCATGCGTTTCAAATGGATTTGAATCTAACTCGATTGTTTCGCGTGCATTTCAAGCTATATCACTTATATCGCCATTATCTGATAATAAATCATTTGATTCTCATGTATTTGAAGCTAAGCCTTCTACTTCGCATGATTTGAAGCTAAATCATGTATATCACAAGTATTTCAAGCTGAACCATTTGTTTCGCATGAATATTAAGCTAAACCATGTGTTTCGCATGAATATTAAACTAAACCATGCGTTTCGCTTAAATTTGTACCTAAATCATACGTTTCGCATTGACTTGAAGCAAACTCGTTTGGTTCGAATGCAGTTGAAGCTAACTCAAGTATATCACAAGTATTTGAAGCTAAACCATTTGATTCGCATGGATTTGAAGCTAAGCCTTCTAGTTCGCATTGATTTGAAGCTAAATCATGTGTTTCTCTTGGATTTGAAGCTAGCTCGTTCGTTTCGCATGCAGTTGAAGCTAAACCTTGTATATCACAAGTATTTGGAGCTGAACCATTTGTTTCGCATGAATATTAAGCTAAACCATGTGTTTCGCTTGAATTTGATGCTAAATCATGTGTTTCTCTAGGATTTGAAGCTAACTCGTTTGTTTGGCATGCAGTTGTAGCTAAATCATGTATATCACAAGTACTTGAAGCTAAACCATTAGATTCGCATGGATTTGAAGCTAAGCCTTCTACTGCACATTGATTTGAAGCTAAATCATGTGTTTCGGTTGGATTTGAAGCTAGCTCGTTCGTTTCGCATGCAGTTGAAGCTAAATCATATTTATCAAGAGTATTAGAAGCTAAAGAATTTGTTTCGCATTGATTTGAAGCTAAGCCTTCTACTGCACATTGATTTGATGCTGAATCATGTGTTTCGCATGGATTTGAAGCTAAACCTTCTACTTCGCACTGATTTGAAGCTAAATCATGTGTTACGCTTGGATTTGAAGCTCACACGATTGTTTCGCCTGCACTTGAAGCTATATCACTCATATTCGCAAGCATTTGAAGCTCAATCATTCGTTTCGCGTGGATTTGAAGCAAAGCTTTCTACTTCGCACTGACTTGAAGCTAAGTCATGTGTTTCGCTAGGATTTGAAGCTAACTCGTTTGTTTGGCATGCAGTTGAAGCTATATCATGTATATCACAAGTATTTGAAGCTAAATCATGTCATTCGCATGGATTAGAAACTATGCCTTCTACTTCGCATTGATTTGAAACTGAATCGTGTGTTTTGCTTGAATTTGAAGTTAACACGTTTGTTTCGCATGCGGTTGAAGCTAAATCATGTATATCACAAGTATTTGAAGCTGAACCATTTGTTTCGCACGGATTTGAAGCTAAGCCTTCTACTTCGCATTGACTTGACGCTAAATATTGTGTCTCGCTTGGTTTTGAAGCTAACTCTTTTGTTACGCATGCAGTTGAAGCTGAATCATGTATGTCACAAGTATTTGAAGCAAAAACATTTGTTTCGCATGGATTATGAAGCTAAGCCTTCTACTTCGCATTGATTTGAATCCAAATCATGTTTTCCGCTTGGATTTGAAGGTAACTCGTTTGTTTCCCATGCAGTTGAAGCTAAATCATGTATATCACAAGTATTTGAAGCTAAACCATTTGTTTCGCATGCAGTTGAATCTAAATCATGTATTTCACAAGTATTTCAAGCTAAACCATTTGATTCCCATGGATTTGAAGCTAAGACTTCTACTTCGCATTGATATGGATCTACACCATATGTTTCGCATGGATTTAAAGCTAACACGTTTTTTTCGCCTGCATTTGAATCTAAATCATGTATGTTACAAATATTTGAAGTTAAACCATTTGTTTCGCTTCGATTTGAAGCTAAGGCTTCTGGTTCGCATTGATATGGACCTAAATCATATGTTTCCCATGGATTTAAAGCTAACTCGAATGTTTCGCCTGCATTTGAAGCTATATCACTTATATCGCAATTATCTGAAGATAAATCATTTGTTTCTCATGTATTTGAAGCTATGCGTTCTACTTCGCATTGATTTGAAACTAAATCATGTGTTTCGCTTGGATTTGAAGCTAACTCGTTTGTTTCGCCTGCAGCTGAAACTAAATCATTTATATCACAAGTATTTGAAGCTAAACCATTTGATTCGCATGGATTTTAAACTAAGCCTTCTACTTCGCATTAATTTGAAGCTAAGTCATGTGTTTTGCTTGGATTTGAAGCTAACTCGTTTGTTTCGCCTGCATTTGACGACATATCATGTATATCACAAGTATCTGAATCTAAACCATCTGTTTCGCATGGATTTGAAGCTAAGGCTTCTACTTCGCATTGATTTGATGCTAAATCATGCGTTTCAAATGGATTTGAATCTAACTCGATTGTTTCGCGTGCATTTCAAGCTATATCACTTATATCGCCATTATCTGATAATAAATCATTTGATTCTCATGTATTTGAAGCTAAGCCTTCTACTTCGCATGATTTGAAGCTAAATCATGTATATCACAAGTATTTCAAGCTGAACCATTTGTTTCGCATGAATATTAAGCTAAACCATGTGTTTCGCGTGAATATTAAACTAAACCATGCGTTTCGCTTAAATTTGTACCTAAATCATACGTTTCGCATTGACTTGAAGCAAACTCGTTTGGTTCGAATGCAGTTGAAGCTAACTCAAGTATATCACAAGTATTTGAAGTTAAACCATTTGATTCGCATGGATTTGAAGCTAAGCCTTCTAGTTCGCATTGATTTGAAGCTAAATCATGTGTTTCGCTTGGATTTGAAGCTAGCTCGTTCGTTTCGCATGCAGTTGAAGCTAAATCATGTATATCACAAGTATTTGAAGCTAAACCATGTGTTTCGCATGGATTTGAAGCTAACTCGTTTTTTTCGCCTGCTTTTGAAGGTATATCACTTATATCGCAATTATCTGAAGATAAATCATTTCTTTCTCATGTATTTGAAGTTAAGGCTTCCACTGCGCATTTATTTGAAGCTAAATCATGTGTTCCGCTTGGATTTGAAGCTAACTCGTTTGTTTCGCCTGCATTTGAACCAATATCACTTATATTCGCCAGTATTTGAAAATAAATCATTCGTTTCGCATGAATTTGTAGCTAAGCCTCCTACTTCGTATTGATTTGAAGCTAAATCATGTATTCGCTTGGATTTGAAGCCAACTCGTTTGCTTCGCCTGCAGTTGAAGCTAAATCACGTATATCACAATTATTTGAAGCTGAACCTTTTGTTTCGCATGGATTTGAAACTAAAGCCTTCTACTTCGCATTAATTCGAAGCTAAATCAAGTGTTTCGCTGGGATATGAAGCTCACTCGTTTGTTTTTCCAGCATTTGAAGCTATATCACTTATATCGCAAGTATTTGAAGCTAAATCATTTGTGTCGCATGGATTTGATGCTAAGCCTTCTACTTCGCATGATTTGGAGCTAAATCATGTGTTTCGCATGGATTTGAAGCTTACTCATTTGTTTCGCATGCAGTTGAAGCATAATCATGTATATCACAAGTATTTGAAGCTAAACCATTTGTTTCGCATGGATTCGATAATCAGCCTTCTATTTCGCATTGATTTGAAGCTAAATCATGAGTTTCGCATGGATTTGAAGCTAACTCGTTTGTTTCGCATGGATATGAAGCTAACTCATTTGTTTCGCATGCAGTTGAATCAAAATCATGTATATCACAAGTATTTGAAGCTAAACCATTTGTTTCGCATGGATTCGATGATCATCCTTCCACTTCGCATTGATTTGAAGCTAAATCAAGTGTTTCGCTTGGATTTGAAGTTAACTCGTCAGTTTCGCATGCTGTTGAAGCTAAGTCATGTATATCACATGTATTTGAAGATAATCCATTTGTTTTGCATGGATTCGAAAATCAGCCTTTTATTTCGTATTGATTTGAAGCCAAATCATGTGTTTCTCATGGATTTAAAGCCAACACGTTTGTTTCGCATGCAGTTGAAGCTAAATCATGTATATCACAAGTATTTGAAGGTAATCCATTTGTTTTGCATGGATTCGAAAATCGGCGTTCTATTTCGCATTGATTTGAAACTTAATCATGTGTTTCTCATGGATTTAAAACTAACACGTTTGTTTCGCATGCAGTTGAAGCTCAATCATGTATATCACAAGTATTCTGAAGCTTAACCATTTGTTTCGCATTGGTTTTGATGCTAAGCCTTCTACTTCGCATTGATTTGAAGCTAAATCAAGTGTTTCGTTTGGATTTGAAGCTAACTCGTTTGTTTCGCATGCAGTTGAAGCTAAATCATGTATATCACAAGTGTTTGAAGATAATTCATTTGTTTTGCATGGATTCGAAAATCAGCCTTCTATTTCGCATTGATTTGAAGCTAAATCATGTGTTTCTCACGGATTTAAAGCTAACACGTTTGTTTCGCATGCAGTTGAAGTTATATCACTTATATTCGCAAGTATTTGAAGCCAAATCAATCGTTTTGCATGGATTTGAAGATAAGCCTTCTGCTTCGCATTGATTTGAATTTAAATCATGTGTTTCTCTTGGGTGTGAAGCTAAATCTATTGTTTCGCATGCATCTGAAGCTAAATCATGTATATCACAAGTATATGAAGCAAAATAATTTGTGTCGCATGGATTTGATGCTAAGCCTTCTACTTCGCATTGATTTGATGCTAAATAATGTGTTTCTCATGGATTCAGAAGCTAAATCGTGTGTTTCGAATGGAGTTGAAGCTAACTCATTTGTTGCTCCTGCTTATGAAGCTAAATCATGTATATCACAAGTATTTGAAGATGAACCATTTGTTTCGCATGGATTCGAAGATAAGCCATCTACATCGCATTGATTTGAAGCTAAACCATTTGTTTCGCATGGTTTCGAATATAAGCCTTCTACTTCGCATTGATTTGAAGCTAAATCATGTGTTTCGCTTGGATTTGAATCTAGCTCGTTGGTTTCGGATGCAGTTATAGCTAAATCACGTATATCACAAACATTTGTATCTAAACCATGTGTTTCGCATGAATTTGAAGCTAAATGATGACTTTCGCATGGATTTGAAGCGAACACTTTTGTTTCCCCTGCATTTGGAGACAAATCATGTATATCACAAGTATTTGAAGCTAAACCGTTTGATTCGCTTGGATTTGAAGATAAGCCTTCTACTTCCCATTGATTTGAAGCTAACTCGGTTGTTTCGCCTGCATTTGAAGCTATATCACTTATGCCTGCAAGTATTTGAAGCTAAATCATTCGTTTCGCATGGAGTTGAAGCTAAGCCTTCCCCTTAGCATTGATTTGATGATAAATCATGTGTTTCGCTTGGATTTCAAGCTAACTCGTTTGTTTCGCACGCAGTTGAAGCTAAATCATGTATATCACAAGTATTTGAAGCTAAACCATTTGATTCACATGGATTTTAAACTAAGCCTTCTACATCGCATTGATTTGATGCTAAATCATGCGTTTCAAATGGATTTAAAGCTAACACGTTTGTATTGCATGCAGTTGAAGCTATATCACTTATGCACGCAAGTATTTGAAGCTAAATCATTCGTTTCGCATGGAGTTGAAGCTAAGCCTTCCACTTCGCATTGATTAGAAGTTAAATCATGTGTTTCGCTTGGATTTCAAGCTAACTCGTTTGTTTCGCATGCAGTTGAAGCTAAATCATGTATATCACAAGTATTTGAAGGTAATCCATTTGTTTTGCATGGATTCGAAAATCGGCCTTCTATTTCGCATTGATTTGAAGCTAAATCATGTGTTTCGCTTGGATTTGAAGCTAACTCGTTTGTTTCGCATGCAGCTGAAGCTACATCATGTATATAACAAGCATTTGAAGCTAAACCATTTGTTTCGCATGGATTTTAAACTAAGCCTTCTACTTCGCATTAATTTGAAGCTAAATCATGTGTTTTGCTTGGATTTGAAGCTAACTCGTTAGTTTCGCATGCAGTTGAAGCTAAATCATGTATATCACAAGTATTTGAAGCTAAACCATTTGATTCTCATGGATTTGGAGCTAAGCCTTCCAACTTCGCTTTGATTTGAAGCTAAATCATGTGTTTCGCATGGATTTAAAGCTAACACGTTTGTTTCGCGTGCAGTTGAAGCTAAATCATGTATATCCCAAGTATTTGAAGCTAAACCATTTGATTCGCATGTATTTGGAGCTAAGTCTACTACTTCGCATTGGTTTGAAGCTAAATCAAGGGTTTCGTTTGGATTTGAAGGAAACACATTTGTTTCTCATGCAGTTGAAGCTATATCACTTATGTTCGCAAGTATTTGAAGCTAAATCATTCGCATCGCACGGAGTTGAAGCTAATCTTTCTACTTCGCATTGATTTGAAGCTAAATCAAGTGTTTCGTTTGGATTTGAAGAAAACCCGTTTGTTTCGCATGCAGTTGAAGCTATATCACTTATGCTCGCAAATATTTGAAACTAAATCATTCGTTTCGCATGGAGTTGAAGCTAAGCCTTCCACTTCGCATTGATTTGAAACTAAATCATGTGTTTCGCTTGGATTTGAAGCTAACTCGTTTGTTTCGCCTGCAGCTGAAACTAAATCATGTATATCACAAGTATTTGAAGCTAAACCATTTGATTCGCATGGATTTTAAACTAAGCCTTCTACTTCGCATTAATTTGAAGCTAAATCATGTGTTTTGCTTGGATTTGAAGCTAACTCGTTTGTTTCGCCTGCATTTGACGACATATCATGTATATCACAAGTATCTGAATCTAAACCATCTGTTTCGCATGGATTTGAAGCTAAGGCTTCTACTTCGCATTGATTTGATGCTAAATCATGCGTTTCAAATGGATTTGAATCTAACTCGATTGTTTCGCGTGCATTTCAAGCTATATCACTTATATCGCCATTATCTGATAATAAATCATTTGATTCTCATGTATTTGAAGCTAAGCCTTCTACTTCGCATGATTTGAAGCTAAATCATGTATATCACAAGTATTTCAAGCTGAACCATTTGTTTCGCATGAATATTAAGCTAAACCATGTGTTTCGCATGAATATTAAACTAAACCATGCGTTTCGCTTAAATTTGTACCTAAATCATACGTTTCGCATTGACTTGAAGCAAACTCGTTTGGTTCGAATGCAGTTGAAGCTAACTCAAGTATATCACAAGTATTTGAAGCTAAACCATTTGATTCGCATGGATTTGAAGCTAAGCCTTCTAGTTCGCATTGATTTGAAGCTAAATCATGTGTTTCTCTTGGATTTGAAGCTAGCTCGTTCGTTTCGCATGCAGTTGAAGCTAAACCTTGTATATCACAAGTACTTGGAGCTGAACCATTTGTTTCGCATGAATATTAAGCTAAACCATGTGTTTCGCTTGAATTTGATGCTAAATCATGTGTTTCTCTAGGATTTGAAGCTAACTCGTTTGTTTGGCATGCAGTTGTAGCTAAATCATGTATATCACAAGTACTTGAAGCTAAACCATTAGATTCGCATGGATTTGAAGCTAAGCCTTCTACTGCACATTGATTTGAAGCTAAATCATGTGTTTCGGTTGGATTTGAAGCTAGCTCGTTCGTTTCGCATGCAGTTGAAGCTAAATCATATTTATCAAGAGTATTAGAAGCTAAAGAATTTGTTTCGCATTGATTTGAAGCTAAGCCTTCTACTGCACATTGATTTGATGCTGAATCATGTGTTTCGCATGGATTTGAAGCTAAACCTTCTACTTCGCACTGATTTGAAGCTAAATCATGTGTTACGCTTGGATTTGAAGCTCACACGATTGTTTCGCCTGCACTTGAAGCTATATCACTCATATTCGCAAGCATTTGAAGCTCAATCATTCGTTTCGCGTGGATTTGAAGCAAAGCTTTCTACTTCGCACTGACTTGAAGCTAAGTCATGTGTTTCGCTAGGATTTGAAGCTAACACGTTTGTTTCGCATGCAGTTGAAGCTATATCATTTATGTCACAAGTATTTGAAGCTAAATCATGTCATTCGCATGGATTAGAAACTATGCCTTCTACTTCGCATTGATTTGAAACTGAATCGTGTGTTTTGCTTGAATTTGAAGTTAACACGTTTGTTTCGCATGCGGTTGAAGCTAAATCATGTATATCACAAGTATTTGAAGCTGAACCATTTGTTTCGCTTCGATTTGAAGCTAAGGCTTCTGGTTCGCATTGATATGGACCTAAATCATATGTTTCCCATGGATTTAAAGCTAACTCGAATGTTTCGCCTGCATTTGAAGCTATATCACTTATATCGCAATTATCTGAAGATAAATCATTTGTTTCTCATGTATTTGAAGCTAAGCGTTCTACTTCGCATTGATTTGAAACTAAATCATGTGTTTCGCTTGGATTTGAAGCTAACTCGTTTGTTTCGCCTGCAGCTGAAACTAAATCATTTATATCACAAGTATTTGAAGCTAAACCATTTGATTCGCATGGATTTTAAACTAAGCCTTCTACTTCGCATTAATTTGAAGCTAAGTCATGTGTTTTGCTTGGATTTGAAGCTAACTCGTTTGTTTCGCCTGCATTTGACGACATATCATGTATATCACAAGTATCTGAATCTAAACCATCTGTTTCGCATGGATTTGAAGCTAAGGCTTCTACTTCGCATTGATTTGATGCTAAATCATGCGTTTCAAATGGATTTGAATCTAACTCGATTGTTTCGCGTGCATTTCAAGCTATATCACTTATATCGCCATTATCTGATAATAAATCATTTGATTCTCATGTATTTGAAGCTAAGCCTTCTACTTCGCATGATTTGAAGCTAAATCATGTATATCACAAGTATTTCAAGCTGAACCATTTGTTTCGCATGAATATTAAGCTAAACCATGTGTTTCGCGTGAATATTAAACTAAACCATGCGTTTCGCTTAAATTTGTACCTAAATCATACGTTTCGCATTGACTTGAAGCAAACTCGTTTGGTTCGAATGCAGTTGAAGCTAACTCAAGTATATCACAAGTATTTGAAGTTAAACCATTTGATTCGCATGGAGTTGAAGCTAAGCCTTCCACTTCGCATTGATTTGAAGATAAATCATGTGTTTCGCTTGGATTTCAAGCTAACTCGTTTGTTTCGCATGCAGTTGAAGCTAAATCATGTATATCACAAGTATTTGAAGGTAATCCATTTGTTTTGCATGGATTCGAAAATCGGCGTTCTATTTCGCATTGATTTGAAACTTAATCATGTGTTTCTCATGGATTTAAAACTAACACGTTTGTTTCGCATGCAGTTGAAGCTCAATCATGTATATCACAAGTATTCTGAAGCTTAACCATTTGTTTCGCATTGGTTTTGATGCTAAGCCTTCTACTTCGCATTGATTTGAAGCTAAATCAAGTGTTTCGTTTGGATTTGAAGCTAACTCGTTTGTTTCGCATGCAGTTGAAGCTAAATCATGTATATCACAAGTGTTTGAAGATAATTCATTTGTTTTGCATGGATTCGAAAATCAGCCTTCTATTTCGCATTGATTTGAAGCTAAATCATGTGTTTCTCACGGATTTAAAGCTAACACGTTTGTTTCGCATGCAGTTGAAGTTATATCACTTATATTCGCAAGTATTTGAAGCCAAATCAATCGTTTTGCATGGATTTGAAGATAAGCCTTCTGCTTCGCATTGATTTGAATTTAAATCATGTGTTTCTCTTGGGTGTGAAGCTAAATCTATTGTTTCGCATGCATCTGAAGCTAAATCATGTATATCACAAGTATATGAAGCAAAATAATTTGTGTCGCATGGATTTGATGCTAAGCCTTCTACTTCGCATTGATTTGATGCTAAATAATGTGTTTCTCATGGATTCAGAAGCTAAATCGTGCGTTTCGAATGGAGTTGAAGCTAACTCATTTGTTGCGCCTGCTTATGAAGCTAAATCATGTATATCACAAGTATTTGAAGATGAACCATTTGTTTCGCATGGATTCGAAGATAAGCCATCTACATCGCATTGATTTGAAGCTAAACCATTTGTTTCGCATGGTTTCGAATATAAGCCTTCTACTTCGCATTGATTTGAAGCTAAATCATGTGTTTCGCTTGGATTTGAATCTAGCTCGTTGGTTTCGGATGCAGTTATAGCTAAATCACGTATATCACAAACATTTGTATCTAAACCATGTGTTTCGCATGAATTTGAAGCTAAATGATGACTTTCGCATGGATTTGAAGCGAACACTTTTGTTTCCCCTGCATTTGGAGACAAATCATGTATATCACAAGTATTTGAAGCTAAACCGTTTGATTCGCTTGGATTTGAAGATAAGCCTTCTACTTCCCATTGATTTGAAGCTAACTCGGTTGTTTCGCCTGCATTTGAAGCTATATCACTTATGCCTGCAAGTATTTGAAGCTAAATCATTCGTTTCGCATGGAGTTGAAGCTAAGCCTTCCCCTTCGCATTGATTTGATGATAAATCATGTGTTTCGCTTGGATTTCAAGCTAACTCGTTTGTTTCGCACGCAGTTGAAGCTAAATCATGTATATCACAAGTATTTGAAGCTAAACCATTTGATTCACATGGATTTTAAACTAAGCCTTCTACATCGCATTGATTTGATGCTAAATCATGCGTTTCAAATGGATTTAAAGCTAACACGTTTGTATCGCATGCAGTTGAAGCTATATCACTTATGCACGCAAGTATTTGAAGCTAAATCATTCGTTTCGCATGGAGTTGAAGCTAAGCCTTCCACTTCGCATTGATTAGAAGTTAAATCATGTGTTTCGCTTGGATTTCAAGCTAACTCGTTTGTTTCGCATGCAGTTGAAGCTAAATCATGTATATCACAAGTATTTGAAGGTAATCCATTTGTTTTGCATGGATTCGAAAATCGGCCTTCTATTTCGCATTGATTTGAAGCTAAATCATGTGTTTCGCTTGGATTTGAAGCTAACTCGTTTGTTTCGCATGCAGCTGAAGCTACATCATGTATATAACAAGCATTTGAAGCTAAACCATTTGTTTCGCATGGATTTTAAACTAAGCCTTCTACTTCGCATTAATTTGAAGCTAAATCATGTGTTTTGCTTGGATTTGAAGCTAACTCGTTAGTTTCGCATGCAGTTGAAGCTAAATCATGTATATCACAAATATTTGAAGCTAAACCATTTGATTCTCATGGATTTGGAGCTAAGCCTTCCAACTTCGCTTTGATTTGAAGCTAAATCATGTGTTTCGCTTGGATTTGAAGCTAACTCGTTTGTTTCGCATGCAGCTGAAGCTACATCATGTATATAACAAGCATTTGAAGCTAAACCATTTGTTTCGCATGGATTTTAAACTAAGCCTTCTACTTCGCATTAATTTGAAGCTAAATCATGTGTTTTGCTTGGATTTGAAGCTAACTCGTTAGTTTCGCATGCAGTTGAAGCTCAATCATGTATATCACAAGTATTCTGAAGCTTAACCATTTGTTTCGCATTGGTTTTGATGCTAAGCCTTCTACTTCGCATTGATTTGAAGCTAAATCAAGTGTTTCGTTTGGATTTGAAGCTAACTCGTTTGTGTCGCATGCAGTTGAAGCTAAATCATGTATATCACAAGTGTTTGAAGATAATCCATTTGTTTTGCATGGATTCGAAAATCAGCCTTCTATTTCGCATTGATTTGAAGCTAAATCATGTGTTTCTCATGGATTTAAAGTTAACACGTTTGTTTCGCATGCAGTTGAAGTTATATCACTTATATTCGCAAGTATTTGAAGCCAAATCAATCGTTTTGCTTGGATTTGATGATAAGCCTTCTGCTTCGCATTGATTTGAATTTAAATCATGTGTTTCTCTTGGGTGTGAAGCTAAATCTATTGTTTCGCATGCATCTGAAGCTAAATCATGTATATCACAAGTATATGAAGCAAAATAATTTGTGTCGCATGGATTTGATGCTAAGCCTTCTACTTCGCATTGATTTGATGCTAAATCATGTGTTTCTCATGGATTCAGAAGCTAAATCGTGTGTTTCGAATGGAGTTGAAGCTAACTCGTTTGTTGCGCCTGCTAATGAAGCTAAATCATGTATATCACAAGTATTTGAAGATGAACCATTTGTTTCGCATGGATTCGAAGATAAGCCATCTACATCGCATTGATTTGAAGCTAAATCATGTGTTCCGCTTGGATTTGAATCTAGCTCGTTGGTTTCGGATGCAGTTGGAGCTAAATCACGTATATCACAAACATTTGTATCTAAACCATGTGTTTCGCATGAATTTGAAGCTAAATGATGACTTTCGCATGGATTTGAAGCGAACACTTTTGTTTCCCCTGCATTTGGAGACAAATCATGTATATCACAAGTATTTGAAGCTAAACCGTTTGATTCGCATGGATTTGAAGATAAGCCTTCTACTTCCCATTGATTTGAAGCTAACTCGGTTGTTTCGCCTGCATTTGAAGCTATATCACTTATGCCTGCAAGTATTTGAAGCTAAATCATTCGTTTCGCATGGAGTTGAAGCTAAGCCTTCCCCTTCGCATTGATTTGATGATAAATCATGTGTTTCGCTTGGATTTCAAGCTAACTCGTTTGTTTCGCATGCAGTTGAAGCTAAATCATGTATATCACAAGTATTTGAAGGTAATCCATTTGTTTTGCATGGATTCGAAAATCGGCCTTCTATTTCGTATTGATTTGTAGCTTAATCATCTGTTTCTCATGGATTTAAAGCTAACACGTTTGTTTCGCATGCAGTTGAAGCTCAATCATGTATATCACAAGTATTCTGAAGCTAAACCATTTGTTTCGCATGCATTTGAAGCTGTATCACTTATAATCGCAAGTATTTGAAGGTCAATCATTCGTTTCGCATGGATTTGAAGCTAATGCTTCTACTTCGCATTGGTTTGACCCTGAATTATGTGTTTCGCTTGGATTTGAAGTTCACTCGTTTGTTTCGCATGGATTTGAAGCTAAGCCTTCAACTTCGCATTGATTTGAAGCTAAATCATCTGTTTCGCTTTGGTTTGAAGATAACTCGTTTGATTCGCATGCAGTTGAAACTATATCACTTATATTCGCAAGTATTTGAAGATAAATCATTCGCTTCGCATGAATTTCCAGCTAAGCCTTCTACTTCGTATTGATTTGAAGCTAAATCATGTGTTTCGTATGGATTTGAAGCTGACTCGGTTGTTTCGCCTGCATTCGAAGTTATATCACGTATAATGGCAAGTATTTGAAGCTCAGTCATTCTTTTCGCATGGTTCCGAAGATAAGCCTTCTACTTCGCATTGATATGAAGATAAATCATGTGATTCGCATGGATTTGAAGGTAACTCTTTTGTTTCGCATGCAGTTGAAGCTAAATCATGTATATCACAAGTATTTGAAGCTAAACCATTTGATTCGCATGGATTTGAAGCTAAGCCTTCCACTTCGCATTGATTTGAAGCTAAAGCATGTGTTTCGCTTGGATTTAAAGCTAACTCGTTTGTTTCGCATGCAGTTGAAGATATATCATGTATATCACAAGTATTTGAAGCTAAACCATTTGATTCGCATGGATTTGAAGCTAAGCCTTCTACTTCGCATGAATTTGAATCTAAATCATGTGTTTTGCTTAGATTTGAAGCTAACTCGTTTTTTTCGCATGCAGTTGAAGCTAAATCATATATATCACAAGTATTTGAAGCTAAACCATTTGATTCGCATGGATTTGAAAGTAATCCTTCTACTTCGCATTGATTTGAATCTAAATCATGTGTTTCGCTTGGATTTGAAGCTATCCCGTTTGTTTCGCATGCAGTTGAATCTGTATCTTGTTTATCACAAGTATCTGAATCTAAACAATCTGTTTCGCATCAATATTAAGCTAAACCATGTGTTTCGCATGAATTTAAAGCTAACACGTTTGTTTCGCATGCAGTTGAAGCTCAATCATGTATATCACAAGTATTCTGAAGCTTAACCATTTGTTTCGCATTTGTTTTGATGCTAAGCCTTCTACTTCGCATTGATTTGAAGCTAAATCAAGTGTTTCGTTTGGATTTGAAGCTAACTCGTTTGTTTCGCATGCAGTTGAAGCTAAATCATGTATATCACAAGTGTTTGAAGATAATCCATTTGTTTTGCATGGATTCGAAAATCAGCCTTCTATTTCGCATTGATTTGAAGCTAAATCATGTGTTTCTCATGTATTTAAAGCTAACACGTTTGTTTCGCATGCAGTTGAAGTTATATCACTTATATTCGCAAGTATTTGAAGCCAAATCAATCGTTTTGCTTGGATTTGAAGATAAGCCTTCTGCTTCGCATTGATTTGAATTTAAATCATGTGTTTCTCTTGGGTGTGAAGCTAAATCTATTGTTTCGCATGCATCTGAAGCTAAATCATGTATATCACAAGTATATGAAGCAAAATAGTTTGTGTCGCATGGATTTGATGCTAAGCCTTCTACTTCGCATTGATTTGATGCTAAATCATGTGTTTCTCATGGATTCAGAAGCTAAATCGTGTGTTTCGAATGGAGTTGAAGCTAACTCGTTTGTTGCGCCTGCTTATGAAGCTAAATCATGTATATCACAAGTATTTGAAGATGAACCATTTGTTTCGCATGGATTCGAAGATAAGCCATCTACATCGCATTGATTTGAAGCTAAATCATGTGTTTCGCATGGATTTGAAACTAACTCGTTTGATTCGCCTACATTTGAAGCTAAATCATGTATATCACGAGTATTTGAAGCTGAACCATATGTTCCTCATGGATTCGAAGATAAGCGTTCTACTTCGCAATTGATTTGAAGCTAAACCATTTGTTTCGCATGGTTTCGAATATAAGCCTTCTACTTCGCATTGATTTGAAGCTAAATCATGTGTTTCGCTTGGATTTGAATCTAGCTCGTTGGTTTCGGATGCAGTTGAAGCTAAATCATGTATATCACAAGTATTCTGAAGCTAAACCATTTGTTTCGCATTGGTTTTGATGCTGAGCCTTCTACTTCGCATTGATTTGAAGCTAAATCAAGTGTTTCGTTTGGATTTGAAGCTAACTCGTTTGTTTCGCATGCAGTTGAAGCTAAATCATGTATATCACAAGTATTTGAAGGTAATCCATTTGTTTTGCATGGATTCGAAAATCGGCCTTCTATTTCGCATTGATTTGAAGCTTAATCATGTGTTTCTCATGGATTTAAAGCAAACACGTTTGTTTCGCATGCAGTTGAGGCTCAATCATGTATATCACAAGTATTCTGAAGCTAAACCATTTGTTTCGCATTGGTTTTGATGCTAAGCCTTCTACTTCGCATTGATTTGAAGCTAAATCAAGTGTTTCGTTTGGATTTGAAGCTAACACGTTTGTTTCGCATGCAGTTGAAGATCAATTATATATATCACAAGTATTTGAAGCTAAACCATTTGTTTCGCATTGGTTTTGAAGCTTAGCCTTCTACTTCGCATTGATTTGAAGCTAAATCATGTGTTTCGCTTGGATTTGAAGTTAAGGCGTTTGTTTCACATTCATTTGAAGCTAAATTATGTATATCACAAGTATTTTAAGCTACAGCATTTGATTCGCATGGATTTGAAACTAAGCCTTCTACTTCGTACTGATTTGAAGCTAAATCATGTGTTTCGTTTGAATTTGAAACTAAGCCTTCTACTTCGCATTGATTTGAGGCTGAATCATTTATTTCGCTTGAATTTGAAGCTAACTCGTTTGTTTCGCCTGCAGCTGAAACTAAATCATGTATATCACAAGTATTTGAAGCTAAACCATTTGATTCGCATGGATTTTAAATTAAGCCTTCTACTTCGCATTGATTTGATGCTAAATCATGCGTTTCAAATGGATTTGAATCTAACTCGATTGTTTCGCGTGCATTTCAAGCTATATCACTTATATCGCCATTATCTGATAATAAATCATTTGATTCTGATGTATTTGAAGCTAAAGCCTTCTACTTCGCATTTATTTGATGCTCAATCACGTGTTTCGCATTGATTTGAAGATAACTCGTTTGTTTCGCCTGCGTTTGATCCAATATCACTTATATTCGCCAGTATTTGAAGCTAAACCATTCGTTTCGCATGGATTTGAAGCTAAGCCTCCTACTTCGTATTGATTTGAACCTAAATCATGTGTTTCGCTTGCATTTGAAGCTAACTCGTTTGTTTCGCCTGCATTTGAATCAATATCACTTATATTCGCCAGTATTTGAAGATAAATCATTCGTTTCGCATGGATTTGTAGCTAAGCCTTCAACTTCGCATTGATTTGAAGCTAAATCATCTGTTTCGCTTTGGTTTGAAGATAACTCGTTTGATTCGCAAGAGTTGAAACTATATCACTTATAATCGCAAGTATTTGAAGATAAATCATTCGCTTCGCATGAATTTCCAGCTAAGCCTTCTACTTCGTATTGATTTGAAGCTAAATCATGTGATTCGCTCGGATTTGAAACTAAGACTTCTACATCGCATTGATTTGAAGCTAAATCTTGTGTTTCGTATGGATTTGAAGCTGACTCGGTTGTTTCGCCTGCATTCGAAGTTATATCACGTATAATGGCAAGTATCTGAAGCTCAGTCATTCTTTTCGCATGGTTTCGAAGACAAGCCTTCTACTTCGCATTGATTTGAAGATAAATCATGTGATTCGCATGGATTTGAAGGTAACTCTTTTGTTTCGCATGCAGTTGAAGCTAAATCATGTATATCACAAGTACCTGAAGCTAAATAATTTGATTCGCATTGATTTGAAGCTAAGCCTCCTACTTCGTATTGATTTGAAGCTAAATCATGTGTTTCGCTTGCATTTGAAGCTAACTCGTTTGTTTCGCCTGCATTTGAACCAATATCACTTATATTCGCCAGTATTTGAAAATAAATCATTCGTTTCGCATGGATTTCAAGCTAAGCCTCCTACTTCGTATTGATTTGTATCTAAATCATGTATTCGCTTGGATTTGAAGCAAACTCGTTTGTTTCGCATGCATTTGAAGCTAAATCATGTATATCACAAGTATTTGAAGATAATCCATTTGTTTTGCATGGATTCGAAAATCAGCCTTCTATTTCGCATTGATTTGAAGCTAAATCATGTGTTTCTCATGGATTTAAATCTAACACGTTTGTTTCGCATGCAGTTGAAGCTCAATTATGTATATCACAAGTATTTGAAGCTAAACCATTTGTTTCGCATTGGTTTTGAAGCTAAGCCTTCTACTTCGCATTGATTTGAAGCTAAATCATGTGTTTCGCTTGGATTTGAAGTTAAGGCGTTTGTTTCACATTCATTTGAAGCTAAATTATGTATATCACAAGTATTTTAAGCTAAAGCATTTGATTCGCATGGATTTGAAACTAAGCCTTCTACTTCGTACTGATTTGAAGCTAAATCATCTGTTTCGCTTTGGTTTGAAGATAACTCGTTTGATTCGCATGCAGTTGAAACTATATCACTTATATTCGCAAGTATTTGAAGATAAATCATTCGCTTCGCATGAATTTCCAGCTAAGCCTTCTACTTCGTATTGATTTGAAGCTAAATCATGTGTTTCGTATGGATTTGAAGCTGACTCGGTTGTTTCGCCTGCATTCGAAGTTATATCACGTATAATGGCAAGTATTTGAAGCTCAGTCATTCTTTTCGCATGGTTTCGAAGATAAGCCTTCTACTTCGCATTGATATGAAGATAAATCATGTGATTCGCATGGATTTGAAGGTAACTCTTTTGTTTCGCATGCAGTTGAAGCTAAATCATGTATATCACAAGTATCTGAAGATAAATCATTTGATTCGCATGGATTTGAAGCTAAGTCTTCTACTTCGCATGAATTTGAATCTAAATCATGTGTTTTGCTTGGATTTGAAGCTAACTCGTTTTTTTCGCATGCAATTGAAGCTAAATCATGTATATCACAAGTATTTGAAGCTAAACCATTTGATTCGCATGGATTTGAAGCTAAGCCTTCCACTTCGCATTGATTTGAAGCTAAAGCATGTGTTTCGCTTGGATTTAAAGCTAACTCGTTTGTTTCGCATGCAGTTGAAGATATATCATGTATATCACAAGTATTTGAAGCTAAACCATTTGTTTCGCATGAATATTAAGCTAAACCATGTGTTTCGAATGAATTTGTATCTAAATATTGTGTTTCGCATGGATTTGAAGCAATCTCGTTTGTTTCGCATGCAGTTGTAGCTAAATCATGTATATCACAAGTATTTGAAGCTAAACCATTCGATTCGCATGGATTTGAAGCTAAGCCTTCTACTTCGCATGAATTTGAATCTAAATCATGTGTTTTGCTTGGATTTGAAGCTAACTCGTTTTTTTCGCATGCAGTTGAAGCTAAATCATATATATCACAAGTATTTGAAGCTAAACCATTTGATTCGCATGGATTTGAAAGTAATCCTTCTACTTCGCATTGATTTGAATCTAAATCATGTGTTTCGCTTGGATTTGAAGCTATCCCGTTTGTTTCGCATGCAGTTGAATCTGTATCTTGTTTATCATAAGTATCTGAATCTAAACAATCTGTTTCGCATCAATATTAAGCTAAACCATGTGTTTCGCATGAATTTGAAGATAAATCAAGTGATTCGTATGGATGTGTAGCTAACTCGTTTGTTTCGCCTGCATTTGTAGCTATAACACTTCTATTCGCAAGTATTTGAAACTTAATCATTCCCTTCGCATGTATTTAAAGCTAAGCCTTCAACTTCGCATTGAATTGAAGCTAAATCATGTGCTTCGCTTGGATTTCAAGATAACTCGTTTGTTTCGCATGCAGTTGAAGCTAAATCATGTATATCACAAGTATTTGAAGCTAAACCATTTGATTCGCATGTATTTGGAGCTAAGCCTACCACTTCGCATTGATTTGAAACTAAATCATGTATTTCGGATCGATTTGAATCTAACTCGATTGTTTCGCGTGCATTTGAATCTATATCACATATATCGCAATTATCTGAATATAAATCATTCGTTTCGCACGAATTTGAAACTAAGCCTTCTACTTCGCATTGATTTGAAACGAAATCTTGTCTTTCGCTTGGATATGAAGCTCACTCGTTTGTTTTTCCAGCATTTGAAGCTATATCACTTATATCGCAAGTATTTGAAGCTAAATCATTTGTGTCGCATGGATTTGATGCTAAGCCTTCTACTTCGCATGAACTTGAAGCTAAATCATGTAATTCGCATGGATTTGAAGCTAACTCGTTTGTTTCGCATGCAGTTGAAGCTAAATCATGTTTATTACAAGTTTCTGATTCTAAACCATCTGTTTCGCAAGAGTATGAAGCTATGAAGCTAAACGATGTGATTCGCATGAATTTGAATCTAAATCATTTGTTTCGCTTGTATTTGAAGCTAACTCGTGTGTTTTGAATGCAGTTGAAGCTAAATCATGTATATCACAAGTATTTGTAACTAAACCATTTGTTTCGCATGGATTTGAAGCTAAGCCTTCTACATCGGATTAATTTGAAGCTAAATCATGAGTTACGCATGGATTTGAAGCTAACTCGTTTGCTTCGCATGCAGTTGAAGCTATGTCGCTTATATTCGCAAGTATTTGAAACCAAATCATTCGATTCGCATGAATTTGAAACTAGGGCTTCTACTTCGCATTGATTTCAAGCTAAATCATGTGTTTCGCTTGGATTTGAAGCTAACTCGTTTTTTTCGCATGCAGTTGAAGCTAAATCATGTATATCACAAGTATTTGAAGCTAAACCTTTCGTTTCGCATGGATTTGAATCTAAGCCTCCTACTACGCATGAATTTGAATCTAAGTCATTTGTTTCGCTTGCATTTGAAGCTAATTCGTTTGTTTCGCATGCAGTTGAAGCTAAATTATGTATAAACAAGTATTTGAAGCTAAACCATTTGCATCGCAAGGATTTGAAGCTAAACCATGTGATTCGCAAGAATTTGAAGCTAAATCATGTGTTTCGCTTGGATTTGAAGCTAACACGTTTGTTACGCATGCAGTTGAAGCTAAAACATGTACATCACAAGTATCTGAATCTAATCCATCTGTTTCGCAAGAATATGAAGCTATGAAGCTAATCCATGTGATTCGCATGAATTTGAAGCTAAACCGTTCGTTTCGCATGGATTTGAATCTAAGCCTCCTACGTCGCATGAATTTGAATCTAAATCATGTGTTTCGCTTGGATTTGAAGCTAACTCGTTTGTTTCGCATGCAGTTAAAGCTAAATCATGTATATCACAAGTATTTGAAGCTATACCATTCGTTTCGCATGGATTTGAAGCTAAGCGTCCTACTTCGCATGAATTTGAATCTAAATCGTGTGTATCGCTTGGTTTTGAAGCCTACTGGTTTGTTTCGCCTGCATTTGAAGCTAATTCATGTATATCACAAGTATTTGAAGCTGAACCATTTCTTTTGCATGAATATTAATCTGAACCATGTGTTTCGAACGTATTGGAATCTGAATTATGCGTTTCGCTTGCATTTGAAGCTAATTCGTTTCTTTCGCATACAGTTGAAGATAAATCATGTAAATCACAAGTATTTGAAGCTAAACCATGTGTTTCGCATGGATTTGAAGCTAACTCGTTTTTTTCGCCTGCATTTGAAGATAAATCGTGTATATCACAAGTATTTGAAGCTAAACCATTCGCTTCGCATGGATTTGAAGCAAAGCCTTCAACTTCGCATTGATTTCAAGATAAATCATGTGTATCGCTTGGATTTGAAGCTAATTCGTTTGTTTCGGATGCAGTTGAAGCTAAATCATGTATATCACAAGTATTTGAGGCTAAACCATTTGCATCTAATGTATTTGAAGCTAATCCTTCTACTTCGCATGGATTTGAATCTAAATCATGTGGTTCACATGGATTTGAAGATAAGCCTTCTACTTCGCATTGATATGAATCTAAATCACGTGTTTCGCATGGATTTGAAGCTAACTCGTTTGTTTCGACTGCAGTTGAAGCTAAATCATGTATATCACAAGTATTTGTAGCAAAACCATTTGTTTCTCATGGATTTGAAGCTAAGCCTTCTACTTCGCATTGATTTGAAGCTAAGTAATGTGTTTCGCTTGGATTTGGAGCTAACTCGTTTGTTTCGCATGCATTTGAAGCTAAATCATGTATATCACAAGTATTTGAAGCAAAACCATTTGATTTGCATGGATTTGAAACAAAGCCTTCTACTTCGCATTGATTTGAATCTAAATCATGTGTTTCGATATGGTTTGAAGATAACTCGTTTGATTCGCATGCAGTTGAAGCTATATCACTTATATTCGCAAGTAGTTGAAGCTAAACTATTTGTTTTGCATGGATTTGAAGCTAAGCCTTCACCTTCGCATTGATTTGAAGCAAAATCATGTGTTTCGCTTTGGTTTGAAGATAACTTGTTTGTTTCGCCTGCATTTGAACCAATATCACTTATATTCGCCAGTATTTGAAGATAAATAATTCGTTTCGCATGGATTTGAAGCTAAGCCTCCTACTTCGTATTGATTTGAAGCTAAATCATGTATTCGCTTGGATTTGAAGCCATTTCGTTTGTTTCGCCTGCAGTTGACGCAAAATCATGTATATCACAATTATTTGAAGCTGAACCATTTGTTTCGCATGGATTTGAAGCTATGCCTTCCACTGCGCATTAATGTGAAGTTAAATCATGTGTTCCGCGTGGATTTGAAACTAACTCGTTTTATTTCGCCTGCATTTGAAGCTATATCATTTATATTCGCAAGTATTTGTAGCTAAACCATTCGTTTCGCATGGATTAGAAGCTAAGCCTTCTACTTCGCTTTGATTTGAAGCTAGATCATGTGATTCTCTTGGATTTGAAGCTAACTCGTTTGTTTCGCATGCAGTTGAAGCTAAATCATGTATATCACAATTATTTGAAACTGAACCATTTGTTTCGCATCGATTTGAAGCTAAGCCTTCCACTTCGCATTGATTTGAAGCTAAATCATGTGTTTCGCTTGTATTTGATGCTAACTCGTTTGTTTCGCATGCAGTTGAAGCTAAATCATGTTTACCAGAAATATTTGAATCTAAACCATCTGTTTCGCATGAATATTAAGCTAAACCATGTGTTTCGCATTGATTTGAAGCTAAATCATGTGATTCGCATTGATTTGAAGGTAACTCCTTTGTTTCGCATGCAGTTGAAGCTAAATCATGTATATCACAAGTTTTTGAAGCTAAACCATCTGTTTCGCATGGTTTCGAAGATAAGCCTTCTACTTCGCATTGATTTGAAGCTAAATCATGTGATTCGCATGGATTTGAAGGTTACTCATTTGTTTCGCATGCAGTTGAAGCTAAATCATGTATATCACAAGTATTTGAAGCTAAACCATCTGTTTCGCATGGTTTCGAAGATAAGCCTTCTACTTCGCATTGATTTGAAGCTAAATCATGTGATTCGCATGGATTTGAAGGTTACTCATTTGTTTCGCATGCAGTTGAAGCTAAATCATGTATATCACAAGTATTTGAAGCGAAACCATCTGTTTCGCATGGTTTCGAAGATAAGTCTTCTACTTCGCATGAATTTGAAGCTAAACCATTTGTTTCGCTTGAATTGGAAGCTGACTCGTTTGTTTCGCATGCAGTTGAAGCTAAATAATGTGTATTACAAGTATTTGAAGCTATATCATTTGTTTTGCATGGATTTGAAGCTAACTCGTTTGTTTCGCCTGCATTTGAAGCCATATCATCTTTACTCGCAAGTATTTGAAGCTAAACTATTCGTTTCGCTTGGATTTGAAGCTAAGCCTCCTACGTCATATTGATTTGATGCTAAATCATGTATTCGCTTGGATTTGAAGCAAAGCCTTCTACTTCGCATTCATTTGAAGCTAAATCATGTGTTTCGCTTGGATTTGAAACTAAGCCTTCTACTTAGCATTGATTGGAAGCTAAATCTTGTGTTTGGTATGGATTTGAAGCTAACTCGGTTGTTTCGTCTGCATTCGAAGTTATATCACGTATAATCGCAAGTATTTGAAGCTCAGTCATCCGTTTCGCATGGATTTGAAGCTAAATCATATGTTTCGCTTGGATTTGAAGGTAGCACGTTTGTTTCACATGCAGTTGAAGCTCAATCATGTATATCACAAGTATTTGAAACTGAACGATTTGTTTTGCATGTATATTAAAGTAAACCATGTGTTTCGCATGAGTATTAAGCTAAACCATGTGTTTGGAATGAATTTGAAGCTAAATCATGTGTTTCGCATGGATTTGAAGCTAACTCGTTTGTTGCCCACGCAGTTGAAGCAAAACCATGTATATCACAAGTATTTGAAGCTAAACCATCTGTTTCGCATGGTTTCGAAGATAAGCCTTCTACTTCGCATTGATTTGAAGCTAAATCATGTGATTCGCATGGATTTGAAGGTAACTCTTTTGTTTCGCATGCAGTTGAAGCTAAATCATGTGTATTACAAGTATCTGAAGCTATATCATTTGTTTTGCATGGATTTGAAGCTAACTAGTTTGTTTCGCCTGCATTTGAAGCCATATCACCTATACTCGCAAGTATTTGAAGCTAAACCATTCGTTTCGCATGGATTTGAAGCTAACTCGTTTGTTTCGCATGCAGTTGAAGCTAAATCATGTATATCACAAGTATTGGATGCCAAACCATTTGATTCGCATGAATTTGAAGCTAAATCATGTGTTTTGCTTGGATTTGCTACTAAGCCTTCTACTTCGCATTGATTAGAATCTAAATCTTGTGTTTCGTATGGATTTGAAGCTAACTCGGTTGTTTCACCTGCATTCGAAGTTATATCACGTATAATCGCAAGTATTTGAAGCTCAGTCATGCGTTTCGAATGGATTTGAAGCTTAGACTTCTACTTCGCAATGATTTGAAGCTAAATCATTCGTTTCGCATAAATTTGAAACTAAGGCTACTACTTCGCATTGATTTGAAGCTAAATCATGTGTTTCGCTTGGATTTGAAGCTAACTCGTTTGTTTCGCATGCAGTTGAAGCTAAATCATGTATATCACAAGTATTTGAAGCTAAACCTTTCGTTTCGCATGGATTTCAATCTAAGCCTCCTACTACGCATGAATTTGAATCTAAATCATGTGTTTCGCTTGCATTTGAAGCTAATTCGTTTGTTTCGCATGCAGTTGAAGCTAAATTATGTATAAACAAGTATTTGAAGCTATACCATTTGCATCGCAAGGATTTGAAGCTAAACCATGTGATTCGCAAGAATTTGAAGCTAAATCATATGTTTCGCTTGGATTTGAAGGTAGCACGTTTGTTTCACATGCAGTTGAAGCTCAATCATGTATATCACAAGTATTTGAAACTGAACGATTTGTTTTGCATGTATATTAAAGTAAACCATGTGTTTCGCATGAGTATTAAGCTAAACCATGTGTTTGGAATGAATTTGAAGCTAAATCATGTGTTTCGCATGGATTTGAAGCTAACTCGTTTGTTGCCCACGCAGTTGAAGCAAAACCATGTATATCACAAGTATTTGAAGCTAAACCATCTGTTTCGCATGGTTTCGAAGATAAGCCTTCTACTTCGCATTGATTTGAAGCTAAATCATGTGATTCGCATGGATTTGAAGGTAACTCTTTTGTTTCGCATGCAGTTGAAGCTAAATCATGTGTATTACAAGTATCTGAAGCTATATCATTTGTTTTGCATGGATTTGAAGCTAACTAGTTTGTTTCGCCTGCATTTGAAGCCATATCACCTATACTCGCAAGTATTTGAAGCTAAACCATTCGTTTCGCATGGATTTGAAGCTAACTCGTTTGTTTCGCATGCAGTTGAAGCTAAATCATGTATATCACAAGTATTGGATGCCAAACCATTTGATTCGCATGAATTTGAAGCTAAATCATGTGTTTTGCTTGGATTTGCTACTAAGCCTTCTACTTCGCATTGATTAGAATCTAAATCTTGTGCTTCGTATGGATTTGAAGCTAACTCGGTTGTTTCACCTGCATTCGAAGTTATATCACGTATAATCGCAAGTATTTGAAGCTCAGTCATGCGTTTCGAATGGATTTGAAGCTTAGACTTCTACTTCGCAATGATTTGAAGCTAAATCATTCGTTTCGCATAAATTTGAAACTAAGGCTACTACTTCGCATTGATTTGAAGCTAAATCATGTGTTTCGCTTGGATTTGAAGCTAACTCGTTTGTTTCGCATGCAGTTGAAGCTAAATCATGTATATCACAAGTATTTGAAGCTAAACCTTTCGTTTCGCATGGATTTCAATCTAAGCCTCCTACTACGCATGAATTTGAATCTAAATCATGTGTTTCGCTTGCATTTGAAGCTAATTCGTTTGTTTCGCATGCAGTTGAAGCTAAATTATGTATAAACAAGTATTTGAAGCTATACCATTTGCATCGCAAGGATTTGAAGCTAAACCATGTGATTCGCAAGAATTTGAAGCTAAATCATGTGTTTCGCTTGGATTTGAAGCTAACTCGTTTGTTTCGCATGCAGTTGAAGCTAAATCATGTATATCACAAGTATTTGAAGCTATACCATTCGTTTCGCATGGATTTGAAGCTAAGCCTCCTACTTCGCATGAATTTGAATCTAAATCGTGTGTATCGCTTTGTTTTGAAGCCTACTGGTTTGTTTCGCCTGCATTTGAAGCTAATTCATGTATATCACAAGTATTTGAAGCTGAACCATTTGTTTTGCATGAATATTAATCTGAAGCATGTGTTTCGAACGTATTGGAAGCTGAATTATGCGTTTCGCTTGCATTTGAAGCTAATTCGTTTCTTTCGCATGCAGTTGAAGATAAATCATGTAAATCACAAGTATTTGAAGCTAAACCATGTGTTTCGCATGGATTTGAAGCTAACTCGTTTTTTTCGCCTGCATTTGAAGATAAATCGTGTATATCACAAGTATTTGAAGCTAAACCATTCGCTTCGCATGGATTTGAAGTAAAGCCTTCAACTTCGCATTGATTTCAAGATAAATCATGTGTATCGCTTGGATTTGAAGCTAATTCGTTTGTTTCGGATGCAGTTGAAGCTAAATCATGTATATCACAAGTATTTGAGGCTAAACCATTTGCATCTAATGTATTTGAAGCTAATCCTTCTACTTCGCATGGATTTGAATCTAAATCATGTGGTTCACATGGATTTGAAGATAAGCCTTCTACTTCGCATTGATATGAATCTAAATCACGTGTTTCGCATGGATTTGAAGCTAACTCGTTTGTTTCGCCTGCATTTGAAGCCATATCACCTATACTCGCAAGTATTTGAAGCTAACTCGTTAGTTTCGCATGCAGTTGAAGCTAAATCATGTATATCACAAGTATTGGAAGCCAAACCATTTGATTCGCATGAATTTGAAGCTAAATCATGTGTTTCGCTTGGATTTGAAACTAAGCCTTCTACTTCGCATTGATTAGAAGCTAAATCTTGTGTTTCGTGTGGATTTGAAGCTAACTCGGTTGATTCGCCTGCATTCGAAGTTATATCACGTATAATCGCAAGTATTTGAAGCTCAGTCATTCGTTTCACATGGATTTGAAGCTAAGCCTTCTACTTCGCAAATATTTGAAGCTAAATCATATGTTTCGCTTGGATTTGAAACTAACTCGTTTGTTTCTCCTGCAATTGAAGCTAAATCATGTATATCACAAGTTTTTGAAGCTGAACCATCTGTTTCGCATGGTTTCGAAGATAAGCCTTCTACTTCGCATTGATTTGAAGCTAAATCATGTGATTCGCATGGATTTGAAGGTTACTCATTTGTTTCGCATGCAGTTGAAGCTAAATCATGTATATCACAAGTATTTGAAGCTAAACCATCTGTTTCGCATGGTTTCGAAGATAAGCCTTCTACTTCGCATTGATTTGAAGCTAAATCATGTGATTCGCATGGATTTGAAGGTTACTCATTTGTTTCGCATGCAGTTGAAGCTAAATCATGTATATCACAAGTATTTGAAGCTAAACCATCTGTTTCGCATGGTTTCGAAGATAAGTCTTCTACTTCGCATGAATTTGAAGCTAAACCATTTGTTTCGCTTGAATTGGAAGCTGACTCGTTTGTTTCGCATGCAGTTGAAGCTAAATAATGTGTATTACAAGTATTTGAAGCTATATCATTTGTTTTGCATGGATTTGAAGCTAACTCGTTTGTTTCGCCTGCATTTGAAGCCATATCATCTTTACTCGCAACTATTCGTTTCGCTTGGATTTGAAGCTAAGCCTCCTACGTCATATTGATTTGATGCTAAATCATGTATTCGCTTGGATTTGAAGCAAAGCCTTCTACTTCGCATTCATTTGAAGCTAAATCATGTGTTTCGCTTGGATTTGAAACTAAGCCTTCTACTTAGCATTGATTGGAAGCTAAATCTTGTGTTTGGTATGGATTTGAAGCTAACTCGGTTGTTTCGTCTGCATTCGAAGTTATATCACGTATAATCGCAAGTATTTGAAGCTCAGTCATCCGTTTCGCATGGATTTGAAGCTAAATCATATGTTTCGCTTGGATTTGAAGGTAGCACGTTTGTTTCACATGCAGTTGAAGCTCAATCATGTATATCACAAGTATTTGAAGCTGAACGATTTGTTTTGCATGTATATTAAAGTAAACCATGTTTTTCGCATGAGTATTAAGCTAAACCATGTGTTTGGAATGAATTTGAAGCTAAATCATGTGTTTCGCATGGATTTGAAGCTAACTCGTTTGTTGCCCACGCAGTTGAAGCAAAACCATGTATATCACAAGTATTTGAAGCTAAACCATCTGTTTCGCATGGTTTCGAAGATAAGCCTTCTACTTCGCATTGATTTGAAGCTAAATCATGTGATTCGCATGGATTTGAAGGTAACTCTTTTGTTTCGCATGCAGTTGAAGCTAAATCATGTGTATTACAAGTATCTGAAGCTATATCATTTGTTTTGCATGGATTTGAAGCTAACTAGTTTGTTTCGCCTGCATTTGAAGCCATATCACCTATACTCGCAAGTATTTGAAGCTAAACCATTCGTTTCGCATGGATTTGAAGCTAACTCGTTTGTTTCGCATGCAGTTGAAGCTAAATCATGTATATCACAAGTATTGGATGCCAAACCATTTGATTCGCATGAATTTGAAGCTAAATCATGTGTTTTGCTTGGATTTGCTACTAAGCCTTCTACTTCGCATTGATTAGAATCTAAATCTTGTGTTTCGTATGGATTTGAAGCTAACTCGGTTGTTTCACCTGCATTCGAAGTTATATCACGTATAATCGCAAGTATTTGAAGCTCAGTCATGCGTTTCGAATGGATTTGAAGCTTAGACTTCTACTTCGCAATGATTTGAAGCTAAATCATTCGTTTCGCATAAATTTGAAACTAAGGCTACTACTTCGCATTGATTTGAAGCTAAATCATGTGTTTCGCTTGGATTTGAAGCTAACTCGTTTGTTTCGCATGCAGTTGAAGCTAAATCATGTATATCACAAGTATTTGAAGCTAAACCTTTCGTTTCGCATGGATTTCAATCTAAGCCTCCTACTACGCATGAATTTGAATCTAAATCATGTGTTTCGCTTGCATTTGAAGCTAATTCGTTTGTTTCGCATGCAGTTGAAGCTAAATTATGTATAAACAAGTATTTGAAGCTATACCATTTGCATCGCAAGGATTTGAAGCTAAACCATGTGATTCGCAAGAATTTGAAGCTAAATCATATGTTTCGCTTGGATTTGAAGGTAGCACGTTTGTTTCACATGCAGTTGAAGCTCAATCATGTATATCACAAGTATTTGAAACTGAACGATTTGTTTTGCATGTATATTAAAGTAAACCATGTGTTTCGCATGAGTATTAAGCTAAACCATGTGTTTGGAATGAATTTGAAGCTAAATCATGTGTTTCGCATGGATTTGAAGCTAACTCGTTTGTTGCCCACGCAGTTGAAGCAAAACCATGTATATCACAAGTATTTGAAGCTAAACCATCTGTTTCGCATGGTTTCGAAGATAAGCCTTCTACTTCGCATTGATTTGAAGCTAAATCATGTGATTCGCATGGATTTGAAGGTAACTCTTTTGTTTCGCATGCAGTTGAAGCTAAATCATGTGTATTACAAGTATCTGAAGCTATATCATTCGTTTTGCATGGATTTGAAGCTAACTAGTTTGTTTCGCCTGCATTTGAAGCCATATCACCTATACTCGCAAGTATTTGAAGCTAAACCATTCGTTTCGCATGGATTTGAAGCTAACTCGTTTGTTTCGCATGCAGTTGAAGCTAAATCATGTATATCACAAGTATTGGATGCCAAACCATTTGATTCGCATGAATTTGAAGCTAAATCATGTGTTTTGCTTGGATTTGCTACTAAGCCTTCTACTTCGCATTGATTAGAATCTAAATCTTGTGTTTCGTATGGATTTGAAGCTAACTCGGTTGTTTCACCTGCATTCGAAGTTATATCACGTATAATCGCAAGTATTTGAAGCTCAGTCATGCGTTTCGAATGGATTTGAAGCTTAGACTTCTACTTCGCAATGATTTGAAGCTAAATCATTCGTTTCGCATAAATTTGAAACTAAGGCTACTACTTCGCATTGATTTGAAGCTAAATCATGTGTTTCGCTTGGATTTGAAGCTAACTCGTTTGTTTCGCATGCAGTTGAAGCTAAATCATGTATATCACAAGTATTTGAAGCTAAACCTTTCGTTTCGCATGGATTTCAATCTAAGCCTCCTACTACGCATGAATTTGAATCTAAATCATGTGTTTCGCTTGCATTTGAAGCTAATTCGTTTGTTTCGCATGCAGTTGAAGCTAAATTATGTATAAACAAGTATTTGAAGCTATACCATTTGCATCGCAAGGATTTGAAGCTAAACCATGTGATTCGCAAGAATTTGAAGCTAAATCATGTGTTTCGCTTGGATTTGAAGCTAACTCGTTTGTTTCGCATGCAGTTGAAGCTAAATCATGTATATCACAAGTATTTGAAGCTATACCATTCGTTTCGCATGGATTTGAAGCTAAGCCTCCTACTTCGCATGAATTTGAATCTAAATCGTGTGTATCGCTTTGTTTTGAAGCCTACTGGTTTGTTTCGCCTGCATTTGAAGCTAATTCATGTATATCACAAGTATTTGAAGCTGAACCATTTGTTTTGCATGAATATTAATCTGAAGCATGTGTTTCGAACGTATTGGAAGCTGAATTATGCGTTTCGCTTGCATTTGAAGCTAATTCGTTTCTTTCGCATGCAGTTGAAGATAAATCATGTAAATCACAAGTATTTGAAGCTAAACCATGTGTTTCGCATGGATTTGAAGCTAACTCGTTTTTTTCGCCTGCATTTGAAGATAAATCGTGTATATCACAAGTATTTGAAGCTAAACCATTCGCTTCGCATGGATTTGAAGTAAAGCCTTCAACTTCGCATTGATTTCAAGATAAATCATGTGTATCGCTTGGATTTGAAGCTAATTCGTTTGTTTCGGATGCAGTTGAAGCTAAATCATGTATATCACAAGTATTTGAGGCTAAACCATTTGCATCTAATGTATTTGAAGCTAATCCTTCTACTTCGCATGGATTTGAATCTAAATCATGTGGTTCACATGGATTTGAAGATAAGCCTTCTACTTCGCATTGATATGAATCTAAATCACGTGTTTCGCATGGATTTGAAGCTAACTCGTTTGTTTCGCCTGCATTTGAAGCCATATCACCTATACTCGCAAGTATTTGAAGCTAACTCGTTAGTTTCGCATGCAGTTGAAGCTAAATCATGTATATCACAAGTATTGGAAGCCAAACCATTTGATTCGCATGAATTTGAAGCTAAATCATGTGTTTCGCTTGGATTTGAAACTAAGCCTTCTACTTCGCATTGATTAGAAGCTAAATCTTGTGTTTCGTGTGGATTTGAAGCTAACTCGGTTGATTCGCCTGCATTCGAAGTTATATCACGTATAATCGCAAGTATTTGAAGCTCAGTCATTCGTTTCACATGGATTTGAAGCTAAGCCTTCTACTTCGCAAATATTTGAAGCTAAATCATATGTTTCGCTTGGATTTGAAACTAACTCGTTTGTTTCTCCTGCAATTGAAGCTAAATCATGTATATCACAAGTTTTTGAAGCTGAACCATCTGTTTCGCATGGTTTCGAAGATAAGCCTTCTACTTCGCATTGATTTGAAGCTAAATCATGTGATTCGCATGGATTTGAAGGTTACTCATTTGTTTCGCATGCAGTTGAAGCTAAATCATGTATATCACAAGTATTTGAAGCTAAACCATCTGTTTCGCATGGTTTCGAAGATAAGCCTTCTACTTCGCATTGATTTGAAGCTAAATCATGTGATTCGCATGGATTTGAAGGTTACTCATTTGTTTCGCATGCAGTTGAAGCTAAATCATGTATATCACAAGTATTTGAAGCTAAACCATCTGTTTCGCATGGTTTCGAAGATAAGTCTTCTACTTCGCATGAATTTGAAGCTAAACCATTTGTTTCGCTTGAATTGGAAGCTGACTCGTTTGTTTCGCATGCAGTTGAAGCTAAATAATGTGTATTACAAGTATTTGAAGCTATATCATTTGTTTTGCATGGATTTGAAGCTAACTCGTTTGTTTCGCCTGCATTTGAAGCCATATCATCTTTACTCGCAACTATTCGTTTCGCTTGGATTTGAAGCTAAGCCTCCTACGTCATATTGATTTGATGCTAAATCATGTATTCGCTTGGATTTGAAGCAAAGCCTTCTACTTCGCATTCATTTGAAGCTAAATCATGTGTTTCGCTTGGATTTGAAACTAAGCCTTCTACTTAGCATTGATTGGAAGCTAAATCTTGTGTTTGGTATGGATTTGAAGCTAACTCGGTTGTTTCGTCTGCATTCGAAGTTATATCACGTATAATCGCAAGTATTTGAAGCTCAGTCATCCGTTTCGCATGGATTTGAAGCTAAATCATATGTTTCGCTTGGATTTGAAGGTAGCACGTTTGTTTCACATGCAGTTGAAGCTCAATCATGTATATCACAAGTATTTGAAGCTGAACGATTTGTTTTGCATGTATATTAAAGTAAACCATGTTTTTCGCATGAGTATTAAGCTAAACCATGTGTTTGGAATGAATTTGAAGCTAAATCATGTGTTTCGCATGGATTTGAAGCTAACTCGTTTGTTGCCCACGCAGTTGAAGCAAAACCATGTATATCACAAGTATTTGAAGCTAAACCATCTGTTTCGCATGGTTTCGAAGATAAGCCTTCTACTTCGCATTGATTTGAAGCTAAATCATGTGATTCGCATGGATTTGAAGGTAACTCTTTTGTTTCGCATGCAGTTGAAGCTAAATCATGTGTATTACAAGTATCTGAAGCTATATCATTTGTTTTGCATGGATTTGAAGCTAACTAGTTTGTTTCGCCTGCATTTGAAGCCATATCACCTATACTCGCAAGTATTTGAAGCTAAACCATTCGTTTCGCATGGATTTGAAGCTAACTCGTTTGTTTCGCATGCAGTTGAAGCTAAATCATGTATATCACAAGTATTGGATGCCAAACCATTTGATTCGCATGAATTTGAAGCTAAATCATGTGTTTTGCTTGGATTTGCTACTAAGCCTTCTACTTCGCATTGATTAGAATCTAAATCTTGTGTTTCGTATGGATTTGAAGCTAACTCGGTTGTTTCACCTGCATTCGAAGTTATATCACGTATAATCGCAAGTATTTGAAGCTCAGTCATGCGTTTCGAATGGATTTGAAGCTTAGACTTCTACTTCGCAATGATTTGAAGCTAAATCATTCGTTTCGCATAAATTTGAAACTAAGGCTACTACTTCGCATTGATTTGAAGCTAAATCATGTGTTTCGCTTGGATTTGAAGCTAACTCGTTTGTTTCGCATGCAGTTGAAGCTAAATCATGTATATCACAAGTATTTGAAGCTAAACCTTTCGTTTCGCATGGATTTCAATCTAAGCCTCCTACTACGCATGAATTTGAATCTAAATCATGTGTTTCGCTTGCATTTGAAGCTAATTCGTTTGTTTCGCATGCAGTTGAAGCTAAATTATGTATAAACAAGTATTTGAAGCTATACCATTTGCATCGCAAGGATTTGAAGCTAAACCATGTGATTCGCAAGAATTTGAAGCTAAATCATGTGTTTCGCTTGGATTTGAAGCTAACTCGTTTGTTTCGCATGCAGTTGAAGCTAAATCATGTATATCACAAGTATTTGAAGCTATACCATTCGTTTCGCATGGATTTGAAGCTAAGCCTCCTACTTCGCATGAATTTGAATCTAAATCGTGTGTATCGCTTTGTTTTGAAGCCTACTGGTTTGTTTCGCCTGCATTTGAAGCTAATTCATGTATATCACAAGTATTTGAAGCTGAACCATTTGTTTTGCATGAATATTAATCTGAAGCATGTGTTTCGAACGTATTGGAAGCTGAATTATGCGTTTCGCTTGCATTTGAAGCTAATTCGTTTCTTTCGCATGCAGTTGAAGATAAATCATGTAAATCACAAGTATTTGAAGCTAAACCATGTGTTTCGCATGGATTTGAAGCTAACTCGTTTTTTTCGCCTGCATTTGAAGATAAATCGTGTATATCACAAGTATTTGAAGCTAAACCATTCGCTTCGCATGGATTTGAAGTAAAGCCTTCAACTTCGCATTGATTTCAAGATAAATCATGTGTATCGCTTGGATTTGAAGCTAACTCGTTTGTTTCAAATGCATTTGAAGCTGAATCACGTATATCACAAGTATTTGAATCTAAACCATCTGTTTCGCATGGATTCGATGATGAGCCTTCTATTTCGCATTGATTTGAAGGTAGATCATGTGTTTCGCATGGATTTGAAGCTAACTCGTTTGTTCCGCCTGCATTTGAAGCTATATCACTTATATCGTAAGTATATGAAGCTAAATAATTTGTGTCGCATGGAGATGATGCTAAGCCTTCTTCTTCGCACTGATATGAAGCTAAACCATGTGTTTCGCTTGGATGTGAAGCAAACTCGTTTGATACGAATGCAGTTGAAGATAAATAATGTATACTGCAAGTATTTGAAGCTAAACCATTTGTTTCGCATGGATTTGAAGCTAAACCTTCTACGTCGCATTGATTTGAAGCTAAATCATGTGTTTCGCACGAATTTGAATCTAACTCGTTTGTTTTGCTTGAATTGGAAGCTATATCACTTATATTCGGAAGTATTTTAAGTTCAATGATTCGTTTCGCATGGATTTGAAGCTAAGGCTTCTAGTTCTCATTGATTTGAAGCTAAACCATGAGTTTCGCTTGGATTTGAAGCTCACTCGTTTGTTTCGCATGCAGTTGAAGATAAATAATGTTTACTGCAAGTATTTGAAGCTAAAGCATGTGTTTCGCTTGAATTGGAAGCTGACTCGTTTGTTTCGCATGCAGTTGAAGCTAAATAATGTGTATTACAAGTATTTGAAGCTATATCATTTGTTTTGCATGGATTTGAAGCTAACTCGTTTGTTTCGCCTGCATTTGAAGCCACATCATCTATACTCGCAAGTATTTGAAGCTAAACTATTCGTTTCGCTTGGATTTGAAGCTAAGCCTCCTACTTCATATTGATTTGATGCTAAATCATGTATTCGCTTGGATTTGAAGCAAAGCCTTCTACTTCGCATTGATTTGAAGCTAAATCTTGTGTTTGGTATGGATTTGAAGCTAACTCGGTTGTTTCACCTGCATTCGAAGTTATATCACGTATAATCGCAAGTATTTGAAGCTCAGTCATGCGTTTCGCATGGATTTGAAGCTATGCCTTCCACTGCGCATTAATGTGAAGCTAAATCATGTGTTCCGCGTGGATTTGAAACTAACTCGTTTTATTTCGCCTGCATTTGAAGCTATATCATTTATATTCGCAAGTATTTGTAGCTAAACCATTCGTTTCGCACGGATTAGAAGCTAAGCCTTCTACTTCGCTTTGATTTGAAGCTAGATCATGTGATTCTCTTGGATTTGAAGCTAACTCGTTTGTTTCGCATGCAGTTGAAGCTAAATCATGTATATCACAAGTATTGGATGCCAAACCATTTGATTCGCATGAATTTGAAGCTAAATCATGTGTTTTGCTTGGATTTGCTACTAAGCCTTCTACTTCGCATTGATTAGAATCTAAATCTTGTGTTTCGTATGGATTTGAAGCTAACTCGTTTGTTTCGCCTGCATTTGAAGCCATATCACCTATACTCGCAAGTATTTGAAGCTAACTCGTTTGTTTCGCATGCAGTTGAAGCTAAATCATGTATATCACAAGTATTGGAAGCCAAACCATTTGATTCGCATGAATTTGAAGCTAAATCATGTGTTTCGCTTGGATTTGAAACTAAGCCTTCTACTTCGCATTGATTAGAAGCTAAATCTTGTGTTTCGTGTGGATTTGAAGCTAACTCGGTTGATTCGCCTGCATTCGAAGTTATATCACGTATAATCGCAAGTATTTGAAGCTCAGTCATTCGTTTCGCATGGATTTGAAGCTAAGCCTTCTACTTCGCAAATATTTGAAGCTAAATCATATGTTTCGCTTGGATTTGAAGCTAACTCGTTTGTTTCTCCTGCAATTGAAGCTAAATCATGTATATCACAAGTTTTTGAAGCTAAACCATCTGTTTCGCATGGTTTCGAAGATAAGCCTTCTACTTCGCATTGATTTGAGGCTAAATCATGTGATTCGCATGGATTTGAAGGTTACTCATTTGTTTCGCATGCAGTTGAAGCTAAATCATGTATATCACAATTATTTGAAACTGAACCATTTGTTTCGCATCGATTTGAAGCTAAGCCTTCCACTTCGCATTGATTTGAAGCTAAATCATGTGTTTCGCTTGTATTTGATGCTAACTCGTTTGTTTCGCATGCAGTTGAAGCTAAATCATGTTTACCAGAAATATTTGAATCTAAACCATCTGTTTCGCATGAATATTAAGCTAAACCATGTGTTTCGCATTGATTTGAAGGTAACTCCTTTGTTTCGCATGCAGTTGAAGCTAAATCATGTATATCGCAAGTATTTGAAGCTATATCATTTGTTTCGCATGGATTTGAAGCTAACTCGTTTGTTTCGCCTGCATTTGAAGCCATATCACCTATACTCGCAAGTATTTGAAGCTAACTCGTTTGTTTCGCATGCAGTTGAAGCTAAATCATGTATATCACAAGTATTGGAAGCCAAACCATTTGATTCGCATGAATTTGAAGCTAAATCATGTGTTTCGCTTGGATTTGAAACTAAGCCTTCTACTTCGCATTGATTAGAAGCTAAATCTTGTGTTTCGTGTGGATTTGAAGCTAACTCGGTTGATTCGCCTGCATTCGAAGTTATATCACGTATAATCGCAAGTATTTGAAGCTCAGTCATTCGTTTCGCATGGATTTGAAGCTAAGCCTTCTACTTCGCAAATATTTGAAGCTGAATCATATGTTTCGCTTGGATTTGAAGCTAACTCGTTTGTTTCTCCTGCAATTGAAGCTAAATCATGTATATCACAAGTTTTTGAAGCTAAACCATCTGTTTCGCATGGTTTCGAAGATAAGCCTTCTACTTCGCATTGATTTGAAGCTAAATCTTGTGTTTGGTATGGATTTGAAGCTAACTCGGTTGTTTCACCTGCATTCGAAGTTATATCACGTATAATCGCAAGTATTTGAAGCTCAGTCATGCGTTTCGCATGGATTTGAAGCTATGCCTTCCACTGCGCATTAATGTGAAGCTAAATCATGTGTTCCGCGTGGATTTGAAACTAACTCGTTTTATTTCGCCTGCATTTGAAGCTATATCATTTATATTCGCAAGTATTTGTAGCTAAACCATTCGTTTCGCACGGATTAGAAGCTAAGCCTTCTACTTCGCTTTGATTTGAAGCTAGATCATGTGATTCTCTTGGATTTGAAGCTAACTCGTTTGTTTCGCATGCAGTTGAAGCTAAATCATGTATATCACAATTATTTGAAACTGAACCATTTGTTTCGCATCGATTTGAAGCTAAGCCTTCCACTTCGCATTGATTTGAAGCTAAATCATGTGTTTCGCTTGTATTTGATGCTAACTCGTTTGTTTCGCATGCAGTTGAAGCTAAATCATGTTTACCAGAAACATTTGAATCTAAACCATCTGTTTCGCATGAATATTAAGCTAAACCATGTGTTTCGCATTGATTTGAAGCTAAATCATGTGATTCGCATTGATTTGAAGGTAACTCCTTTGTTTCGCATGCAGTTGAAGCTAAATCATGTATATCGCAAGTATTTGAAGCTATATCATTTGTTTCGCATGGATTTGAAGCTAACTCGTTTGTTTCGCCTGCATTTGAAGCCATATCACCTATACTCGCAAGTATTTGAAGCTAACTCGTTTGTTTCGCATGCAGTTGAAGCTAAATCATGTATATCACAAGTATTGGAAGCCAAACCATTTGATTCGCATGAATTTGAAGCTAAATCATGTGTTTCGCTTGGATTTGAAACTAAGCCTTCTACTTCGCATTGATTAGAAGCTAAATCTTGTGTTTCGTGTGGATTTGAAGCTAACTCGGTTGATTCGCCTGCATTCGAAGTTATATCACGTATAATCGCAAGTATTTGAAGCTCAGTCATTCGTTTCGCATGGATTTGAAGCTAAGCCTTCTACTTCGCAAATATTTGAAGCTAAATCATATGTTTCGCTTGGATTTGAAGCTAACTCGTTTGTTTCTCCTGCAATTGAAGCTAAATCATGTATATCACAAGTTTTTGAAGCTAAACCATCTGTTTCGCATGGTTTCGAAGATAAGCCTTCTACTTCGCATTGATTTGAAGCTAAATCATGTGATTCGCATGGATTTGAAGGTTACTCATTTGTTTCGCATGCAGTTGAAGCTAAATCATGTATATCACAATTATTTGAAACTGAACCATTTGTTTCGCATCGATTTGAAGCTAAGCCTTCCACTTCGCATTGATTTGAAGTTAAATCATGTGTTTCGCTTGTATTTGATGCTAACTCGTTTGTTTCGCATGCAGTTGAAGCTAAATCATGTTTACCAGAAATATTTGAATCTAAACCATCTGTTTCGCATGAATATTAAGCTAAACCATGTGTTTCGCATTGATTTGAAGCTAAATCATGTGATTCGCATTGATTTGAAGGTAACTCCTTTGTTTCGCATGCAGTTGAAGCTAAATCATGTATATCGCAAGTATTTGAAGCTATATCATTTGTTTCGCATGGATTTGAAGCTAACTCGTTTGTTTCGCCTGCATTTGAAGCCATATCACCTATACTCGCAAGTATTTGAAGCTAACTCGTTTGTTTCGCATGCAGTTGAAGCTAAATCATGTATATCACAAGTATTGGAAGCCAAACCATTTGATTCGCATGAATTTGAAGCTAAATCATGTGTTTCGCTTGGATTTGAAACTAAGCCTTCTACTTCGCATTGATTAGAAGCTAAATCTTGTGTTTCGTGTGGATTTGAAGCTAACTCGGTTGATTCGCCTGCATTCGAAGTTATATCACGTATAATCGCAAGTATTTGAAGCTCAGTCATTCGTTTCGCATGGATTTGAAGCTAAGCCTTCTACTTCGCAAATATTTGAAGCTAAATCATATGTTTCGCTTGGATTTGAAGCTAACTCGTTTGTTTCTCCTGCAATTGAAGCTAAATCATGTATATCACAAGTTTTTGAAGCTAAACCATCTGTTTCGCATGGTTTCGAAGATAAGCCTTCTACTTCGCATTGATTTGAAGCTAAATCATGTGATTCGCATGGATTTGAAGGTTACTCATTTGTTTCGCATGCAGTTGAAGCTAAATCATGTATATCACAATTATTTGAAACTGAACCATTTGTTTCGCATCGATTTGAAGCTAAGCCTTCCACTTCGCATTGATTTGAAGTTAAATCATGTGTTTCGCTTGTATTTGATGCTAACTCGTTTGTTTCGCATGCAGTTGAAGCTAAATCATGTTTACCAGAAATATTTGAATCTAAACCATCTGTTTCGCATGAATATTAAGCTAAACCATGTGTTTCGCATTGATTTGAAGCTAAATCATGTGATTCGCATTGATTTGAAGGTAACTCCTTTGTTTCGCATGCAGTTGAAGCTAAATCATGTATATCGCAAGTATTTGAAGCTATATCATTTGTTTCGCATGGATTTGAAGCTAACTCGTTTGTTTCGCCTGCATTTGAAGCCATATCACCTATACTCGCAAGTATTTGAAGCTAACTCGTTTGTTTCGCATGCAGTTGAATCTAAATCATGTATATCACAAGTATTGGAAGCCAAACCATTTGATTCGCATGAATTTGAAGCTAAATCATGTGTTTCGCTTGGATTTGAAACTAAGCCTTCTACTTCGCATTGATTAGAAGCTAAATCTTGTGTTTCGTGTGGATTTGAAGCTAACTCGGTTGATTCGCCTGCATTCGAAGTTATATCACGTATAATCGCAAGTATTTGAAGCTCAGTCATTCGTTTCGCATGGATTTGAAGCTAAGCCTTCTACTTCGCAAATATTTGAAGCTAAATCATATGTTTCGCTTGGATTTGAAGCTAACTCGTTTGTTTCTCCTGCAATTGAAGCTAAATCATGTATATCACAAGTTTTTGAAGCTAAACCATCTGTTTCGCATGGTTTCGAAGATAAGCCTTCTACTTCGCATTGATTTGAAGCTAAATCATGTGATTCGCACGGATTTGAAGGTTACTCATTTGTTTCGCATGCAGTTGAAGCTAAATCATGTATATCACAAGTATTTGAAGCTAAACCATCTGTTTCGCATGGTTTCGAAGATAAGTCTTCTACTTCGCATGAATTTGAAGCTGAACCATGTGTTTCGCTTGAATTGGAAGCTGACTCGTTTGTTTCGCATGCAGTTGAAGCTAAATAATGTGTATTACAAGTATTTGAAGCTACATCATTTGTTTTGCATGGATTTGAAGCTAACTCGTTTGTTTCGCCTGCATTTGAAGCCATATCATCTATACTCGCAAGTATTTGAAGTTAAACTATTCGTTTCGCATGGATTTGAAGCTAAGCCTCCTATTTCATATTGATTTGATGCTAAATCATGTATTCGCTTGGATTTGAAGCAAAGCCTTCTACTTCGCATTGATTTGAAGCTAAATCATGTGTTTCGCTTGGATTTGAAACTAAGCCTTCTACTTAGCATTGATTGGAAGCAAAATCTTGTATTTGGTATGGATTTGAAGCTAACTCGGTTGTTTCGCCTGCATTCGAAGTTATATCACGTATAATCGCATGTATTTGAAGCTCAGTCATCCGTTTCGCATGGATTTGAAGCTAAATCATATGTTTCGCTTGGATTTGAAGGTAGCACGTTTGTTTCACATGCAGTTGAAGCTCAATCATGTATATCACAAGTATTTGAAGCTGAACAATTTGTTTCGCATGTATATTAAAGTAAACCATGTGTTTCGCATGAGTATTAAGCTAAACCATGTGTTTGGAATGAATTTGAAGCTAAATCATGTGTTTCGCATGGATTTGAAGCTAACTCGTTTGTTGCCCACGCAGTTGAAGCTAAACCATGTATATCACAAGTATTTGAAGCTAAACCATCTGTTTCGCATGGTTTCGAAGATAAGCCTTCTACTTCGCATTGATTTGAAGCTAAATCATGTGATTCGCATGGATTTGAAGGTAACTCTTTTCTTTCGCATGCAGTTGAAGCTAAATCATGTGTATTACAAGTATCTGAAGCTATATCATTTGTTTTGCATGGATTTGAAGCTAACTAGTTTGTTTCGCCTGCATTTGAAGCCATATCACCTATACTCGCAAGTATTTGAAGCTAAACCATTCGTTTCGCATGGATTTGAAGCTAACTCGTTTGTTTCGCATGCAGTTGAAGCTAAATCATGTATATCACAAATATTGGATGCCAAACCATTTGATTCGCATGAATTTGAAGCTAAATCATGTGTTTCGCTTGGATTTGCTACTAAGCCTTCTACTTCGCATTGATTAGAATCTAAATCTTGTGTTTCGTATGGATTTGAAGCTAACTCGGTTGTTTCACCTGCATTCGAAGTTATATCACGTATAATCGCAAGTATTTGAAGCTCAGTCATGCGTTTCGCATGGATTTGAACCTTAGCCTTCTACTTCGCAATGATTTGAAGCTAAATCATATGTTTCGCTTGGATTTGAAGCTAATTCGTTTGTTTCTCCTGCAACTGGAGCTAAATCATGTATATCTCAAGTATTTGGATCTAAACCATCTGTTTCGCATGGTTTCGAAGATATGCCTTCTACGTCGCATTGATTCGAAGCTAAATCATGTGATTCGCATTGATTTGAATCTGAATCATGTGATTCACTTGGATTTGATGCTAACCATTCTACTTAGCATTGATTTGAAGCTAAATAATGTGTTTCGCTTGGATTTGAAGGTAACACGTTTGTTTGACGTGCAGTTGAAGCTCACTCATGTATATCACAAGTATTTGAAGCTGCACAATTTGTTTCGCATGAATATTAAGTTAAACCATGTGCTTCGCATAAATATGAATCTAATCGATGTGTTTCGCATGAATTTAAAACTAAATCATGTATATCACAAGTATTTGTAACAAAACCATTTGTTTCGCATGGTTTCGAAGATAAGCCTTCTACTTCGCATTGATTTGAAGCTAAGTCATGTGTTTCGCTTGGATTTGGAGCTAACTCGTTTGTTTCGCATGCATTTGAAGCTAAATCATGTATATCACAAGTATTTGAAGCAAACCCATTTGATTTGCATGGATTTGAAACAAAGCCTTCTACTTCGCATTGATTTGAATCTAAATCATGTGTTTCGATTTGGTTTGAAGATAACTCGTTTGATTCGCATGCAGTTGAAGCTATATCACTTATATTCGCAAGTATTTGAAGCTAAACTATTTGTTTTGCATGGATTTGAAGCTAAGCCTTCACCTTCGCATTGATTTGAAGCAAAATCATGTGTTTCGCTTTGGTTTGAAGATAACTCGTTTGTTTCGCCTGCATTTGAACCAATATCACTTATATTCGCCAGTATTTGAAGATAAATAATTCGTTTCGCATGGATTTGAAGCTAAGCCTCCTACTTCGTATTGATTTGAAGCTAAATCATGTATTCGCTTGGATTTGAAGCCATTTCGTTTGTTTCGCCTGCAGTTGACGCTAAATCATGTATATCACAATTATTTGAAGCTGAACCATTTGTTTCGCATGGATTTGAAGCTATGCCTTCCACTGCGCATTAATGTGAAGCTAAATCATGTGTTCCGCGTGGATTTGAAACTAACTCGTTTTATTTCGCCTGCATTTGAAGCTTTATCATTTATATTCGCAAGTATTTGTAGCTAAACCATTCGTTTCGCATGGATTAGAAGCTAAGCCTTCTACTTCTCTTTGATTTGAAGCTAGATCATGTGATTCTCTTGGATTTGAAGCTAACTCGTTTGTTTCGCATGCAGTTGAAGCTAAATCATGTATATCACAATTATTTGAAACTGAACCATTTGTTTCGCATCGATTTGAAGCTAAGCCTTCCACTTCGCATTGATTTGAAGCTAAATCATGTGTTTCGCTTGTATTTGATGCTAACTCGTTTGTTTCGCATGCAGTTGAAGCTAAATCATGTTTACCACAAGTATCTGAATCTAAACCATCTGTTTAGCATGAATATATAGCTAAACCATGTGTTTCGCTTGAATTTGAAGCTAAATCACGTGTTTCGCTTGGATTTGAAGCTAACTCGTTTGTTTCGCCTGTAGTTGAATCTGAATCATGTATATCACAAGTATTTGAACCTAAACCATTTGTTCCTCATGTATTTGAAGCTATGCCTTCTACTTCGCATTGATTTGATGCTAAATCATGCGTTTCGCTTGGATTTGATGCTAACTCGTTTGTTTCTCCTGCAGTTGAAGCTAAATCATGTATATCACAAGTATTTGAATCTAAACCGTTCGTTTCGCATGGATTTGAATCTAAGCCTCCTACGTCGCATGAATTTGAATCTAAATCATGTGTATCGCTTGGTTTTGAAGCCTACTGGTTTGTTTCGCCTGCATTTGAAGCTAATTCATGTATATCACAAGTATCTGAAGCTGAACCATTTGTTTTGCATGAATATTAATCTGAACCATGTGTTTCGAACGTATTGGAAGCTGAATTATGCGTTTCGCTTGCATTTGAAGCTAATTCGTTTCTTTCGCATACAGTTGAAGATAAATCATGTAAATCACAAGTATTTGAAGCTAAACCATGTGTTTCGCATGGATTTAGAGCTAACTCGTTTGTTTCGCATGCAGTTGAAGCTAAATCATGTATATCACAAGTATTTGAAGCTAAACCATTCGTTTCGCATGGATTTGAATCTAAGCCTCCTACTTCGCATGAATTTGAATCTAAATCATGTGTTTCGCTTGCATTTGAAGCTAATTCGTTTGTTTCGCATGCAGTTGAAGCTAAATTATGTATAAACAAGTATTTGAAGCTAAACCATTTGCATCGCAAGGATTTGAAGCTAAACCATGTGATTCGCAAGAATTTGAAGCTAACTCGTTTTTTTTTCGCCTGCTTTTGAAGATAAGTCGTGTATATCACAAGTATTTGAAGCTAAACCAATCGCTTCGCATGGATTTGAAGCAAAGCCTTCAACTTCGCATTGATTTGAAGATAAATCATGTGTTTCGCTTGGATTTGAAGCTAACACGTTTGTTTCGCATGCAGTTGAAGCTAAAACATGTACATCACAAGTATCTCAATCTAATCCATCTGTTTCGCAAGAATATGAAGCTATGAAGCTAATCCATGTGATTCGCATGAATTTGAAGCTAAACCGTTCGTTTCGCATGGATTTGAATCTAAGCCTCCTACGTCGCATGAATTTGAATCTAAATCATGTGTTTCGCTTGGATTTGAAGCTAACTCGTTTGTTTCGCATGCAGTTGAAGATAAATCATGTACATCACAAGTATCTGAATCTAATCCATCTGTTTCGCAAGAATATGAAGCTATGAAGCTAATCCATGTGATTCGCATGAATTTGAAGCTAAACCGTTCGTTTCACATGGATTTGAATCTAAGCCTCCTACGGCGCATGAATTTGAATCTGAATCATGTGTTTCGCTTGGATTTGAAGCTAACTCGTTTGTTTCGCATGCAGTTAAAGCTAAATCATGTATATCACAAGTATTTGAAGCTAAACCGTTCGTTTCGCATGGTTTTGAATCTAAGCCTCCTACGTCGCATGAATTTGAATCTAAATCATGTGTTTCGCTTGGATTTGGAGCTAACTCGTTTGTTTCGCATGCAGTTGAAGCTAAATCATGTATATCACAAGTATTCGAAGCTAAACCATTTGTATCGCATGGATTTGAAGCTAAGCCTTCTAATGCGCAATGATTCGAAGCTTAATCATGTGTTTTGCTTGGATTGAAGCTAACTCGATTGTTTCGCATTCCTTCTACTTCGAATTCATTTGAAGTTTGGATTAGAAGCTAACTCGATTGTTTCGCAATGCACTTTATGCTAAATCATGTATAAAACATGTATTTGAAGCTAAACCATTTATTTCGCATATATTTGAAGCTAAGACTTATACTTTGCATGAAATTGAAGCTAAATCATGTGTTTCGCTTGGATTTGAAGCTAACTCGTTAGTTTCGCATGCAGTTGAAGCTATATCGCTTATATTCGCAAGTATTTGAAGCCAAATCATACGTTTCGCATAAATTTGAAACTAAGGCAACTACTTCGCATTGATTTGAAGCTAAATCATGTGTTTCGCTTGGATTTGAAGCTAACTCGTTTGTTTCGCATGCAGTTGAAGCTAAATCACGTATATCACAAGTATTTGAAGCTAAACCATTCGATTCGCATGGATTTGAATCTAAGCCTCCTACTTCGCATGAATTTGAATCTAAATCATGTGTTTCGCTTGCATTTGAAGCTAATTCGTTTGTTTCGCATGCAGTTGGAGCTAAATTATGTATAAACAAGTATTTGAAGCTAAACCATTTGCAACGCAAGGATTTGAAGCTAAACCATGTGATTCGCAAGAATTTGAAGCTAAATCATGTGTTTCGCTTGGATTTGAAGCTAACTCGTTTGTTTCGCATGCAGTTGAAGCTAAATCATGTATATCACAAGTATTTGAAGCTAACCGTTCGTTTCGCATGGATTTGAATCTAAGCCTCCTACCTCGCATGAATTTGAATCTAAATCATGTGTTTCGCTTGGATTTGAAGCTAACTCGTTTGTTTCGCATGCAGTTGAAGCTAAATCATGTATAACACAAGTATTCGAAGCTAAACCATTTGTATCACATGGATTTGAAGCTAAGCCTTCTAATGCGCCAATGATTCGAAGCTAAATCATGCGTTTTGCTTGGATTTGAAACTAACTCGATTGTTTTCGCATTCCTTCTACTTCGAATTGATTTGAAGTTTGGATTAGAAGCTAACTCGATTGTTTCGCAATGCACTTTATGCTAAATCATGTATAAAACATGTATTTGAAGCTAAACCATTTGTTTTGCATGTATTTGAAGCTAAGACTTATACTTTGCATGAAATTGAAGCTAAATCATGTGTTTCGCTTGGATTTGAAGCTAACTCGTTAGTTTCGCATGCAGTTGAAGCTATATCGCTTATATTCGCAAGTATTTGAAGCCAAATCATTCGTTTCGCATAAATTTGAAACTAAGGCAACTACTTCGCATTGATTTGAAGCTAAATCATGTGTTTCCCTTGGATTTGAAGCTAACTCGTTTGTTTCGCATGCAGTTGAAGCTAAATCATGTATATCACAAGTATTTGAAGCTAAACCATTCGTTTCGCATGGATTTGAATCTAAGCCTTCTACTTCGCATGAATTTGAATCTAAATCATGTGTTTCGCTTGCATTTGAATCTAATTCGTTTGTATCGCATGCAGTTGAAGCTAAATTATGTATAAACAAGTATTTGAAGCTAAACCATTTGCATCGCCAAGGATTTGAAGCTAAACCATGTGATTCGCAAGAATTTGAAGCTAACTCGTTTTTTTTCGCCTGCTTTTGAAGATAAGTCGTGTATATCACAAGTATTTGAAGCTAAACCAATCGCTTCGCATGGATTTGAAGCAAAGCCTTCAACTTCGCATTGATTTGAAGATAAATCATGTGTTTCGCTTGGATTTGAAGCTAACACGTTTGTTTCGCATGCAGTTGAAGCTAAAACATGTACATCACAAGTATCTCAATCTAATCCATCTGTTTCGCAAGAATATGAAGCTATGAAGCTAATCCATGTGATTCGCATGAATTTGAAGCTAAACCGTTCGTTTCGCATGGATTTGAATCTAAGCCTCCTACGTCGCATGAATTTGAATCTAAATCATGTGTTTCGCTTGGATTTGAAGCTAACTCGTTTTTATTCGCCTGCATTTGAAGATAAATCGTGTATATCACAAGTATTTGAAGCTAAACCATTCGCTTCGCATGGATTTGAAGCAAAGCCTTCAACTTCGCATTGATTTGAAGATAAATCATGTGTTTCGCTTGGATTGAAGCTAACACGTTTGTTTCGAATGCAGTTGAAGCTAAAACATGTACATCACAAGTATCTGAATCTAATCCATCTGTTTCGCAAGAATATGAAGCTATGAAGCTAATCCATGTGATTCGCATGAATTTGAAGCTAAATCATGTGTTTCGCATGGATTTGAAGCTATATCACATATATCGCAATTATCTGAAGATAAATCATTTGTTTCTCATGTATTTAAAGCTAAGCCTTCTACTTCGCATTGATTTGAAGCTAAATCATGTGTTTCGCATGGATTTGAAGTTAACTCGTTTGTTTCTCCTGCATTTGAAGCTATATCACTTATATCGCAAGTATTGAAGCTAAATCATATGTGTCGCATGGATGTGATGCTACGCCTTCTACTTCGCATTGATTTGAAGCTAAATCATGTGATTCGCATGGATTTGAAGCTAAGCTTCTACTTCGCATTCATTTGAAACTAAATCAAGTGTTTCGCTTGGATTTGAAGTTAAGGCGTTTGTATCGCATGCAGTTGAAGCTAATTCTTGTTTATCACAAGTATCTGAAACTAAACCATCTGTTTCGCAAGAATATGAAGCTATGAAGCTGAACCATGTGATTCGCATGAATTTGAAGCTAAATCATGTGTTTCGCTTGCATTTGAAGCTAATCCGTTTGTTTCGCATGCAGTTGAAGCTAAATCATGTAAATCACAAGTATTTGAAGCTAAACCATGTGTTTCGCATGGATTTGAAGCTAACTCGTTAGTTTCGCATGCAGTTGAAGCTATATCGCTTATATTCGCAAGTATTTGAAGCCAAATCATTCGTTTCGCATGAATTTGAAACTAAGGCAACTACTTCGCATTGATTTGAAGCTAAATCATGTGTTTCGCTTGGATTTGAAGCTAACTCGTTTGTTTCGCATGCAGTTGAAGCTAAATCATGTATATCACAAGTATTTGAAGCTAAACCATTCGTTTCGCATGGATTTGAATCTAAGCCTCCTACTTCGCATGAATTTGAATCTAAATCATGTGTTTCGCTTGCATTTGAAGCTAATTCGTTTGTTTCGCATGCAGTTGAAGCTAAATTATGTATAAACAAGTATTTGAAGCTAAACCATTTGCATCGCAAGGATTTGAAGCTAAACCATGTGATTCGCAAGAATTTGAAGCTAACTCGTTTTTTTTCGCCTGCTTTTGAAGATAAGTCGTGTATATCACAAGTATTTGAAGCTAAACCAATCGCTTCGCATGGATTTGAAGCAAAGCCTTCAACTTCGCATTGATTTGAAGATAAATCATGTGTTTCGCTTGGATTTGAAGCTAACACGTTTGTTTCGCATGCAGTTGAAGCTAAAACATGTACATCACAAGTATCTCAATCTAATCCATCTGTTTCGCAAGAATATGAAGCTATGAAGCTAATCCATGTGATTCGCATGAATTTGAAGCTAAACCGTTCGTTTCGCATGGATTTGAATCTAAGCCTCCTACGTCGCATGAATTTGAATCTAAATCATGTGTTTCGCTTGGATTTGAAGCTAACTCGTTTTTATTCGCCTGCATTTGAAGATAAATCGTGTATATCACAAGTATTTGAAGCTAAACCATTCGCTTCGCATGGATTTGAAGCAAAGCCTTCAACTTCGAAATTGATTTGAAGATAAATCATGTGTTTCGCTTGGATTTGAAGCTAACACGTTTGTTTCGAATGCAGTTGAAGCTAAAACATGTACATCACAAGTATCTGAATCTAATCCATCTGTTTCGCAAGAATATGAAGCTATGAAGCTAATCCATGTGATCCGCATGAATTTGAAGCTAAATCATGTGTTTCGCATGGATTTGAAGCTGTATCACATATATCGCAATTATCTGAAGATAAATCATTTGTTTCTCATGTATTTAAAGCTAAGCCTTCTACTTCGCATTGATTTGAAGCTAAACCATGTGTTTCGCATGGATTTGAAGCTAATTCGTTTGTTTCGCATGCAGTTGAAGCTACATCATGTATATCACATGTATTCGAAGCTAAACCATTTGTATCCCATGGATTTGAAGCTAAGCCTTCTAATGCGCAATGATTTGAAGCTAAATCATGTGTTTCGCTTGGATTTGAAGCTAACTCGATTGTTCCGCATGCAGTTGAAGCTAAATCATGTATATCACAAGTATTTGAAGCTAAACCATTCGTTTCGCATGGATTTGAATCTAAGCCTCCTACTTCGCATGAATTTGAATCTAAATCATGTGTTTCGCTTGCATTTGAAGCTAATTCGTTTGTTTCGCATGCAGTTGAAGCTAAATTATGTATAAACAAGTATTTGAAGCTAAACCATTTGCATCGCAAGGATTTGAAGCTAAACCATGTGATTCGCAAGAATTTGAAGCTAACTCGTTTTTTTTCGCCTGCTTTTGAAGATAAGTCGTGTATATCACAAGTATTTGAAGCTAAACCAATCGCTTCGCATGGATTTGAAGCAAAGCCTTCAACTTCGCATTGATTTGAAGATAAATCATGTGTTTCGCTTGGATTTGAAGCTAACACGTTTGTTTCGCATGCAGTTGAAGCTAAAACATGTACATCACAAGTATCTCAATCTAATCCATCTGTTTCGCAAGAATATGAAGCTATGAAGCTAATCCATGTGATTCGCATGAATTTGAAGCTAAACCGTTCGTTTCGCATGGATTTGAATCTAAGCCTCCTACGTCGCATGAATTTGAATCTAAATCATGTGTTTCGCTTGGATTTGAAGCTAACTCGTTTTTATTCGCCTGCATTTGAAGATAAATCGTGTATATCACAAGTATTTGAAGCTAAACCATTCGCTTCGCATGGATTTGAAGCAAAGCCTTCAACTTCGAAATTGATTTGAAGATAAATCATGTGTTTCGCTTGGATTTGAAGCTAACACGTTTGTTTCGAATGCAGTTGAAGCTAAAACATGTACATCACAAGTATCTGAATCTAATCCATCTGTTTCGCAAGAATATGAAGCTATGAAGCTAATCCATGTGATCCGCATGAATTTGAAGCTAAATCATGTGTTTCGCATGGATTTGAAGCTGTATCACATATATCGCAATTATCTGAAGATAAATCATTTGTTTCTCATGTATTTAAAGCTAAGCCTTCTACTTCGCATTGATTTGAAGCTAAACCATGTGTTTCGCATGGATTTGAAGCTAATTCGTTTGTTTCGCATGCAGTTGAAGCTACATCATGTATATCACATGTATTCGAAGCTAAACCATTTGTATCCCATGGATTTGAAGCTAAGCCTTCTAATGCGCAATGATTTGAAGCTAAATCATGTGTTTCGCTTGGATTTGAAGCTAACTCGATTGTTCCGCATGCAGTTGAAGCTAAATCATGTATATCACAAGTATTTGAAGCTAAACCATTCGTTTCGCATGGATTTGAATCTAAGCCTCCTACTTCGCATGAATTTGAATCTAAATCATGTGTTTCGCTTGCATTTGAAGCTAATTCGTTTGTTTCGCATGCAGTTGAAGCTAAATTATGTATAAACAAGTATTTGAAGCTAAACCATTTGCATAGCAAGGATTTGAAGCTAAACCATGTGATTCGCAAGAATTTGAAGCTAAATCATGTGTTTCGCATGGATTTGAAGCTAACTCGTTTGTTTCGCATGCAGTTGAAGCTATATCGCTTATATTCGCAAGTATTTGAAACCAAATCATTCGATTCGCATGAATTTGAAACTAGGGCTTCTACTTCGCATTGGTTTCAAGCTAAATCATGTGTTTCGCTTGGATTTGAAGCTAACTCGTTTGTTTCGCATGCAGTTGAAGCTAAATCATGTATATCACAAGTATTTTAATCTAAACCGTTCGTTTCGCATGGATTTGAATCTAAGACTCCTACGTCGCATGAATTTGAATCTAAATCATGTGTTTCGCTTGGATTTGAAGCTATCTCGTTTGTTTCGCATGCAGTTAAAGCTAAATCATGTATATCACAAGTATTTGAAGCTAAACCGTTCGTTTCGCATGGATTTGAATCTAAGCCTCCTACGTCGCATGAATTTGAATCTAAATCATGTGTTTCGCTTGGATTTGAAGCTAACTCGTTTGTTTCGCATGCAGTTGAAGCTAAATCATGTATATCACAAGTATTCGAAGCTAAAACATTTGTATCGCATGGATTTGAAGCTAAGACTTATACTTTGCATGAAACTGAAGCTAAATCATGTGTTTCGCTTGGATTTGAAGCTAACTCGTTAGTTTCGCATGCAGTTGAAGCTATATCGCTTATATTCGCAAGTATTTGAATCCAAATCATTCGTTTCGCATAAATTTGAAACTAAGGCAAGTACTTCGCATTGATTTGAAGCTAAATCATGTGTTTCGCTTGGATTTGAAGCTAACTCGTTTGTTTCGCATGCAGTTGAAGCTAAATCATGTATATCACAAGAATTTGAAGCTAAACCATTCGTTTCGCATGGATTTGAATCTAAGCCGCCTACTTCGCATGAATTTGAATCTAAATCATGTGTTTCGCTTGCATTTGAAGCTAATTCGTTTGTTTCGCATGCAGTTGAAGCTAAATTATGTATGAACAAGTATTTGAAGCTAAACCATTTGCATCGCAAGGATTTGAAGCTAAACCATGTGATTCGCAAGAATTTGAAGCTAAATCATGTGTTTCGCTTGGATTTGAAGCTAACTCGTTTGTTTCGCAAGCAGTTGAAGCTATATCGCTTATATTCGCAAGTATTTGAAACCAAATCATTCGATTCGCATGAATTTGAAACTAGGGCTTCTACTTCGCATTGATTTCAAGCTAAATCATGTTTTTCGCTTGGATTTGAAGCTAACTCGTTTGTTTCGCATGCAGTTGAAGCTAAATCATGTATATCACACGTATTTGAAGCTAAACCATTCGTTTCGCATGGATTTGAATCTAAGCCTCCTACTTCGCATGAATTTGAATCTAAATCATGTGTTTCGCTTGCATTTGAAGCTAATTCGTTTGTTTCGCATGCAGTTGAAGATAAATTATGTATAAACAAGTATTTGAAGCTAAACCATTTGCATCGCAAGGATTTGAAGCTAAACCATGTGATTCGCAAGAATTTGAAGCTAAATCATGTGTTTCGCTTGGATTTGAAGCTAACTCGTTTGTTTCGCATGCAGTTGAAGCTAAATCATGTATATCACAAGTATTTGAAGCTAAACCGTTCGTTTCGCATGGATTTGAATCTAAGCCTCCTACGTCGCATGAATTTGAATATAAATCATGTGTTTCGCTTGGATTTGAAGCTAACTCGTTTGTTTCGCATGCAGTTGAAGCTAAATCATGTATATCACAAGTATTTGAAGCTAAACCGTTCGTTTCGCATGGATTTGAATCTAAGCCTCCTACGTCGCATGAATTTGAATCTAAATCATGTGTTTCGCTTGGATTTGAAGCTAACTCGTTTGTTTCGCATGCAGTTGAAGCTAAATCATGTATATCACAAGTATTCGAAGCTAAAGCATTTGTATCACATGGATTTGAAGCTAAGCCTTCTAATGCGCAATGATTCGAAGCTAAATCATGTGTTTTGCTTGGATTTGAAGCTAACTCGATTGTTTCGCATTCCTTCTACTTCGAATTGATTTGAAGTTTGGATTAGAAGCTAACTCGATTGTTTCGCAAAGCACTTTATGCTACATCATGTATAAAATATGTATTTGAAGCTAAACCATTTATTTTGCATGTATTTGAAGCTAAGACTTATACTTTGCATGAAATTGAAGCTAAATCATGTGTTTCGCTTGGATTTGAAGCTAACTCGTTAGTTTCGCATGCAGCTGAAGCTATATCGCTTATATTCGCAAGTATTTGAAGCCAAATCATATGTTTCGCATAAATTTGAAACTAAGGCAACTACTTCGCATTGATTTGAAGCTAAATCATGTATTTCGCTTGGATTTGAAGCTAACTCGTTTGTTTCGCATGCAGTTGAAGCTAACTCGTTTGTTTCGCATGCAGTTGAAGCTAAATCATGTATATCACAAGTATTTGAAGCTAAACCATTCGTTTCGCATGGATTTGAATCTAAGCCTCCTACTTCGCATGAATTTGAATCTAAATCATGTGTTTCGCTTGCATTTGAAGCTAATTCGTTTGTTTCGCATGCAGTTGAAGCTAAATTATGTATAAACAAGTATTTGAAGCTAAACCATTTGCATCGCAAGGATTTGAAGCTAAACCATGTGATTCGCAAGAATTTGAAGCTGAATCATGTGTTTCGCTTGGATTTGAAGCTAACTCGTTTGTTTCGCATGCAGTTGAAGCTAAATCATGTATATCACAAGTATTTGAAGCTAAACCGTTCGTTTCGCATGGATTTGAATCTAAGCCTCCTACGTCGCATGAATTTGAATCTAAATCATGTGTTTCACTTGGATTTGAAGCTAACTCGTTTGTTTCGCATGCAGTTGAAGCTAAATCATGTATATCACAAGTATTTAAAGCTAAACCGTTCGTTTCGCATGGATTTGAATCTAAGCCTCCTACATCGCATGAATTTGAATCTAAATCATGTGTTTCGCTTGGATTTGAAGCTAACTCGTTTGTTTCGCATGCAGTTGAAGCTAAATCATGTATATCACAAGTATTTGAAGCTAAACCGTTCGTTTCGCATGGATTTGAATCTAAGCCTCCTACGTCGCATGAATTTGAATCTAAATCATGTGTTACGCTTGGATTTGAAGCTAACTCGTTTGATTCGCATGCAGTTGAAGCTAATTCATCTTTATCACAAGTATCTGGATCAAAGCCACCTGTTTCGCAAGAATATGAAGCTAAACCATGTGTTTCGCATGAATTTGAAACTAAATCATGTGTTTCGCATGGATTTGAAGTTAACTCGTTTGTTTCTCCTGCATTTGAAGCTATATCACTTATATCGCAAGTATTTGAAGCTAAATCATATGTGTCGCATGGATGTGATGCTACGCCTTCTACTTCGCATTCATTTGAAACTAAATCAAGTGTTTCGCTTGGATTTGAAGTTAAGGCGTTTGTATCGCATGCAGTTGAAGCTAATTCTTGTTTATCACAAGTATCTGAAACTAAACCATCTGTTTCGCAAGAATATGAAGCTATGAAGCTGAACCATGTGATTCGCATGAATTTGAAGCTAAATCATGTGTTTCGCTTGCATTTGAAGCTAATCCGTTTGTTTCGCATGCAGTTGAAGCTAAATCATGTAAATCACAAGTATTTGAAGCTAAACCATGTGTTTCGCATGGATTTGAAGCTAACTCGTTAGTTTCGCATGCAGTTGAAGCTATATCGCTTATATTCGCAAGTATTTGAAGCCAAATCATTCGTTTCGCATGAATTTGAAACTAAGGCAACTACTTCGCATTGATTTGAAGCTAAATCATGTGTTTCGCTTGGATTTGAAGCTAACTCGTTTGTTTCGCATGCAGTTGAAGCTAAATCATGTATATCACAAGTATTTGAAGCTAAACCATTCGTTTCGCATGGATTTGAATCTAAGCCTCCTACTTCGCATGAATTTGAATCTAAATCATGTGTTTCGCTTGCATTTGAAGCTAATTCGTTTGTTTCGCATGCAGTTGAAGCTAAATTATGTATAAACAAGTATTTGAAGCTAAACCATTTGCATCGCAAGGATTTGAAGCTAAACCATGTGATTCGCAAGAATTTGAAGCTAACTCGTTTTTTTTCGCCTGCTTTTGAAGATAAGTCGTGTATATCACAAGTATTTGAAGCTAAACCAATCGCTTCGCATGGATTTGAAGCAAAGCCTTCAACTTCGCATTGATTTGAAGATAAATCATGTGTTTCGCTTGGATTTGAAGCTAACACGTTTGTTTCGCATGCAGTTGAAGCTAAAACATGTACATCACAAGTATCTCAATCTAATCCATCTGTTTCGCAAGAATATGAAGCTATGAAGCTAATCCATGTGATTCGCATGAATTTGAAGCTAAACCGTTCGTTTCGCATGGATTTGAATCTAAGCCTCCTACGTCGCATGAATTTGAATCTAAATCATGTGTTTCGCTTGGATTTGAAGCTAACTCGTTTTTATTCGCCTGCATTTGAAGATAAATCGTGTATATCACAAGTATTTGAAGCTAAACCATTCGCTTCGCATGGATTTGAAGCAAAGCCTTCAACTTCGCATTGATTTGAAGATAAATCATGTGTTTCGCTTGGATTTGAAGCTAACACGTTTGTTTCGAATGCAGTTGAAGCTAAAACATGTACATCACAAGTATCTGAATCTAATCCATCTGTTTCGCAAGAATATGAAGCTATGAAGCTAATCCATGTGATCCGCATGAATTTGAAGCTAAATCATGTGTTTCGCATGGATTTGAAGCTATATCACATATATCGCAATTATCTGAAGATAAATCATTTGTTTCTCATGTATTTAAAGCTAAGCCTTCTACTTCGCATTGATTTGAAGCTAAACCATGTGTTTCGCATGGATTTGAAGCTAATTCGTTTGTTTCGCATGCAGTTGAAGCTACATCATGTATATCACATGTATTCGAAGCTAAACCATTTGTATCCCATGGATTTGAAGCTAAGCCTTCTAATGCGCAATGATTCGAAGCTAAATCATGTGTTTCGCTTGGATTTGAAGCTAACTCGATTGTTCCGCATGCAGTTGAAGCTAAATCATGTATATCACAAGTATTTGAAGCTAAACCATTCGTTTCGCATGGATTTGAATCTAAGCCTCCTACTTCGCATGAATTTGAATCTAAATCATGTGTTTCGCTTGCATTTGAAGCTAATTCGTTTGTTTCGCATGCAGTTGAAGCTAAATTATGTATAAACAAGTATTTGAAGCTAAACCATTTGCATAGCAAGGATTTGAAGCTAAACCATGTGATTCGCAAGAATTTGAAGCTAAATCATGTGTTTCGCTTGGATTTGAAGCTAACTCGTTTGTTTCGCATGCAGTTGAAGCTATATCGCTTATATTCGCAAGTATTTGAAACCAAATCATTCGATTCGCATGAATTTGAAACTAGGGCTTCTACTTCGCATTGGTTTCAAGCTAAATCATGTGTTTCGCTTGGATTTGAAGCTAACTCGTTTGTTTCGCATGCAGTTGAAGCTAAATCATGTATATCACAAGTATTTTAATCTAAACCGTTCGTTTCGCATGGATTTGAATCTAAGACTCCTACGTCGCATGAATTTGAATCTAAATCATGTGTTTCGCTTGGATTTGAAGCTATCTCGTTTGTTTCGCATGCAGTTAAAGCTAAATCATGTATATCACAAGTATTTGAAGCTAAACCGTTCGTTTCGCATGGATTTGAAACTAAGCCTCCTACGTCGCATGAATTTGAATCTAAATCATGTGTTTCGCTTGGATTTGAAGCTAACTCGTTTGTTTCGCATGCAGTTGAAGCTAAATCATGTATATCACAAGTATTCGAAGCTAAACCATTTGTATCGCATGGATTTGAAGCTAAGCCTTCTAATGCGCAATGATTCGAAGCTTAATCATGTGTTTTGCTTGGATTTGAAGCTAACTCGATTGTTTCGCAATGCACTTTATGCTAAATCATGTATAAAACATGTATTTGAAGCTAAACCATTTATTTCGCATGTATTTGAAGCTAAGACTTATACTTTGCATGAAACTGAAGCTAAATCATGTGTTTCGCTTGGATTTGAAGCTAACTCGTTAGTTTCGCATGCAGTTGAAGCTATATCGCTTATATTCGCAAGTATTTGAAGCCAAATCATTCGTTTCGCATAAATTTGAAACTAAGGCAAGTACTTCGCATTGATTTGAAGCTAAATCATGTGTTTCGCTTGGATTTGAAGCTAACTCGTTTGTTTCGCATGCAGTTGAAGCTAAATCATGTATATCACAAGAATTTGAAGCTAAACCATTCGTTTCGCATGGATTTGAATCTAAGCCTCCTACTTCGCATGAATTTGAATCTAAATCATGTGTTTCGCTTGCATTTGAAGCTAATTCGTTTGTTTCGCATGCAGTTGAAGCTAAATTATGTATGAACAAGTATTTGAAGCTAAACCATTTGCATCGCAAGGATTTGAAGCTAAACCATGTGATTCGCAAGAATTTGAAGCTAAATCATGTGTTTCGCTTGGATTTGAAGCTAACTCGTTTGTTTCGCAAGCAGTTGAAGCTATATCGCTTATATTCGCAAGTATTTGAAACCAAATCATTCGATTCGCATGAATTTGAAACTAGGGCTTCTACCTCGCATTGATTTCAAGCTAAATCATGTGTTTCGCTTGGATTTGAAGCTAACTCGTTTGTTTCGCATGCAGTTGAAGCTAAATCATGTATATCACAAGTATTTGAAGCTAAACCATTCGTTTCGCATGGATTTGAATCTAAGCCTCCTACTTCGCATGAATTTGAATCTAAATCATGTGTTTCGCTTGCATTTGAAGCTAATTCGTTTGTTTCGCATGCAGTTGAAGCTAAATTATGTATAAACAAGTATTTGAAGCTAAACCATTTGCATCGCAAGGATTTGAAGCTAAACCATGTGATTCGCAAGAATTTGAAGCTAAATCATGTGTTTCGCTTGGATTTGAAGCTAACTCGTTTGTTTCGCATGCAGTTGAAGCTAAATCATGTATATCACAAGTATTTGAAGCTAAACCGTTCGTTTCGCATGGATTTGAATCTAAGCCTCCTACGTCGCATGAATTTGAATCTAAATCATGTGTTTCGCTTGGATTTGAAGCTAACTCGTTTGTTTCGCATGCAGTTGAAGCTAAATCATGTATATCACAAGTATTTGAAGCTAAACCGTTCGTTTCGCATGGATTTGAATCTAAGCCTCCTACGTCGCATGAATTTGAATCTAAATCATGTGTTTCGCTTGGATTTGAAGCTAACTCGTTTGTTTCGCATGCAGTTGAAGCTAAATCATGTATATCACAAGTATTCGAAGCTAAACCATTTGTATCACATGGATTTGAAGCTAAGCCTTCTAATGCGCAATGATTCGAAGCTAAATCATGTGTTTTGCTTGGATTTGAAGCTAACTCGATTGTTTCGCATTCCTTCTACTTCGAATTGATTTGAAGTTTGGATTAGAAGCTAACTCGATTGTTTCGCAATGCACTTTATGCTAAATCATGTATAAAATATGTATTTGAAGCTAAACCATTTATTTTGCATGTATTTGAAGCTAAGACTTATACTTTGCATGAAATTGAAGCTAAATCATGTGTTTCGCTTGGATTTGAAGCTAACTCGTTAGTTTCGCATGCAGTTGAAGCTATATCGCTTATATTCGCAAGTATTTGAAGCCAAATCATATGTTTCGCATAAATTTGAAACTAAGGCAACTACTTCGCATTGATTTGAAGCTAAATCATGTATTTCGCTTGGATTTGAAGCTAACTCGTTTGTTTCGCATGCAGTTGAAGCTAACTCGTTTGTTTCGCATGCAGTTGAAGCTAAATCATGTATATCACAAGTATTTGAAGCTGAACCATTCGTTTCGCATGGATTTGAATCTAAGCCTCCTACTTCGCATGAATTTGAATCTAAATCATGTGTTTCGCTTGCATTTGAAGCTAATTCGTTTGTTTCGCATGCAGTTGAAGCTAAATTATGTATAAACAAGTATTTGAAGCTAAACCATTTGCATCGCAAGGATTTGAAGCTAAACCATGTGATTCGCAAGAATTTGAAGCTGAATCATGTGTTTCGCTTGGATTTGAAGCTAACTCGTTTGTTTCGCATGCAGTTGAAGCTAAATCATGTATATCACAAGTATTTGAAGCTAAACCGTTCGTTTCGCATGGATTTGAATCTAAGCCTCCTACGTCGCATGAATTTGAATCTAAATCATGTGTTTCACTTGGATTTGAAGCTAACTCGTTTGTTTCGCATGCAGTTGAAGCTAAATCATGTATATCACAAGTATTTAAAGCTAAACCGTTCGTTTCGCATGGATTTGAATCTAAGCCTCCTACATCGCATGAATTTGAATCTAAATCATGTGTTTCGCTTGGATTTGAAGCTAACTCGTTTGTTTCGCATGCAGTTGAAGCTAAATCATGTATATCACAAGTATTTGAAGCTAAACCGTTCGTTTCGCATGGATTTGAATCTAAGCCTCCTACGTCGCATGAATTTGAATCTAAATCATGTGTTTCGCTTGGATTTGAAGCTAACTCGTTTGATTCGCATGCAGTTGAAGCTAATTCATCTTTATCACAAGTATCTGGATCAAAGCCATCTGTTTCGCAAGAATATGAAGCTAAACCATGTGTTTCGCATGAATTTGAAACTAAATCATGTGTTTCGCATGGATTTGAAGCTCACTCGTTTGTTTCGCTTGCATTTGAAGCTATATCACTTATATCACAAGTATTTGAAGCTAAACCATTTGTTTCGCTTGGATTTGAAGCAAAGCTTTCTACTTCGAAATTGATTTGAAGCTAAATCATGTGTTACGCTTGGGTGTGAAGCTAACTCGTTTGTTTCGCATGCAGTTGAATCTAAATCATGTATATGACAAGTATTTGAAGCTAAACAATTCGATTCGCATGGATTTGACGCTAAGCCTTCTACTTCGCATGAATTTGAATCTAAACCATGTGTTTCGATTGGATTTGAAGCTAACTCATTTGTTTCTCATGCAGTTGAAGCTAAATCATGTATATCACAAGTATTTGAAGCTAAACCATTTGTTTCGCTTGGATTTGAAGCAAAGCTTTCTACTTCGAAATTTATTTGAAGCTAAATCATGTGTTACGCTTGGGTGTGAAGCTAACTCGTTTGTTTCGCATGCAGTTGAATCTAAATCATGTATATCACAAGTATTTGAAGCTAAACAATTCGATTCGCATGGATTTGACGCTAAGCCTTCTACTTCGCATGAATTTGAATCTAAACCATGTGTTTCGATTGGATTTGAAGCTAACTCATTTGTTTCTCATGCAGTTGAAGGTAAATCATGTATATCACAAGTATTTGAAGCTAAACCATTTGTTTCGCTTGGATTTGAAGCAAAGCTTTCTACTTCGAAATTGATTTGAAGCTAAATCATGTGTTACGCTTGGGTGTGAAGCTAAATCGTATGTTTCGCATGCAGCCGAATGTAAATCATGTATATCACAAGTATTTGAAGCTGAACCATTTGTTTCGCATGAATATTAAGCTAAACCATGTGTTTCGAATGAATTTGAATCTAAATAATGTGTTTCGCATGGATTTGAAGCTAACTCGTTTGATTCGCCTGCATTTGAAGGTACATCATTTATATCGCAAGCATTTGAAGCTAATTCATTTTTGTCGCATGGAATTGAAGCTAAGCTTTCTACTTCGCATTAATTTGATGTTAAATCATGTGTTTCTCTTGGATTTGAAGCTAACTCGTTTGTTTCACATGCAGTTGAATCTAAATCATGTATATCACAAGTATTTGAAGCTGAACCAATCGATTCGCATGGATTTTGAAGATAAGCCTTCTACTTCGCATTGATTTGATGCTAACTCGATTGTATCGCCAACATTTGAAGCTATATCACTTATATCGCACTTATCTGAAGATCAATCAATTGTATCTCATGTAGTTGAAGCTAAACCTCCTACGTCGCATTGATTTGAAGCTAAATCATGTGTTTCGCATGGATGTGAAGATAACTCGTTTTTTTCGTCTGCATTTGAATCTATTTCATTTATATCGCAAGTATTTGAATCTAAATCATGCGTTTCGCTTGGATTTGAAGCTAAGCCTTCTACTTCGTATTGATTTGTAGCTGAATCATGTCTTTCGCTTGGATTTGAAGCTAACTCGTTTGTTTCGCAAGCTGTTGAAGCTAAATCATGTATATCACAAGTATTTGAATCTAAACGATTTGTTTCGCATGGATTCGAAGTTGAGCTTTCTACTTCGCATTGAGTTGAAGCTAAATCATGTGTTATCATGGATTTGAAGCTAACTCGATTGTTTCGCGTGCATTTGAAGCTATATCACTTATATCCCAATATCTGAAGATAAATCATTTGTTTCTCATGTATTTGTAGCTACGCCTTCTACGTCGCATTGATTTCAAGGTAAATCACGTGTTTCTCATGGATTTGAAGCAAACTCGTTTGATTCGCCTGCATTTGAAGCTATATCACTTATATCCCAATATCTGAAGATAAATCATTTGTTTCTCATGTATTTGTAGCTACGCCTTCTACGTCGCATTGATTTCAAGGTAAATCACGTGTTTCTCATGGATTTGAAGCAAACTCATTTGATTCGCCTGCATTTGAAGCTATATCACTTATATCGCGAGTATCTGTTGCTAAATCATTTGTTTCTCATGTATTTGAAGCAAATACTTCTACTTCGTATTGATGTGAAGCTAAATCATGCGTTTGTAATGGATTTGAATCTTACTCGTTTGCTTCGCCTGCATTTGATGCTATATTACTTATATTCGCAAGTATTTGAAGCTAAATCATTTGTTTCGCACGAATTTGAAGCTAAATCTTCTACATCGCATTAATTTGTGTGTCGTTCCATTTCTTTCAATTGTTTCTTCTCAGCTTTCGCCTGGTTTATCGTTTTAGCCACTGCAGCAGCGCCGCCTGACAATGCCCCCAAAGCTCCTAAAGCAGGAAACAGCAGCGGTAGAATACCACCTCGTTTGGCAATTGGTAGAATTCTTCCAGTATTGTAGCTACTGTAGTTCTTCTTCTTCTTCCCCTTGACCGCTCGTCGACCCTTCTTCCTTATTTGACCCATACCTAATCTTGAGGGAATGTCTTTTACCAGTCTATAGCGGTATACGGAGCTGTTTCTTACCAGTCTGTAGCGGTATACAGAGCTGTTTATACCAGTCTGTAGCAGCATACAGAGCTGTTTCTTACCTGTCTGTAGCGGTATACAGAGCTGTTTCTTACCAGTCTGTAGCGGTATACAGAGCTGTTTATACCAGTCCGTAGCGGTATACAGAGCTGTTTATACCAGTCTGTAGCAGTATACAGAGCTGTTTCTTACCAGTCTGTAGCGGTATACAAAGCTGTTTCTTTCCAATCTGTAGCGGTATATGAAGCTGTTATGTCAAAGGTTTTTTGATTGATAATGAACAAAAAAACTGTACGTGCGTTAGTTACAAGGAGATGTGCTCTATCATTAGAATACGAGAAGACTGATATCTATGATGCTTGAGTTCTCGTATATATACCTTATCGTTCGAAAAGAAAATGTAGCATAACAATAACAGTCGAGAGAGAGAGCATGCGTTTCGTACGACAGTCCTTGAATATCCAGGTTCCGACCTGCCACACGTTCGACGACCATGATGAGATAATTCGGAAGCATGGGTCATTGCTACCGAGTACTATACGATGCGTGATAAGCGACCCGTCAGGATGTGGTAAAACGAACGTCATGATTAGCCTGTTGGAAAGTCCGAATGGACTGCGATTCGCAAATGTGTACGTGTATTCGAAATCGTTACGTCAGCCAAAATATCAATACTTCAACAACTTGTTCTCGCACGTGGGCAAGGACGTAGGTTATTTTGCCTATTCGGACAACGCGGACGTGATTCCCCCGGCGGATGCTCGACCGAATTCGATATTTATCTTCGACGACGTTGCTTGTGACGAACAAGACGTTATGAGAGAATATTTCGCGATGGGCAGACATTCGCACGTCGATTGTTTCTATCTGTCGCAATCGTACGCGAGAATACCCAAACATTTGATTCGCGACAATGCCAATCTATTGATTCTATTCAATGAAGATGCCACGAATCTGCGACACGTTCATCAGGATCATGTGAATACCGATATGTCGTTCGAAAGTTCCAACGCAGTTTGTTCAAGGTGTTGGCGAAACAAGTATGAATTCCTTGTAATCGACAAAGATAGTTCTGAGAACCGAGGAAGTTACAGACGCGGATTTAACGAATTCGTCGTGCTGTGATCCGGCTCATTTGGACGGTAAGAGGTGTCGATGTCACATCGTGCTCCCCACTCGATATGCGTCCGTCAAAGAAAAACCTGCGAGCTGCCATCGTTAAGGAAATAGCTAAGACCAGTGACGTCATACGTAAAAAGAGTTTAGCCTTGAAAGTTGGGAAAATGGATGTACAGTCCAACATTGAGACGAATTTACTTCCGATTGTGGAACCGTTGAAACAGCTGGTTCAAAATACAGCTACGGATGCGAAAGATAATACATCAAGTGCTGATCGACCGTTGGATTTGCAAACACAGCAGCAGCAGCAGCCGCTGTTCTCTGTGAAGAAGAAGAAAGTGGGGTGATAATTTATTAAGAAAAAGAGGAAACACGATGAAGCGACATTAACCCCAAGGATGCATTTGAAAAAGAAGAAGAATAAAGTAAATTCCCCCATCGGTGTCAGCGATGACGTTGACTATGTTGACGTTGACGATGACGACGACGACCACGATGCGGACAGCAATATGGTGCTCGAACCAACACCTTCAATGCATCCGGAGAAGGAGGTAGCTTTCGAATCATCTCCAACGGCTGCAACATCGTTGGAATCATCAATGCGAAATATTTTGAGAAGTCCTGAAAAGCATCGCGACGAATACGAGCATTTGTTCAGTAATCTTAGACCTTTAGCGAGCGAATACTTGAGAAATTTCTTTAGCGGGCCGCCGAAAAGTCAGGACAATGTGTACGGAGTGTATTTTCATAATAACAAACTGATGCTTGGAAACGTTGCGTTCGACGTGGAAAGCAACGATGATATTGTTATTAATAAAATTAGGTACAGGGGAACTCCAGGTCTCTACGAATTGATATTCAAAAGAATACCCAACGAGAACCTGTACACCGAGAACGATAAAGAAATTTATAGAAACATTCTCATCGCCACGCATGCGCACCGACGTGGTAATCAGATAATGGGAAATAAGGGCTACAAGTACAAAACTATTATAGGACCAATGTTCTCAGCGTTACGTGGAAAAGGTATAAATATTCCAACGACGATGATGCGTGTAACCAACAATCCGGTCGATTATGTGCATCGGGATGACCCAAATGAGCTGGTAGAACTTCGCGAAGCTGGATTGATTATAAATTAAATTGTTCGAATATTTATTACGTTAGTGACGAATGAAATGCCTGTTGGTAAATTTATCAAATGGTTCGATAAAACGAGTATCCGTTGGAATTGCTGCGAAACCAATCAAACGTTATTCGTAGACGAAAGTTGGGAGGTCAGATTTAAAAATATTCAGTTCAGACTCGACGACATTTGTCGGCAAATACAACAGATCGGGCAACAGCAAGATCTACTCGAGTTGTTGGTGTTAAAGAAGAAGAAGAAGAAGAAGAAAGGAGAAGAAAACAACTGAACCAACAAACGAAAAAAAATGTCTATTAATAAATTTGGTACGTTGTATAAACATAGTACGCCCGAGTCGAAAATATTGGCAGATATTTCAACTTTTTATTCGATATGTAAAAATTATGTACACGACAATGCCATATGCTCGATCGGCAATTTCTACGACGCGCGAGGCGCTAAGATCGCTCGTGTCGCAAATCCTACGACGAACGATGACGCGGCCACCAAACTGTACGTCGATCGCGTTCCAAAGATAGGCGATGATACTGTAACGTCATCGCTTCACGAGTACATGCAGAATAATGCGATGTGCTTCTCAACGGAATCGTACACGGCTCGAAATAAGAGGATCAAACATTTGGCGCAACCGCTTCGAAACGATGACGTGGCCACTAGATCGTACGTTGACGATGTATCGAAAAGAGGAGACGATGAGCTTCGTAGAAAAATAACAGCTAACGAAAAAGTGACGGAGGGTGTCGAACTGGCCGGTGTAAAATGCAAGTCCGAACTCGTGGGTAAAATAACGGCTAACTAAAAGTTGGCGAAGGATGCCAAACAGACTAGCGAGAAATGCAAGTCCGAACTCATGGGTAAAATAACGGCTAACGAAAAGCTGGCGAAGATGCCAAACAGACTAGCAAGAAATGCAAGTACGAACTCATGGATAAAATAACGGCTAACGAGAAACTAGCGAAAGATATGGAGCAGACTAATGAAAAATGGAGGAATAAAGTGCTGGCTAAAATATATAATTTTCAATACGACAGTGATCAGAAAATTAAATCAATCGATTCAGATAACGATGAAATTAATGTGAAAATTGATAACGTATTTTCGGTATTGGAGCAAAAGGTTGAAGCGTTAAAACAGAATATGAAAGATGAAACGGACAGCTCAATCGGTAACCAACTAAAAATCTTTGAGGAAAGTTTTCGTGGTAAAATGAAGAAATTAGTTGCCGAGGAATGCCTCAAGTTCTATAAATAACATGCTTTTGCGTCGATTGCATCATTTTTGCTGGTGATTGCGGTGGTAAAACATCGATTGTCGAAAGAAATTGGAGCAGCAGCTGCAACGATGCGTAACAGCAGCAGCAGCAGCAAGAAATCATCGTCTCGTGATTCGCTAAAGCAGACTATTCAAGACATCGTCGCGAATATAGACACGAAACATGAACATCACGAGGACAATTCAATCAACATGAAGTATTTCAATAGATTTATGTTCGATCTGATAAATACGATAAGAACATACGTTCTACATGTATCGGACGAGAATGACGAGTTCGATGCATTGGGTCTGCCTATAGACAGTATAAAGTTCCTATTAACACGAAGAAGTATGTCAACAACGTTATCAACGAGAGGGCGGTAATTTTGATCAGTGACAACGAATTTTTCGATGCAAAATCTCGAATTATTCGATATTTGGCAACTCCGGTTTTCGCCAGCGACTCGGCTGTAACACTAACCCTTCGAGCCCCACTCTCAGTCCCTACAAGAGATAAGACGCGGGTATAAGTAGGGAGCTAATTATGCGCGCAGCATTGATTGATTGACATTACAATCGGTAATCCGGAGGTACATATTGTGCGCGGCGGACAAGGTCCCAGACCGGCGTGAATTAATTTGTGGAATATTGTAAAATAAAAGACACGCTGGAAAGCTATAGCTTTCCAGCTCCTTTTTAATAAAAACAAGTGCTTCAAACACTGCGTAACAATTTGGCGATCATGCCAGGATCCGTCTGCTACGATCACAAAACAGACAAAACAGGCAAAAGGACCACTACGCAGCAGAGCAAGGTAAAAAGCCTGGACTCATTATTTAAACGCTATCGCGAACCGCGGAGTTCCATTCTACCTCTCACGAGCTTGAATACCGAAACCAACGTACAATGCTAAAAACACTCGCACTTCGTCGACAACACCAACAAACATACACTTATCACTTTGGATGTTCTTCTTCATCGTCTTCCATACCATATTCTCCGTGGAATATTTTTTTCTCTTTTTTTTGTCATCTTTTAAAGTTTCTTCCTGGATTCTACTTTTTATCAGCCTCTTCTTTGATCTTCAATTGCGCTATTCTTCTAGATTGTCTAACAGGTGTCTCGTTTTGGGTTGCTCCCGACTGTTCTTCGGCGATGTCTGTACCAACCTCGAGACCCAGTACCATTTTTCGTTTCTTTCGCTTTTTCTGAGGTATCGGCGTTAAATTCAAAGAATCGTTGACATTGTTAATTAAAAAACTCTGTTCATTGTACACTTTGCTCATTGTATACAAGGCTCGAGCATTCATATGGCCCATCCTCTCGTACCCATGTTTTAGTCTTTGTACTTGAGAATTAGTCGAAATCGCACTATTGCACTGTTCCGGAGGAATTTTCACTTCAAATAACATCCGAAATAGCTTGCCGTACCGTACACCAATTGAGGAGAGATTTCCATGCTTATCACGAATTTCGCATCTCTTCGCATATGCATGGAATGAGTACTGTTTATCAATTATCGCACCAATTGAAAAAAGATTTCGTTTCAACTCTGGCACATATAAAACATTTTCAACTCTTCATTCTTGATTTCGATTGTTCACATTCTCTAATACTACTACCGTTCCTCTTCCTGCTGCTTCTAACACTTTGTCATCTGCTATTTTCACATAATGATTATTGGTCAACGATACAAGCGAGGTAAACAAGTCTTTGCAACACGACATATGCATATTCGCACCAGAATCCGCGATCCATATGTCTTTATCACTGCTAGTAGTTTGCGAAGAATACGCCGTGACTTCACTGATGTAAGTAGAATATATTAATTTCGACTCTGTTGCGTCTTCAGTTCGCTTCTTTTGTCCTCTCTTCGGGCACTCTCTCATCCAATGACCCTTTTCTTTGCAGCAATTACGTGTTGTTCTTTTCTTGAGGTCTTCTATCCTCATCTTTGCTTCGCTTTTGCTGAATTTACTGTTCCTTTTTGCATCTTTGTCGTCCGAATACTTCTTCAATTCGAGCGCTTGCACTCGAACTACAAGAGATGACCCGTTCTCTCCTTCGGCTTCAGAGAGTCAATTATCCTCGCGGATGAGCCTGGCAAACAGATTTTCTTTCTTTCGCTCCGCTTTTGCAGTACATTCCCATGCCATTCTAAATGCGGAAAACTTAGAAGTTAGGCAACTCAACAGCTTACATTCCACAGCGGCATCGGAGAGTTCTTCTTCTGCATCCGCTAATCTCTTACAGATGCTTTCAAATCGCTCAACTTGAAGAGCGATAGATTCACCATCTATAAATCGGAACGCATAGTATTCTTGCCATGCACTTTGTTTAGTGTCTTCACTTGAGTCACTATACAAATTCTTGAGTTTTGTCCAAATCTGTTTTGGATCAGCGCAGTTAATCAAATTTGGATGTAGTCTCTTATCTACAGATCCAAGGAGAATAACTGCAGCCTGTGCTTGAGATTTTTTCCATCTCTTCCAGTCGTCCACTCCTGTGCGGTTAGGCTCTGCTTCTGTGCCATTCACAAAGCCAGAAAGATCTTTTGCCTCCAACGGGAATGAAATACCGAATTTCCACATCGGGTAGTTCGTTCCGTCCAGCTTGATCAGATCAATTGAATCTTTATTGGCCATGATAAAGATGATGTGTCGCACGTTATTCTTTAAACACACGTCACACCACTATGCACTTGAATGTGTCCGAATAAATACACTAGTGGCGCAATGGAAGCGTGCTGGGGCCCATAACCTGTTGATTATTTATTGAACACACAAGATCTAATCTAGAGGCTTGCTCGTGAGAACTTAGAGACAACGAGTGTACTCTTAGGCTGTTCACCGACGACTAACTAAAAACGCGGAAGACCCGCATACTATGGGTCGAGAAATCTTTATTGGTCATAAATAACTAATCCGTGTAACGGACTTTCGAGTCAACGCACGTTTCGCGCTCACGTGCCCTGCAGATGAGCAGCAAGGGCCGTTTTACCTAAGAAAACGGACAAGGCCGTAAAATTTACAAATTACACATTTTCAACAGCATTGAAAATGCTTTTACATATACAGTAACCCGTATTCCCCATTATCTGGTTACCTCGTTGATGCGCGCGCGTAGCGATGAGAATGTTTCTGTAAATATTCTTATCGGTCTCGGTGTACAGGTTCTCGTCGGGTAGTCGGGTATTCTTTTGAATATCAATTCGTAGAGACCTGGTGTTCCCTTGTACCTAATTTTATTGATAACGATATCGTCGTTGCTTTAAACATCAAACGAGGTGTTTACATGCATCAGTTTGTCATTGTGAAAATACACTCCGTACACGTCGTCCAAATTTTTCGGTGGTCCGCTAAAAAAATCGCTAAAGGTCCAAAATTGTTGAACAAATGTTCGTATTCGGCGCGGTGCGTTTCAGGACTTTTCAAAATGTTTCGCACCGATGATTCCAACGAGGCCGTAGGAGACGATTCGAAAGCTTTCTCCTGTTGCGCCGAAAGTATCGTAGGTATCGGATCGAGCGCCTTATTGCCACCCGCCTCGTTATCGTCACTGTTGCCACCGTCGTTGCCATCGTCGTCGTCGCCGTCGTTATCGTCTTCGTCGTCGTACAACACATAGTCAATGTCATCGTTGGTAGGAACAGAGGAATATATTTTCTTTTTCTTCTTCAAATGCATACGATCGGCGTATTATCGTTCGCTTCCGTAGCTGTATTTTCAATCAGCTGTTTCAACGGCTCCACGAACGAACGCAAATCCGCCTCAATGTTCGACTCCGTATCCATTTTCCAAACCTTCGGGGCTAAACTCTTCTTACGTATGACGTCACTGGTCTTGGCTATTTCTTTTGGCTTAGACCGACACATATCGAGCGGTACGATGCGACTCCGACGACTCTTGCAGTCCAAATGAGCCCCCGATCACAGCACGACGAATTCGTTAAATCCGCACCAGTAACGACCACGATTCGCAGGGCTGTCTTTGTCGATTACGAGGAATCCATACTTGTTTCGCCAACAGCTCCTACAAAGTGTGTTGAACGTTTCGAACGACATATTTGTATTCGCACGATCCTGATGAACGTGTCACAGATTCGTGACAACTTGATTGAATAGAATCACTAGATTCGCATTGTCACGAATCAAATGTTTGGGTATTCTAGCGTACGATTGCGACAGATAGAAACACACGTCGTGCGATTGTCTGCCCATCGCGAAATATTCTCTCATGACATCCTGTTCGTCGCAAACAACGTCGTCAAAGATAAATATTGAATTTGGTCGAGCATCTGCTGGGGGAATCACGTCCGCGTTGTCCGAGTAGGCAAAATAACCTACATCCCCCACGGACGAGAGCGAGTTGCTCAAGTATTGATACTGTTGTCTGTACACCGTTACGGACTGGTAAAAACAGCTCCGTATGCCGTTTACAGACTGGTAAAAACAGCTCCATATACCATTACTGACTGGTAAAAAGAGCTCTGTATACCGTTACAGACGGGTAAAAACAGCTCCATATACCGTTACAGACTCGTAAAAAAAGCTCTGTTTACCGTTGCAGACTGGAAAAAACAGCTCCGTATACCGTTACAGATTGGTAAAAAACAGCTCTGTATACCGATACGGACTGATAAAAACAGCTCTGATGAGGTTAGGTATGGGTCTGAAGAAGAAGGAGGAGGACGAGGACCGACGAGCGGTCAAAGGAAAGAGAAAGAATGGTAGTAGAAACAGTGTCGATAGAATTCTACCGATCGCCAAACGAGGCGGTTTTCTACCGCTGTTGTTACCTGCTTTGGAAGCTTTGGAAGCGTTGACAGGTGGCGCTGCTGGGGTGATCAAAACGATAAACGATGCGAAAGCTGCGAAGAAACAATTGGAAGAAGCGCGACGACACAATTGCGCTATGGAGGGCCGTGGAGTGTATCATACCGTACAAACGTGGAAAAGGAATGAAGAAAAGAAAAAAAGACAAAAGAAAGGAAAAAGATAACTCGGCGACGGACGTTGAATTGAAAATTACCGCATTTTCGCGGAGTTTTCATGCGCGATGAATTCCCGAAACAAGTATGGGTAAACGAACGAGTAATAGTGAATCTGGATAGCGGTCATGGTTCAGGAACGCACTGGGTCCCATATATAAAGCATAGTTCGCAAATCAGTTACTTCGATAGTTTTGGAGATCTTCGACCACCGATCGAATTGATTCGTTATTTCGGACCGAACGCGGCGATCTCGCACAATCACAAGATTTATCAAAGTTACGACGAAAGCGTGTGCGGACAATTGTGTGTGAAATTTCTGCGAGGAACTATGATATAGTTCGTCGCAAGGATGTCATACACGTTCACGTTATCGGGAAGAAGTAGCGTGTTATCGTCCAAGTAATTCCCGCCTATATATTATATTTCCACAATACTGATTACGAACTGGGCCTGCTCGATTTGCAAACTTATTACACGATACCATACATCAGATCAAATATCGAAAACAATAAATCCTATTTCGGTGACGAGGGTGAGGAGATAATCATCCCGGACGGTTCGCACGAACTGGAGGTGATCAACGCTTACTTGAGGCGTGAGATAAGCGCGCGGTATCCTTCTCCAACCAAAGATAACAACGATGTAAAATATCCACTAATCCTACGAGCGAACAACAACACTATGAAAAGCGAAATTAAAAGTGCATATAAGATAGATTTTACGAAACCTGACACCGTGGGTCCTATCCTAGGATTCTCTAGGAAGCGCATTCTATCACTGAACTCGTGGCATGTATCGGACACTTCCGTGAATATCATTAACACATCTAATATTCGAATAGAATGCAACGAAACCACCGGTTCGTACGATAACGGGAAACTGTTTCACATGATACATGAATTCGTGCCCAACGTGTCGCCGGGGTATAAAATATCGGAAACGCCAGCACGAGTCATTTACATTCCAATCGTTACACGATCAATGGATGATTTAACGATTCGCATCGTGGACCAGTCTGGACAATTGATTGATTTTCGAAACGAAGAAATCACGGTACGGATGCACGTTCGTCGAACCGTCTCATAACCTTGACATAACCGTTATGATAGTTCATAATAATAATACGATATCGAATACGTCGAACATAAAAAACGGTGCGCCGTTTCGAAATAACAACAACAACAGTAAGGAGAAGAAGACAAGAAAACTAACCGCGCGAAAAGTGGAATATCTACGATCTTTGGGATTCATCGTTACCAAGTAATCGAACTCGCTTCACCACCATGTCCGACGACATTTTGAACATCTCCGAGGCACCAATCATCGATAATCGAATAACTAAAATCGACCTTCACACCTACAATCCGTGCGTCAGCACAACGTTTGGAAATAGCGATGAGATAAGAATACCCTTTCAACATCAAGACTGGTACACTCTTCCGTGTAAAAGCTTCCTATACGTGCAGGGAAGACTCAGCCTACCAGGAGGATCGACCAACGATATGGTGGCTCTAGACAACAATGCGGTAGCGTTTATGTTCGACGAGATACGTTACGAGTGGAAATCGATCGGTCCAGAAATCCCGATACAACGACGACCTTGAAGAATTACGTCAGTCTGAACATTACGAAGAGCAACGCGCTGTCCAACGCGGGCTGGATGTACAGAAACGACGATCAACGGAGGGAAACTCTCATCGCAACGCTTACAAATTTGCTAAATTTTAACTTTTGCGTGCCTATGGACACATTGCTAGGCTTCTGCGAAGATTACAAACGCGTTGTAATAAATGCTCGGCACGAATTGATTTTGATTCGCGTGCGCAACGAAACCTGTCCTGGATTTGCATAAAATTTAATGCAGAATGCCGCGCTTCGCTTTGGAAGAAATACACAAGTTGTCGATGCTGCGTATTCTTGAGAGCGAAAGATCGTTCAGCATGAGTTTCTGTTCGTGGAAACTGTATGAATATTCGATGCTGCAAACAACCACGAAGCACACGTGGGCGATAAAAACGGCTCCGCAAATGGAAAAACCGCGATACGTGATATTCGCGTTACAAACCGAAAGGAAAAATGATTTAAAGAAAAACGCTACCCAATTCGATTCGTGCTTCTTATCCAATAGTCGACTTTTCTTGAACTCGGAAATGTATCCCTACGACGATTTAAACATCGATTTCGAAAAGGATAAATACGCGTAGCTCTACGACATGTACGCCAAATTTCAAGAGTCCTATTATGGAAACGGCGAGATGTTACTGAATACAATCGACTTTCTAATTTACGGACCGTTTGTCGTCATCGATTGCTCGCGACAAAACGAAGCGCTCAAAAATTCAACCATCGACGTGCGAATCGAATTTGAATGTCAAAAGGATGTCCTGCCTTCGATGGCCGCATACTGCCTGATGATACACGACTGCATCGTCGAGTACAACCCGTTGATATGCTATCACTTTTCCTACTAAATTTCCATAAAAATTCTTTTTTTCTAAGTAAAATTGTTTAAACTGGCGTAACGTAATGTATTTCATTTGTGTATGTTCATAACAGTAATTTACAAATCTGTATAGTATTAGAATCTTGATTATTACCTTAAATAAATCTAAATTACGTTAATTTTAAAGTGTGCTATCTATTCGTCCGGCACTGTAGCCCGTTGAGTTTCTTCTTCTTTGAGCTTCTTCACATGTCGCGAAGTAAAGATATTTTTCTACCAGAAAGTATCAGTGCACATTTCATTTTACATCCACTTCCAATTCATACATTTTTTATGCAAAGCACATTTATTCGTGGCGTCGAATAAAATTTTCATATTTTATCTGTATCTTTATTTGAAGGCTACGAATAGATTTGCGGATGACTTTTGCCAGAATGTAGAAGATTCAATCTTTTACATACTTGAATATACCTTCATAAAGTAGGGATTGAAAACAATTATGACATCGGTTTCAGTTCGTGAAAGAATTATGGAGAACCCAAAAATTCTCATCAAACAGTTTCCATTGTTTAAAACCGATATTATATGGATTCCATGACTGTTAATTTCCAGTTCAGTGTGATAGCCAGATAGGTTAAGTGTGTTAATTACTGTGCCCATTAAAGTGGCGTCCGAAGTTTTCGACAAATTATATGGTTTTCTTTATCTATGGTGCCCTTCGTAAAAAACATTTAAAATATATGTAGATGTCTTTTACATAAATACGAATTTTATTAGAATTAAAATATATAAGGAACACAAAATATTTAACAAAATATAAATAGTAGTTTTCGATCGAGTTACTGTGCCTTGTAAGAATGAAAAGTTAACTACTGAAATATTGAACGTCAAAATAATCTTTATAATATTTATAATATGTGTTTCGTATAAACTTTAATTTCTGTATATATAATTCTCAATAGTATTTGATATGTATTCCTTATCTATTTTGATGTTTTTTATTTTATTTTATTTTTTACCACATTCATGCTTTTATTAGATCTTTCATACTTGCACACTTATGTGTATGTATAGTTGGTATTCGTACATCTACTGTATACATATATACATAAATGTGTAGTAGATACATATATATATATATATATATATATATACCAATGTCATATTTACGAGACAAGGAATTAATTGTTTAATTAATTTTTTCTCAAGCGTCTATTAATTACAAATTTTTCGTCAATACGAAGCACTTACATTTTCTTTTTCGTTTGATTTATGAGAAGTCATACTGAAAATATAGTTTCTGGATGAATCAAACAGATACGAGTAACTTAATTAAATCGTTACTTATCTCACATTCTTCGCAGGAAGACTATGCTAGAATTTTTAAGTAAGAAGCAAAAACAGTGCGTCGTATAATCGGTATGTCGCGTAGACTAGAGTCAGGTAAGAGGGGCATCGTTCCTGACATCTACTTGTCGGTAAACATGTTACTATGTCGGATAAACAGAGTCCAAATAAACGGAG